>NC_141350.1:41380795-41433295 GCF_057382095.1 Aulonocara sp. 'chitande type north' Nkhata Bay
AAAGCAGGTCTGCTTGGTGACTTGAAGCCACCCTTCATAACCACGCACTCCCTCGCCCACCAACAGATCTCATACACTCCCACCTGTAAACGCTGGTCCATTAAACCACAGGTTATTGTTGGCATGAAGGAGGAACAAGAGGAGAGGAATAGGCTGCCTAGCATCCAGGATGCAAAAACTTGACACTCCAGATAAACACAGACTTAAAGGATGCTGATGAAGAACATGGATTAAGTACATTAAATATGTGAGATAACAGAGGGACCTACTTGGACCTAAACTATCTCTCTGTTCATTGTTCTGTTAGTGAGATTGTTTTGTGACAGACTGAAGCTACTGCTGTCGACTTAACCTGCACAATTAGCCATAAGTGACAAACATGTGGAATAGCTACATACGTCCTGTTTTAGGTCAAATGTATCAAAGCATTTCCTTTAACTCTCAGCTCTTTGTCTTTTCTTTTCCATTCCTGTTGTATTACAGCAAATCCAAAGGCTTTCTTTCTTTCTTTGCTTTTTAAAGACCAACATATTTGACCTCTAACAGAAGTAAAAACAAAGTCCAGTGGTTGAAGGTGTAAATAGGGCTCTAGCAATTGCAGTGCAATAATTATCCACATCGGAAATGAAGAAAAACAAAGCTTTGTATTTAAATGTCTGAGATACACCAAATATATTTAAGTTGTAGTTTCTACATATTTAAGAAAATACAGACATTAATTTATTTTGTTAGTCTTTCTGTTGTCTTTTTTCTGCTTTGTGTGTATCCAAATCTGTGCTTCAATGGCTTGGGGAGTCCTCCTTATATCAGCTGTTAAAACACAAATTCATGTGATCAGACTGATTCAATCCTGGACTAAATACATGGAGCTATTTCCATAAACAGGACTTGTTCACATACTGAGCATGAGTCCAGTATTGCTGTGTGGCTGTTTTGTGCAGGTTTTGTCCTGAAAGGTAGACTTTGCCTATATTAGGGTGTGTATATTCTTTTATATTATATAAATTTGAGTGAAGTGGCAAAAGCACCTGATCAGTGAGGAGTTTATCTGGTGCTAAAAGGGATGTTCTACAAGTTGAGGGAATGCTGAATGATCCAAAGATTCAAAGGCGGAGCAGGAACATTTGAACTGGAAGGAGTGCATCAACATGGAGCAGTAGAAGAAGAGAAGACAACATGCTTTGTCATCAATGTTATTGTCTGTTGTTTGCAGTAGATGTTCTCTGAGGTTGTAGCAGCATGAATGAGCATCATCAACCACAAGCAGAGCACTGTGCCTTACTGTGAGTTCACCTCCCAGGTTCACAGGCCCTGGCCCACACGCTTCCTTTTTGGACTTCATCTTTCACTCTCTGTTGGTGTCTGTCTTCCATGACCTAATTTTGTCTGTCTCCGAATTACCTGACATACTAGTCATGCAAATCTGGCGCGGATCACAGGAGCTCCAAATATTTTCCTGAAAATTGTCTGATAACTATTCACGGCAGCCACTGGACTGGCATCTTTATCCTGCCAGGTGCAGGAAGGGTTTGTTTTTGTCATTGGGCAGGGGTCCAATTTCCCAAGGCTGCTGTGATAGCAATTCCAATGACCAACCTATACTTCTTGTTTTTAAACTCTTCTGTTCTTTTAGTCCTAATTGTAACTTTAACATGTCTGCTAACAGTTTTATTTGCTTTGTATTTCTTTCTTGGGTTGTCATATAGTATTTTACCCGAGTTTCTGTTTGCTCAGCACTTTTATTTTAAGCCTTTATTGTACTTTCTGCCAACCGGCCCATTCCTTTCCCTTCATCTCTTCCCCGTTCTCCTCTCCCTCCAATCCCATCCGTTTCTCTCGGGTACTCATTTCCTGCTTCGTGTTATTACTGATTCAGACATTTGTTCAAAACAAAAAATCTGAATACATCTCACATATTTCCTAAGTTCCTAATTGCAACTTGATGGTTTTATTTACGGTAGTTGACTTTTAAGATGGTTCAGAAGGTCTCGTAACATGACGTTCCAAACAAACGCTCAAAACCTTTTTGCAAATATTGTTTACCAAAGTGTGTTGTTTGTAGTCTGCCATTACCCTGTTTGTGTGTGTGTGTTTTTGTTTTTCTTCTTACATTGCAACTGATCACATCCTAAGTTGCCTACAATACAGCAAGTTATCTTTTTCAGCAGTTTATGTTTAAACTGTTTCGACAGATTTGTTGCTGCTTCCTCCGTCTCTCTCATTAACTTGTATTTATTCTTTAATGATGAGTGTGAAATGTTCTCATGAATGTATGAAAAAGAAAATAAGTGATGGTGATGGTGATCATGTTCGGTAAAGTCTGATTTGTATATCCAAAGGGAACTCAGTTTGGCTGTTATGATGCTTCTACCTGAGGGGTTGCATTCATCGACCCTGACCACCAGGGGGCGTGTGATTAAACAGTCCCACAAAGAGCACTCTGAAGAGGATGTTTCCATTATTTTTAATGAGTTAAATTATTATTTTTGAACAACTGTTAATTGAACTTTGATTGTTTTACTGCTACATCTGTTTGCTTTTGTGTTGTTTGTGTGAAATCATAGCTTTTTTGTGGTTTTGATATAAGAAAAGAGGATTCATGCATTTTGAAAGACAATCGAATGGCTTTTTGTTTTTTCTCTTAGCAGGATCTGCCGGGGGGGGGGGGGGGGGGGTTGGTTCAGGGAAACACTTGATTTTTTTGCATCTACTCAGAGCTCTTTGTTTTGTGATGTCTGAGAGAATAAATATTGAGTCAGAAACTACACTATACAAACTAGGCATGGTCATGATCACGCATGATAATTTGTTTAAGAAGTTTAAAACTGATTCAGATCTTTCATTTAGCATGTCATTAAAATGACTCTGAGGAACCAAGTTCCCATACCATCTGAATACATTTACATTATCGTTGTACGGTTTGGATTTAACATGAGTCCCTAACACACTCACACATGGAGATCAGTGTGACCATTCAGCTTCTCTCATACTAAGAAATCAACAAAACTTCTGAAATGGTCAAATTTGGTGAGGAAAGCCTCAAAGGCTTCAAGCTGTCACCAGTCTTCCCAGCTCATAATGAGATCGGTCAATGTATGTCGCTTCAAATACAAGTGACGAGTCACCTCTTAAGGCACAGTTAAGTTAAACTGAGTGGTGATCACGCAGCCTGGCTGTTTTATGTATAACACATCTTTTTGTGTTGCACTTTTCTTTGTTCCTCCCTGTCGTGGTTCAAACATGTCTGCCTACATATGTGGAAAAGGATTAGTTGTTTGTTTTTAATTCAGTATATATAATTTTGTCTCACTCCATAGACAGCAGTTCTGTGCAGAGTGCGTAGAGGAGGTCTGTGAGGTGTGCTGTGTGTGTGACACACTGATGTCCCCTTGTCC
This sequence comes from Aulonocara sp. 'chitande type north' Nkhata Bay, assembly GCF_057382095.1. Taxonomy (NCBI): domain Eukaryota; kingdom Metazoa; phylum Chordata; class Actinopteri; order Cichliformes; family Cichlidae; genus Aulonocara; species Aulonocara sp. 'chitande type north' Nkhata Bay. Next base: position 41,384,191 of record NC_141350.1, read on the forward strand.
ACTGAAGGCTCATTGTATACATCATGCATCTCAAGAAAATGAGATAAAAGCAGAGCTGCAAATGGAAAAATCATCATTATTAATAAAAAAAATATTTAAACTCTTCACTGGACTCTGATTGCAATGACACTTTTTTTTCTTCTGATGATGCAGACTGTCGAGTTTGAATTCTGATAGTGAGATAGGCTCCTCTTAATGGCTGTACCAAATATCGGGCTAAGCAGGTCATTTTAGATCAAGGTGTGTCCTAAAAAAGGAATGTGAAGGTAACTTTAATGTAATAAACTATTAAACTGATTTCAAAGAGAGATTTTAAGCAAAATATTATTTCTTTTCCACATGCATATATTCATCAAAGCACTGCAAAAACTTGTACATGTTGATATTTTCTAGAGAGGTGCACCTTGTTTACTAAAGCTTCACAATGCTGATTCAAATGAATGTCTTGGTCCCTGCAGATTTTGCTGAATTTTGTTTTGTTTTGTTTTGTTTTGTTTGTTTGTTTTTAAGATAGTTTATGACTCTGCCTCAGATTTGTACAGGAAACGTGCACTAATTTAGACCCAGGACAAATCTTTTTAGACGTGACCTGTCACCTGTTGAGCGTGCACCACAAACACATCTGGTGTAATTGTGTCCTACATTTAACATTTAAATCCACAACTCATACTGTCCATTTTCCATGTTATTTTAGCTGTTGAAATTTGTTTGTTTTTGTTAACCTCTGTTTTTCAAAGATATATGGAAAAACAAGGTGACACCAGTAAATCTCTAAAGCAGAGGCTCTTTGGGAGAAACTGCTTTCTGTTCCTATTTCCTAAGGACATCTTAAGACCCAAATTCCACAAGCCGGCTGGTGAAGGTGTTTCAAAATCTGAGAAACTCCTCTAACAGAAAGGTATGAACAGCTTTCTTGTAGGGACATGCGTGATATTTATGACTGACCCTGCTGTTGCGCAAACTTGTCCTTTTAAATGCGAATATAAGTTAAGCTGGAGGCAGCAGCCAACACAGCGGTACTCCATGGAAAAATGAACCATCAGAGCTGAGAAACAGGTTACTGGTCTCTCGACTTGTTTTTCCTCATGTGTCTTTCAGTGCGGGACAGGGAGTTGTGAAATCATGTGAAGTCTTTGCTTTTGAGGACAGCTCATGAATCGCAGCTGATTCTGGTAAACCACAAGCTGAACCTATAAAGCGTTTAAGTCCGTGGCTGTTTTCAGACTTGCACATTTCCAACACTTGGCTACTGTTCCTTGAACCTTGGCGATGATTGGCTGACAACCAGGTGGGTGGATCAGCAGGGGGGAAAGGTAAACATCACCCCAGGCTTTGCCACTCTGTACCTCTCTTTGGCAGCACAGTTCACTTTTGGCTCAGGTCAGACACCAGCTCACCTCGCGGCTTCTCTTCCTCAGCCATGACGATGACTGTTGCCATGGTGATGCTGTGCATGATGATGGTACATGCAAATGTGAAGCCGCAGAAAGATTTTAGCCTGCAGAAGGTAGGATGGAGGGTGTTTGGTTTTTAAGCTTTTTTCTTTTTATATATTTTTTTATGTTTCAAACCACGTTTATTCGTTTTGTTAAGAACGGGGTTTCTTTAAAAGGAGAACAGCTGTTCTTTGTTTGTTACATGACGCCACCTACTGTCTGCTGGTGGTTTTATGTGTGTGCACAGTTTGCGATGAGTTGCTACCTTACAATAAACAAGATTAATGCACAAGTAAATCGTTTCCTGGTTTGATGGACTGTGTGAGGTTAACTTTCTTTGGCATATGTGCCACAAGAAATGTGTCTGACTGGCTATGAAGTGGGATTGTCCCGCACTTACTTCTTCTTAGCCATATTATGCCTGTAAGCCTTTTAACGTTTTATTCTTTATTTTAAAAGTAAAATGTTTATTTGACACAAAGTAGTGCTGATTTTATTTTCCCCGCCAGGATTTTTTTTTAATGTAGGCTATTGTCTGTTATATAAGAGTAAAAGTTAACACTTTCCCAATATAATTATAATCATTGACATTAAGTCAAGTAAACACCGTTTTACATGAGGAAAAATGAAAGTGGCTCATCGGTTTTGATGTACATCGAACATTTGAGATAGGTAAGGATGCCCTGCTTTACACAAGTGCTTGCAACAGGGTACACATTACAGCCTATGATAAAATAAATATGTGAGCCACACCATTTCACTTCAAGATGTGCTCTTTCATTCCGATCAACACAAGCACTGTAGTTTATTTTGAGTCAATCCCACATACCCCACCTTGCTTCCTTAAATACTTAGTGCACCAATTACCCGACTAAAAATACTCCCAACACATTATTTGTGCCTTAAAATACAGAACCTCATTGTTTCAGGGAAATACTTCTTCCTCTTTATTTAAATAAAGAGCCCTGCATTTAACCATTTAACCAAATGGTTAAATTCACGTGCATTTAACCATTTGGTTTATGTCACCCAGTGCGTCTGGGACTGTGACAGACAGGTCACATGTAGCCTGTGCATGACTGCTCAGAAGTTCCAATAAACTGTGTCCTGTTTTTGTTTGTTTTGTGTGTGTTTAGTTTGCAGGAAAATGGTATCGCGTGGGGGTCGCCTATGACTCTCCGCGTTTCGTCCCATTCCGAAGAATAATTAAGGCCTCCATGGGCACCATCACGCCGCTGCCAAACGGCAATGCTAATCTCACAATGTGGGAGGCAACGTGAGTCTGTTTTTGCAGGGGTGACACATTTGATCACTGTTGACATATGTGGACACGCAGGGACATGCCGCTCAGTCTGTGTGAGAAAAGACTGTGGCAGAGCTTTTTTAAACTCTATTATGGGGCAAAGTCAGGACACTTTTTAAGATCTTTTAATTAAATTTGACTTGTTATTGTGTCCATGCCCTTTATGTGCTCCAGTAACCTTTGTAATTTACACAATATGCTCTCACAGTTATTTAAGATGGCTGTTGAGTGGCAAACTTGCATACAACAATAATACATATTGGGCTTTATTGAATTAATAACATCAAAGCTATCATATGTGTGCTAGTCAAGGAAAAGAGTTAAACAGAGAGGAGTAAGAAAGTGACACTTGTGGATAAACACTCATTTTTCTTTGCTTTTTTCAGATCCTTTGGTTGTGTAATCAAAAAGTACCAGTATGAGAGGACGAGTGTACCTGGACAGTTCACCTACTTCAGTGCACGTGAGTCTTTTTCTAAAGACAACTGACTTTTTCCATCATAGAATAAAAACTTGACTGGTGCTCACAGCATGAGTTGACATTCAGGATCAGCAACATGTCATGAGCAAAAAAACCACAGTGATCACAAGGATGAAGCTGTGCAGTCCAGGCACATGTGACAAAGTAATGACATAAGACTGAGAACAGGAAATAAGAGCAGAATACACACCCAAATATATTTGGGGGATTTTTCTTTTTTACTTTTATTATTTTTTACAGTTACGGTTTTCATGTGACATGTAAGTATTTTTTATTGTTTATATAGCATGCTGTCTAAATAACAAAATGTATATTATTAAATGTAGTAATTTAAAATGCATAATTTTTACAGTGGTATAATTATGATTATGTTAGAATTGTATTGTAATGAACATTTAAATGAATGTAAATTGTTCAATAATGTATAAAATTTTCATTACAATTTTGAGAATATTTTAAGTAGGTTTAAGTTTTCATGCGACACTTAAGTATTTTTTATTATTTATATAGGTCTGCTGTCTAAATAACAAAATGTATATTATTAAATTTAATAATTTAGAATTAAATCTTAATCGAATTAAGATTCATTAACATCCAGTAAGTCAATACAAAAATTACATATCTTGTAAATTAATTTTATCTTCTACCAAATGCAATTGGGGGGGTTTTACGTTCATGTTTTTTTCTTTTTGTTTTTGTTTTTTTGTTTTTAGCTTTTTGCATTTTAAGTAACCTATACAGGCCTAATAGAAAAATCATATACATCCCATTTGGGTTTAGTGCAGGCAATTCTGTTTCATCCAGATTTAATGTATTGGTCTATTTATTCATTTATTTAATCTGCCTATCAATTTGCTTTTAAATGTTCAACTAGCAGGGGTGCTAAAATCTCACTTCTGTGTCACGATTTCTCTCAGGCCATAACATGGTGAAGGACATCACTGTGGTGGAAACAAACTACACTGACTACGCCATGGTCCTTAAGCACAAGGTTTTCAACAGAGAGTACACACAGGTGGCACTTTATGGTGAGACACGCTCACAGATGCGTCTGAACATGCAGGCCACTGCAATTCTGTCTTCTATACACCACATGTCTGTTTCTGTACTTGTCTGCAGCTCGCACTCTGAGCGTCAGGCCTGAAGTCGTACAGAAGTTTAAAACCTTTGCCTTGTCTCGCGGTTTACCAAGAGAGTCTATTCTGATTCCACCTCCAGCAGGTGAAGCAAGGGGGAACACGCCTCCATATATACACATAGTATATACACATCTGCGCGCATGTTGAAGAAAAATTGTCATAATTTTGGTCTGTATGTTTTCTGGTGAACAGAAAATTGCCCGTCATCAGGGTCTGGGCGTTAGGTAAGGCAATTTCTTTTTTTTTCTTTTTCTTTTTTTAAAGAAAAATATATATAAAAAACACAGGTGGTTATTTTAAATCTGCGTGTGCGAATGATTTCTGTCCAGCTAGTATAAAATCCTTTCTGTTCCCCCTTCTAGGTTCCCTGCTGTGCCTGAGATGAGGGTGGCATCACGTGTTCTTCGTGCTGTTCCAGCTGTGTGTCTGTGTCCAGTTTCTGACAGCATTTATGTATTATAAACTATTATTAAAAAAAACTTCAGCAAACATGATGCTGACTGCAAATGGCACAAGAAGCAGATATTGCTGATTACATTTATCCTATAGATCAACCTTGATTATGAAGCGTTTTCCATTATTTTCACAGTTCACATAGTTAAATAAACATTGACCTCCAGACTTTTATTAATCTAATTTGAGGGTGGGTTTTTTGTCTTATTATGGTTACATGTAAAATATGTTAGTATGTAATTCTGTGTTTTACTGGGATCTATATGTTCATCACCTGACAGTTACCTCTACCAGCTATAATATTGGCGATACAGTCATCATATATCAATAAATATATTTCTGATCAGCTGCATTTTTCTTGAATTAAGAAATTTTACCTGCATATGCACAAACACTTTCTCTTGCATAAAGTGTTGCTGCAGAGGTTCACACTGAAAAGACAAATGTAAATAAAAGTTGGCTGCTTCATCGACTGCCCTGAGCCATATCAGCTGTGCTCTTTCACACTGTTGACATAATTAAATAAATATTCAGCCTGGACATAATAAATAAATCTCTGAGTAGATTATCTACAGTTTCTACTGCATTTGTGGCACAAAACAAGTGGTCTAAAGGTCACTGAAAGGAAGTTTTTTCCCTCAGTGAACACCAGGTGGCACATACACACCAGTATGTGACATACAGTTTATGATGCAGATATCATGATACCATGAGAAATGAGATTAAATGAGCTGTATGTTGAAGGGACACTTCTGTCTGTGGTAACATCAAAAAGTCTCTGTAGCTGATACTAATGCTACATTTCCCCACAATCTGTTAATTACTAACGTATATTGATCAGTTGTTTGTTTTAGCTTCAAACTCTGAAGTCCAGCAATTCATTTCTGATTATTTGGACCAAAGGACACACAGTGACATGCACACACCTCTGTGCACAGACACACTGATCGTCAGAACTTTGCGCGTTAAGTTGTGTCTTTTCTTGCTTCTTTTGGTCGTGTTTTGAGAGGGGATTCACAAAAGCCACATACGCAGGGTGTCCGTTTGACCCAGAAAGGCAGCAGACAAAAGTTTCTGGGAGGTGACAGAAAGAGACAGGTTGGACAGGCAGGCTAACAAAATGCAGGGAGCGGTCAGGCCTGTGTCTGTGCTGGTAATGGGGTGGGCCCTCGTGACCTTCCAGGTATCTCCTGTGGAGCCAAAAAATTTTACCCTGACCCAGGAGAACTTTGATCTGGAGCAGGTGAGTGGATAAAATACTAAAAAATGAAATTTCTTTAGTTATTTCCCACCCCACCCAACAACAAAGTTTATCACTTCTTTTCATTCAATAATATCTGAGGTTGTTTTTATTGCTGCACGTCAATCCACATGTTTTAATGTACAGTAATTATGAGTCTTGTCGCACCACACCTTGACTTCAGCAATCTTGGCACAAATTCCTGAGAAACATCAACTTATCCAGAAGTCAGCTAAACATGTCACACCCCTGCTGATTCATCCACAGTACACTGGCTCCCTGTACTGCCATGAATTCACCCTAAAAACATGACTATTAACATTTGAAGTTCTTCACAGGCTCTGCCCTGCATATTTCACTGATCTCCTCCAAACTTAAACTTCCTGCAGTGTTCATCTGGGTGCCAGGTCCTTCTCTTATGCAATACCTAAACTTTACTCCCTCACATCTGCACACTCCTTGACAGAATTCAAAACTGCGCTCATGACATTTTTAAGCTGTTCTGTTTTGTTTTGACTGGTCCATTTTATAATATTAGTATCTGTTCTGTTTTATGTCATGCCGTGTTCCTCGCAGTTTATGGGAAAGTGGTATGAGGTGGCAGTGGTGTCTACCTGCCCTCATTATATGCAGCGTAAGAGGGGAAACCCTGTCATTGTTGCACTTGAGCTGAAACATGTTGCATCTGAGGAGAACTTCACCATGACAGCCACTGCTTTCAGGTCAGATTCACCCACATGCTGTTTCTCATGGAGTGGATGAGTATGCTACACTCAATATAACCTTTCATGTGTTTGTGTCTGCATATAGGAACAGCTTGTGTACGGAGACTTCAACAGATTACAGTTTGACGGACACTCCAGGGCGATTCTTCTACCACACTGCAAGTATGTTTTCTGCTTTCCTGCATATATAGTACATCCTTCCTGTGACATGTGTACAATAAAAACATTCTCATGATGCTAAAATAATACTCAGAAAACCTGATGCGTTAACACTTTATTTTCTACAGGGCTCGGGGCCGACGTTGATGCCTTTGTGGTTCATACCACCTATGATGAGTATGCTGTAATGCTTCTGCTGAGCACAGAGAAACCATCAGGAAATAAAACCACCATAGCCAAACTTTACAGTGAGTGACCACTGTTGGATCATCAGCCATTTTACCTTTGATTTATCAAGATATCTGTGTTGATTTTTTTTTAGCAGTGCATTTCTTTGTGTCCGAATTAAAACAAGGGTCAGGTACTTTAATTTATCAATCAATATTAATTATGAGTAAGCTAATAATAGACTTCATATTCCCAACACCTAATCTAGTGTACTTAAAGCAGGTAAAACTTGCAAAGCTTCTGAGGCTACTGTATAAAATCTAATTGTCTCTATATCTGACTGTAATCTTGTTCAAATCATGAGATCTCACATTTAGCCTTTTAATTTGGAACTATTTAATGTTTTTCAATATAAAATTATAAAAACATAGAAATTTGTTGTTCTCACAGAGATTTTAGGAACTTTAAATGTGCTGATTCTAACACTGCCTTTCTGTTTCCTTCCAGTATTTAACAGAGTTGAAACAGTCAGTGTTATAAAACACTAAAGAAAATCTGTCCTCTTCAGGTCGGACTGTGGAAGCAGGCCCCGCTGTGCTGGATCACTTTAAAACAGTGGTCAGAGAGCATGGAATGAGAGACGATGCTGTCATCATGAATCAGGACAAAGGTGCACACTCTCCCTGAGAACTATTGATGAGTTTACACTCGTCATCTCCATCTTTAACATTTTTTGCCCAGTATATTCACTATCCTCTGCACATGTCCAAATCATCTTTACATGCTGTTCAACCTGAGCGAACCCTCTGATTTGTTGTAATATAGTCATCGTCGCCCCCCCCCCCCCAAGCAGAACAGATTTGCCCGCTGGGATAGCCATGTTTGACACCCTTGCTGTTATTGATTTTTCCCTCCTGTTATTGAATATTATCTTCATGGTTGTGTTTTGCATGTTTAGTGTTTTCTATTACTAACTGCATTTTAGAAAGTCATCAACTCTAATCCTTCTGCCTTTACAGGTGAGTGTGTTCCAGGTGAAAAGATGACAGAGACACCTACTCAGGTGCATGCTTCACACTAACACACTAACATATAACACTGTAAAACCCAAGATTTATAACTATGTTAAAGTGATGAGTCTTTAATGCATTTTAATACCTTGTATGTCATTATTTCAGGTTATTGTTCCCAAAGGGTTAAATAGAAACGCGGTTCCACGTACGACACATCCCCAAGAAGAGTTCACTGTTACCATCTGACCCTATCCTTACCATCCTCCTCTGTCAGATAAATCCTCTGCATGTCCTCCTTCACTATATCCATGGATCTCCTCTTTCACTCCTGCCTGGCAGCTACACGTTCAACATCCTTTGCCAAGTATATCCACTATACTTCCTTTGCTTATATCTAAACCGTCTCAGCCTTACCACTCTAACTTTATTTCTGAACTGCTCTACCTGAGCTGTCCCTCTGTGGTACACGTTTCTAATCCTTTCTATTCTGGTCAATCCCAATAAAAACCTGAGCATCTTCAGCTCTACCACCTTGAGCTCAACCTCGAGCTGGCAGACCTCGAGGTCTTTTTGTCAGTGCCACTGTCTCCAAACCAAACATCATACCGGGTATGACTACCAGCGTTTAAACCTTCCTTTTACTCTTGCTGCTATCCATCTGTCACAAATCACCCACTCGACTTTGCCTCCACTCTCTTGTTAACTGTTAATATAAATAAAAATATGTAAATGTAAAAAAAATGCAATAAGGATGTTGTGTTTCTGTCAAATTTGAGCGTTTTAATAAATATATATTTGCTATATATTTTAATATACAGCTGGTACATAGTCCAAAATGCAAATTGTTTTTTAATGTGTGAAACAAGTTTAAATACAAAAAAAGGACTTTAACTTTTAAAGCCCTTTTAAAGCTGCACCACCTGCTATATATGGCATGGTGTGCTAATACTTTCCACAATTATTTATCATATGCATTTGGATGTGCAAGTTTAAGAGATGTGACAAATATTTATTTAAAGATAATATTTTATTGCCAATATTATTTCAAATAAAGCGACCATGCTATTTGAGAAAAAAAAAGCACCAAACATATGGCAAGTGTACGGTAATAAAATATCTCATGTACAAATGTTTCCTGTATGTTTCACTGCCCCAAGGAATCATTTTCAAAATGGGCTGCACCGCTCCCCAACGGGACATGGAGGGAGAGAGCTGAAACAGAATCATGCATGCATGTGGATACCTTGTAAATTTACTCCAACATCATGGTTTCACATTATAAAGTTACTAAATTGTAACTTTATAATGTTACAATTTACACATGTCTGGAATCATACATCAGTCCAATCCAAGCCCTCAGAAATGTGATTCTGGCTAACCTACTATCCAGTCACATCTGGTCCTCTTTGCTCTCTAACCTGTCTGTGAATAATATTATAACATTTTTCAGGTTCCAGTGTGATCTTGAGCTGGGGTCCTGGTCTGTACATCCACTGGTACAAAGTGCAAGCTTGAGCTACCAATAGTTATTTAGGTATTACAAGGGTGGAGCTGTAGACGGCAGCTCACTCGCCAAGATACGTAACTTTTTGTATATGCGCCCAAAGCATTGTGGGCTCTGTAGTTCAGAAAAGATAACTTCTATAACTTATACACATTAGGATGAACTAGTATGCTATTGTTACTCATTAGTCCCTCCAATCATGACAAGTATTGATTTGTTTGCATTGCAGTGGTCAGGTGAGATACACAAAATCTGAACTTTGCTCTTTTACTTGTTTATTTTTTACTCAGCTGTGGGGGGGCTGGGTACATGAGGGTGACCCGGCAAACATAGCCCATAGCAGTTCAATGCACTGTCTCCTAATCAAGAGGTGAGAGGGGGCTGTTTTGATGTTTCATACTTAGGGGACATTGTTACCAACGCGTGGACAGACAAGCTGGTGAGATGCAGAAAGCAGCGACTGTGATTACTCTGCTGGTCCTGGGATGGACCTGGAGCCTCGAGGGGCTCCCTGTACTCACAGACCCGCTTTACCCCACACAGGAAAACTTTGATTTAACCCAGGTAAGTGCTCGAGTTCTGCGCTCTGGTTAATATTCTTTAACATTGTGCATATTGCATAATTCTGAGAAGTGTTAAATGCAAAAAGTTAAAAGCAGGAGATGCTGGTATGCCCTTTTCCTGTGTATTTAAATTCTAACATTTTATTTCTTTTAGTGTTTACTGAAAATTTCTTTAAGCCTTAATCTCAAGCAGAGGAAACCTAAAAATATGAGGATTATATGCTGAGGGCTTTTATAATGGAAACTAGAGCTGTTAGTTGCACAGTGCAAAGGTCGGGTATGAATCCATTGAGTGCTCATAGATAACTATGACAGAGCAAGCCTAAGGTAATATTTATCTATTTCTCATTGCAAAACATCCTTTATGATCCAGTCAAACGACTGCTTCAAATCACTTGTATTCTCAGGACTGAGAAGGTCCAAAGTAAACGTTTCCTTTAGATGTAGAACACAAGGACCTCTCCAAACTTGTATTTTTAAAACAAACTTAAAATAGTTTAATTAAAGTTGACGTTTTGCTTTAAACCCAGCATTAAAACAACATTTAACTATATACTTTTTTAATAATCTATATTTGTAACATCTTTATTTTTATACCAGATGTTTGGTTAAGCAGTCTGTGAGTTTTATATCAATTTGTGAAAATCTTCCTTTTGTTTACCTCTCCTGACAGTATTTGGGAACATGGCATGATATTGCCATTGCATCCACATGTCCCTATATGCAACGTTATAAGTCAGGTGCAGCCATCGGAAAACTGGTACTTCAGAGAGGTGATAATGAAGGCAAACTCAAGGTGACTCGAACTTCACTGAGGTTAGTAGAAAACGCATGGGTGTGCGGACACAAACAGTAATGTACAGCAAGCATGTATTTCTGACAGCAAAACACAATGTCCACTATTGTGTTCCCTTCAAGCTGTGTGGGTTTTTACAAAAAATGTTTTTTGTTGTTTGTTTTTGCTAATGTACTCATTCTAAACATTCTAGCAGACATATTGAGGGAAACTGGATTAACCAAAATTTAAGAGAAATCTGGCAAAAAAAAACAAACATAATATTTAATTTTGCTGGATGAATTTTATTTGTGAAAGCTACCAAATTCTGAGAATCTGCTGTAAAAGAAGCTATCAAGCTGTAAAATACCAGTAGCAGCTGTAACATTAATGCGATCTGCTCACTGATGTATTAAACATGTTTCCTCAAATGAGTCTCTCTACACATTAACTGCTTTTAACTCCAGTATATTCTAAACCCCCCTCTTTGTGTGTGTGTGTGTGTGTGTGTGTGTGTGTGTGTGTGTGTGTGTGTGTGTGTGTGTGTGTGTGTGTGTGTGTTAAGACGAGGAACATGTATGGAGAGGATTGAGGATTATGAGCTGACCACCACACCAGGACGATTCTTCTATCATGTTGCAAGTATGTCTCTAATCTGTGTAAATAATGCTGTACGTGAGCTTTTGTACAGCGGATTTTTCGATATTATGACTCTCCCTGTACTCTCCCTCTCACAGAGTGGGGGGCAGACGTGGATGCATACGTGGTTCACACAAACTACAATGAGTACGCCATAGTAATAATGAGCAAGCAGAAGTTATCAGGCAATAAGACCACCTCAGTTAAGCTTTACAGTGAGTAAACGCTTCCTAAAAATGTAAACCAAAATGGATTCATTTGACAGTCCTTAAGTATACACTTGATTGTTGTTATAGTGACTATTAGGTGAAGTCCTGAAGTCTTAATGCCATTTTAAGGTTTTTATTTTCCAAATGATTGTGTTCTTCAGGTCGAACTATGACTGTGAGAAACACTGTCCTGGATGACTTTAAAAGACTGGTTAAAGACCAGGGAATGAGTGATGCCAATATTATCATTAAAGAGAACAAAGGTACAGCCCACACATACAGACACACACATAGACAGATTATCACACACGCTAACACTCTTCTAAAATGGAGTGATAAGCGTACAGTCTTCCTCCGAGATCAGTACTCTAGTTCTTACATTTTAAAGAAATCAACCCAGATCTACACTCTATCTTCATGGTTTCTTTCCTTGCGTATGTTCTACCTCTTTACAAAAGATATGAAAATCCAGGCTCACACATACACACACACACACACACACACACACACACACACACACACACACACACACACACACAATAAAATAAAAAACTTGAAGAATGGAACTGTTATTCATAACATCTTAACACGACATTTTAGGCTATAGATGAAGTATATGAACAAATGACACTACTTCACTTGATCTGCAGGTGACTGTGTTCCTGGAGAGGAGGTGGCAACAGCCACAGCTCAGCCTGAGCCTCAGGTATTACAATCTATTTAACATTGAATATTTTATGCATATGCTTTAATTGTATTTCCTTTAAAATGCATGAAAGAACATCTGTTGTCCTTTGTACTCAGGAGTTTGAGTTTTATGGTAGAATTCATCATAAATGAATTACAAGGCCATCATATAATCCATGTGAGACGTTACATTATAGGAGATCATTTTATCAGTATAATGCAGATTATTTGTGGTTGAGTCATTTTTGTATCTCTGAGTCTGTGTGTCTGTGTTAAACAGCGTGTGAGGAGAAATGCAGTGCCTTCTTTGGCTCCAGATGTGGAGGGCTCTGGTGATGATACAGCTATGTTCAATGGGACTGGTAGGATATCAGTTTATGCCAAATATCAAGTTCTGATTCTGATGTTGTATATTTTCTTATGCATATGTATATTCCCTCGCTGTTCCCACAGAGGCCTGTAAAGCAGCACCAGACACAGGACCGTGTTTCGGGATCCACGTGCGTTACTACTACAACTCCTCTTCAATGAACTGCGAGCTCTTCAAGTATGGAGGATGTTTGGGCAATCAGAACAACTTTGAAAATGAAAGGGACTGTTTGCAGAGTTGCCGCACCGAAGGTAAGAAAAAACAAACACAACATGACATTTGCTAATGTGCATAGATGTCCGTGCAACACACGTGCAAATTCAGGTTTTGGGGGGTTTGGTCCAACATTTAATTATGGATTCAGCTGGGGTTTCCAAATGACGCGTAAACGGAAGAACACTTATTTTCTATGAGAAGCTACTGTGTTTGTTTTCAATGAGGCTCCTTATAACAGCCACAGAGAAAGGGACTGCAACTGTTTTACAAAGTGCAATTCATGTTCTACTTGAGACTCTTGTGGCACACCACGAATGAATATTACCTATATTATATTGTGTGTATCTCTTTTGTCATTTCAGCTGTGTGCCGTCTGCCTATGGATGCTCAGCCCTGCACAGGGAAGCCTCCCATCTGGGTTTTTGACTCCACCGCTGGTCTGTGTGTGGCCTACAAAAGCAGCTTCTGCCAGGCCAACGGCAACAAGTTCTACAGCAAGGCAGAGTGTGAGGAGTACTGCGGGGTGATGAAAGATGGTGCGAAAATAAAACAAGTATAACAGAGCAGAACTGTGGCAGGATGCAAATAAACACAAAGACACATTTATCTCATAGAAATCCCACAGATTCCAAGTCCATGGCTGAGGCACTTAAAAAAAATCTCCCAGCCTTGTTTTTTCTTCATATGTAAACACAAAACCCAATTTTCAAACAACATTTAAAAAAACAACAAAAAAAACCTCTAACCCTTATGGCTAAACCACATCATCACATCAAAACAGTTTTAACCAGTGATCGTACACACACACACGGCCAGTCGGAAAAAAAACATTACTGCTATTATGCTACTACATCAAAAAAAAAAAAGGAAAGAAAAGAAAAGAAAAGAAAAGAAAAGAAAAGAAAAGAAAAGAAAAGAAAAGAAAAGAAAAGAAAAGAAAAGAAAAGGAAAGGAAAGGAAAAACAACAATGTTAACAACACGTAGCTCCGGTCGTCTTGCATCTTAGGATTTACTCATGGAAGTGGCTTCTTTCACATGTTTCTCATGCAGTGTAATTATAATGATTAAATGGGAACATTATGTTGTATGAGAAAAAATGTGAAAGGGGCCACTTTAATGGGTGTTTGTGCTGGAAAACATAAACATTGATTGCAGAAAGGGGCATTTTTCAATCTGGTTGCCATTCCATGAGCAAGAACACAGTCTGTCACAGCTGCTCAAATGTCATTTGGAATTACTGTTGTTAGGCATGAACTTACTCCTCCTCCTCTTATAAACAGCCCTTCTCTATCTCTCTCTGATTGTTTGTTGATATTGAGCTTCAACTCAACCAATGCCATTCTGTGACGATGGACTGATTGACTAATGTTACTTACATGACATCATTAGCAAGAAGTGTGAAGAGTTTTAATTTGTTGTCGTTGTGTTGAATATATTTTTTTTAAAGATATTTTTATGGAGGGACAAATTACAATCGTGTGAGTAAGGTTTTTCACAGGACTCTGTGCAGACCTGTGAAAAAACTAATTACACCCTTACTGCTTCCAAAGAAAAATTATGATTTCACTAAGGTTTCCAGAAAAATATGCTCTTATGTCTTTTGTTCAACAACTAATAGCCCAAATTGGGTCATGCAACAGAGCCACGATCCCAGTTTGCAAACCTATAAAGGAAAACACTTCTGCTCACTGGAAAAACTGTTGATGCATGATAAATACAAGTAAAAGTTACAGCTCAGTTTGAATCAATTCCTGCAAATGCATCAAGTTCCCCATACATGCTGGTCCAAACAATGTATATATGCTTTTTTTTAACAGATGAAGGGCTCCTCAAGGCAAACTGACTGAGATGAGGAACCACTGCTGCTCAGTCAACATAAAGGGATACGACACAAACCACCACAGTAACAAAATATGGCTTTGTCTCAGCAGCGTTGTCACCAATAAAAAAAAAAAGTTTTTCAGTTGCTTCTTGTTTGTTACTGGTAAATGGTAAATGGCCTGTATTTATATAGCGCTTTACTAGTCCCTAAGGACCCCAAAGCGCTTTACATATCCAGTCATCCACCCATTCACACACACATTCACATACTGTTACTTCTTGCAATACCAGTTATAACATCACAGCAACACCTGTGTTTTCTGTGTGGTTTCGAATTTTTGCTTGAATCAAAAATTTTATAGCACTTAAGAGTTTAGACTGAATCACCTTCCCTGACTCAATGTGTGAAAATGAACAGACCAGGTAGATGAATACCATTCTAAACAATTTTGTGTGCTAAAATATAACGCCTTTGTGGTATTTCCTACTCAAAAAAATATCATGTGAAATGTTACCAGCAGAGGTCCCCATCATTTAAGGTTTAGAGCCAAATGCTCATGTTCCCCTCCCTCCTTCCGGATGTTGCAGTCTTTCTGGTTCACAGAACAAATACTGTGCACAGTCTTTAATGTGTTTTGCAGTGAACATCACAGAAAAAGTACCAACATGCAACCATACACATGTGAATTGCATACACTAATGATTACAGCTGAAAGAATATACTTCTCCTTGGTGACAGTATCAATAATGACACAGTATGCATGTTTATGGTATACTTTCCGGTGCTCAGGGACTCTATCAACAAATCTAAATAAGAAACGTTTCCTAATATTATAATTAAACAAACTGTTTGAGACATGTAAGGGTGAAAATGCTATTAGGATCACCCTACAACAATCATCAATAAATTCTTCTGTTATTTATTGCATGGACCTCAGAATATCCTGGCCATAAATTATATTGTATGATCCTACATTGTTAATCCCATAATGTGCTAATAATTATAGCCATGGCTGTGCTAGTTTATATGAATGTGATATTTTCATGTCACATAGATGTTTTGCATACTTACAGTAATAAAAGGATCTATTCTTAGACCTTGATAAGAATAGTGTATTAGCACTTCATGATATAGTCCCAGACCTAAGTGGCTATTTCCTGGCATTTATCATGTAATTGTTTCAGTCTAATTTTTATCACCATAAATTTTTCATTCAATTGTAATTACACATTATTATCCATGTGCAGGCTCTGTTATAGAGAATCCTAACCTTCACTTCTTTATTATCAGGGGTGCAAACTGTATTGCAGAGTATCCCAATATACTTCTTGCATTGTAATTACGCATTATTATCTGGGTGTATGCCATCTTGAATAACTCTGATAACACACTTTACAGCATCTTGATGGAACAAAAAACATCAGTAATGGAAAACTCCTCTCTCACCATTGTAAAACAGAGAAATCATTCGCACCCACAGCCAGCAGGCTTTTAAACTCTCGTGTTAATAGCAGACGAGCTATGTCAAACATATGAATTTCTCTTTGGGATCAGCAAAGTTATTTTTATTCTTAAGCTGTATTATAGAGTATTTTAACCTCTAATGCTTTCATTGTTATTACACTGTATTTTGAGATAGCCTATAGTGGGCTTTGATTAATGTACTAGGTGGAGTTAAAGGGGAGAAGGTTTGGTGTGCTCTCTCATTCAAAAGGATGAGGACTAAATAATCCAGACAAAAAAGACATGAAGAAAAGCCAGGAGGGGGCAATATTTCTCTGTTGGTGTTTCACAGATATATCACACAATCTCAATTACATTCACACAGATTTGAATACATTTCGCAGAAAATTATGAGTCATTCACTGCTGCAGAAATATCACATAATATCTCAACTAATCCTAGGCTATTTGCCCTCTTTTAATTTTCACTCTTCCAAAGGAGCCAGGCTTCCTGCTCTCAGTTCCCAGAGTTCCTGGCTGCTGGCAGTAGAATGCTGGGAATATCCGGAGAGGAAGGGGAAGTGACATCACAGAACTGACCTTCCGTACCAAGCCAGATCACCTGGTGTTCCCTGGACCAGAGTTACCAAATAAGCACAAACATAAATAAGCCTGCCAAGGGGCAAATGCTTTGTTTTTGAGCATATTAACTGAAAGCCTTTCTGAGTTTCTAGTTACTAGTCTGCTGGGGGGATTTTCTTGCCTAATGTCATTTTTAATTACCAAAACATTGATTCAGTCTCACTGATTATGTTACAGTGAGCCCCACAGTACTACCCAACTGTCCTCATGAATTCTAGATTTAAAATTTATTACCCCAAAAATAATAAAAACCTATGCTAAAACCTTAAAATGAGCTAATGTTTGCTAAGAGAAACACACAATTATTTTTTAGCAAAGAGGGACGGCAGAAGAAGAGAAGGGGGTTAGAAGCTGCCCAAAAGAGAAAGCATTTGGATGAGGAGACAAAAAGAAGGACAGATGTGGGAGGAAATGTGATTTTGGAAGACGGCAAAGGAGTCATCTTTCAGCAAACTGCTGCAGCTCCCACTGTCTCATTGTCCTACCAACAGAGGACCCCCTCCACACACACACACACGTAGCGGCCGTTCTCTCACTTCAGAGGATGCAAAACGGCCTAATTTTCATTTCAGAGGACATCTTATCCAAACTATAACCAATATTTGCCTTCCCCTTATCCTATAACCAAAACTTCACCACCTTTTTTTCCATCTTCAAGTTCAACTCTGACTACGTGGCCAACCAACAGGCAGCCACAAACATTTAAATACCCTCCTCTAAACCCCAGCTGTGTCATCTGAGTGTTTTCACTAAGTCTGAGGTCTAACAGATGGTTGCCCAAAAAGACAGAACTGGGGGGGGGGGGGGAAGGGTTTGCTTGTCTTCCTACAGTCCCCCAAACCTATATTAACTCACAGAGTTATAAACATTGCTCAGCATATCTCATTTATTTATCTCTTTTATTTCATATAACATAACCAAAACACAGTGCTATCTCCCAGATGTTATTTAGCAGTATGACAAATGCCTCATAGAAACATAGAACACAGAAACTATCTTCAACATAATTACTACATGCATATATGCCTGTCTGGTGAAAGTGTTAATGCTGACTGAACATGTAAGAACTTTGCTTTAATTCATATGCTTTAATATTTTGGATTTTGCATTTATAACAGCTTTCTTTGACATGCAGTCATTTTACAATGACATGTTTTGTGGCATTTTTATACTGCCTCCAACTAACACTTTTCTCCTTCCTTGTTTCTCCTTCCTCACCTGGTTTTCACAATCCTCCACAAAGACTATGTGTTAAAGGCTCTACTCCTAATAAATTGTGACTGTTCCTAAGTTTACAGGTTACTCAGACATTGCTTATGACTGAATTAAGGAATGAGTTTGACTGAGACATTTTATTATGAAATAATGTTTCAAAAAGAGGAGGAGATGAATTTATCTAACAAGCAGGAGAAGCTACGACTGAAACTCGGTTTGTGGATGTTATTTGTTTGTGTAAAAGTTAAGCTATTGCAAAAGGTGCTCATGTCTTTATTATCACTTAACTGCTCAGGCTGTATGTCTTCGATGATAGAGTGAGCGTTATGTTGAATGGGCTTATGCATGTGTTTATGTGCTGGTCAGTGTATGTCATTATTAATTTTTGCAATATAAGAAATATATTATCCAATTAGGTTCGCTGTTAGCCAAATGCAGGTTGCTAATGGTGGTTTGCTTTTGATAGTTTTTCATAGCATTAGCTAACTTCCTGGCTATTGCTAACTAAATGAGAGAACCTGCTTGGTCAGTTGCAGTGTCGATCCCTGCTATGATGGCATTGTATTCACATGTTTAAATGCAATTTTCCACATGCAGTGATTTCTGCTTTGAAATCAACATAAGGGCTGAATGACCTTTGACCAGCTGACCTCAAGAATATCCAACCCTCCACTGTCGCTGCACAGTGTGACGCTCTGGCCCATTCCACTTTGACTGACCTCTCTTTGACTCTCACGCACACACACAGAGGGTATGACCACTCGATGCTCTCCCAGACACAGTCAGACACAATAGGAGACCCGACACATTCCTTTTCCCCAGGTGGCATAAAAGACACAGTCAGATCAATGTCCTAATAGGCTCCAAACCAGTGACAGACAATTATTAACCCCTGACGGGTGTGAGTTCCTCTCTCTCCTTGCCAGACTATTGTCTGACCACCGTGTGTTTGTATTGTCTGAGGGCCTTTTTTGGGAGGGGTCATGTAGTACTGGTTAACCACTGGATAAGAGGTCTAACTTAGAGTATGACATGCTCATTGTGTGTGTAATCTTAACCTGAGAAAAGTGGATATTAACCTGCTCCAAATTGTGTCTTTAAAATATACACATTGATAGAACTGACCACATACCAATGTGACAACAAATGATGACAGCTCGCAGCCATGTGTCAGGACAGCTGATTAGGGTAAATTGTGTAAACAAGGATAAAATCCAAGAGCAACTGATATATAACAGTTTGCGAGTGTTACAGAGATACAATTTAAGCATCATGAGGCTATTTCTACTTCTGTACCTCATTCAGAAATCTTCCTTTGCACCTACTCACTTCACTCTCTGCTTCAGCTGGACCTCCCTCATCCCCCAACTCTTCACCGCTCTTTCTCCCCCAGGCTCCTCTCCAATTCCACTACAGCCGTGTGTGTGTGTGTGTGTGTGTGTGTGTGTGTGTGTGTGTGTGTGTGTGTGTGTGTGTGTGTGTGTGTGAAGGGCTGGTGGTGGTAGGACAATGGGCAGTAAGGGGGCTAGTTGAATAGGACCATTGAGCCTGCTCAGCCAAACAGAAAATCATCTCCCATCTCACTTCAAAACCCACAGTTTCACTGCGTACAAGTAGACCTTTATTCTCCATAATTAATCCCTGATACACATATACATACATAGGCACACATGCATATAGATGCATACATACAGGCTTACAAACACACACAGATACAGAAATATATATATGGACTCTGGATGGAGTCTGACATATTAAACTGTCAAGAAGCAAGTTGTTCAAATGACTCCCCTGAATGTTATTCTGAAATGTGAAATTTAAGAAAACTAAGGTCATTTTGAATCTGAAGGCAGCTACACGTCTCCAGAAATTTGGGCCATGTTTACCACTGTGCAGCATCCGCTCTTCCTTAAAGATCAGCTCGTAAACATCTGGGAACTGAAGCGGCTAGTTACTGGAATCTGGGAGAGGAATGTTTTACCATTCCTGTCTGATTGAGGATTGTAGCTCATCAGCAGTCCTGGGTTTTCTTTTCATGTTGCACTAAATGTTTTCAGTTGGCCAAAGGTCTGGACTGCAGGCAGGCCACTTCAGCACCCATACTCATCTACTTTGAAGCCATGTTGTGTTGATAGATGCAGTATGCAGTTTAGCATTGTTGTGCTAAAATATGCAAGGCGTTCCCTGAAAAAAACGTCTTTATGATGGGTGCAAATGTCACTATAAAACATGTATATACCTTTTAGCATCAATGGAGCCTTTCCATATCTGTAAGCTGCCAATTCCACAGACACTAATGCACTCCTATACCATCAGAGATGCATGTTTTTGAACTAAGCTCTGACAAAAAGCCATTCATGGCTTCTACATTTTCTAAAAAGAATTTCAATTTGTCTAACCACAGAACAGTTTTCCTCTTTGTCTCACTCCATTTTAAATGAGCAGAGACAATGGTGATGTTTCTGGCTTATGTTCACATAAGACTTCTTCTTCTTTGCATGATGGAGCAGACAGTGATTTCTAGAAGTGTTCCTGAGCCCAGGCAATAATTTCCATGACAGAATCATGCCTTGTTTTTAATGCAGTGGCACATCAGGCCCCAGATTTCCTGATCTAGTTACTGATTTATTTGGCATCGTCCCTCGCACACAGAAATTGCTCCAGATTTTTGGAGCGATATTATGTGTAGCAGATGATACAGTATATATAATCTTCACAATTTTAAGTTAACGAACATGACTGGAACTGTTCCACAGTGTGTGAACAGAGGTGGGGGTTTTTTCCTTTTTCCCAGCCTGTTGAATTTTTGCCCATCTTAACTTCTAAGAAACTCTGCCTCTCTAATAAGCTCTTTTTATACCCAATCATGTTACTTACCTGCAGTGTTGGGGAGTAACGGAATACATGTACCGCCGTTACGTATTTAAAATACAAAATATGAGTAACTGTACTCCATTACGGTTACCATTTAAAAAGGTGGTAATCAGAATACAGTTACTTTGCTGAAATAAAGGGATTACACAGCTGTATTTTCCTGTTTCATATGTTCGGCTATGCCCTCTCTATTTTTGGTTTCCACGCCCCAAACAAAACACGCATTAAGAGGCTCTAATGTCTGTCTCAATCTCCATGTCACCTCTACTTGCGGCTCGCATAATGACGTGAAGAAATGTTTTAAAAAAGATTATTCACAAAAATGATTTAATATGAAGGCAATAGGCAGAGTGTTACAGGCATAGCCCTAAAGAATGTAGCCCCATGGGCAGTGTAGTCCGTGCTGCAGGGAGAATGGACTGCCATACCCGTTATGTGTCTGTGAGCGCGAGGAGGGAGAAAAAGGAAAAGTACGAGCTGTCACGGAGCAGAAACGGGAGCTGGAAGCATGTAAATATAATAATAACCACTGCAGCCAAGAAGAGTGCCTGACGAGCCCAGTTGTAAGTTATTAAGACTCGACTGTACTCTGTGTTCGTGTTTTCCTCCAAAAACAATAAGTTCCGTTGGAGCAGTCTTTCAACGCCTCTCTCTGTCTCTCGCAAGCAAAGTTGACCCACACAACAAAGTAAAGCTAGTTTTCGGCTACGAGCCCGACACGGAACCGACGTATTAGCCAGAGGTCCCTTTACTACGGTTCGGAGCCGCTGACCTGTTTTATATATGCACGGAATAGTTTTCTCTACGAGATCGCTGCAAAAAGTGCAGCCTTACCTAATGTCCACCTACTGTTACTAAGATTTAAAAATCTAGTCGGTATTGGCATGGCGAGTAACCTTCAGTAATAGTAAAAATTCACACAACAATAGTAGATTCATGTAGTACGATAATATAATAGCTAATCCAAAGTATTCAGAATACGTTACTGTCATTAAGTAACGTAACGGAACACGTTACAAAATACATTTTGGGGCATGTATTCTGTAATCTGTAGTGAAATACATTTAAAAAGTAACCTTCCCAACACTGCTGACCTGTTACTAATTAACCTAATTAGTTGCGAAATGTTCCTCTAACTGTTTATGCTTAGTGCTACTTACTTTTCCAGGCTTTTGTTTCCATTGTTGCAGCCTTTTTGAGACATGTTGCCATCAAATTCAAAACATGCTAATTTTTTTTCATGAAACAGTAAAAATGTCTCAGTTTAAACATCTAATGTGTTTTCTGTGTTCTATTGTGAATAAACTATGAGTTTAAGAGATTTGCAAATCGTTGACACAATGACACAACTTTTTTGCAGTTGGGGTTGTAGAGAAACAGTGCAACAAAAGTAAAACAGCTGCATGACCATGGTTAAAAACTGACCTGTGAACACCAGATTTATTTACAAATTTATATACCTATGCTAAATATTCTCCAGTTTTCATAGCTCTTTTCTAGTCATTTCTACAAACCTCGTTCACCCATTCACACATGCATATAACAATGAATGCACTGGGAGTAGTTTTGGTAATTGTCTGTGAAGGTTCTCAGTCATCCAGGTCATCGTAGTCTAAGGAGCTTGGAAAGAAAAGCGTCCTTGAAGACATTTCACCTCACATCCGAGAAGCTGCTTCAGTTCTAAGAGCAACTGGTGGAGAGTCCCAGATTTTGGTGATTCTGTATTTTGCCCATATGAAAGGAGCCAGAGATGAAATACGTACCTATGGGTTCTGTCGACGATGATGTCTGTATTCCAGCTTCTTGACAGTTGATAAAGGAAACTGAAAATATGATTGCAAGATTTTACAAAGATAAAAAAAAAAATACAGGAACATTAGTGACTGACAAAAAAACAGGAGCTATAGAGTTGCAGTAGTGGACAAATCAAAGATCCTCGTCTACTGACAGTATGCTGAAAAACAAAAAAAGTTATTCAGACATGGCACAGAGGTTAGCAGCCTGTCACAAAAATACATACTTTGATCCTATTTCTTGAATGGGACACATTCAACACATTTCGATAGACATAAAAAAAAGGATTTTTGTCCCAACAGGGTGATTCCAAATTAGCAATTGGAGTAAGAAACTTGCCATATTTCTGCATGATGTATAGGGACTACTTAAAAAAATTAGAGCAAGCTGTAGGAAACTTCATTTTTCACCATGACACAGTGCCAGTAAAAACATACCTATATAAGAAAACATGCAGTCGAACACTCAGCCATGGCTTGACATTTTTGGAGTAGTGTGGGACCATCTTGACAAAGAATGGAACAACAGTCAGCCAATATCCAAAGAAGAACTTTGAGTGTCCTTAAAGACGAACTATTCCTGAAGACTACTAAATAAAAACTGAGAAAAAGCTGCCTAAGAGAGTTCAAAATGTGCTGGAGAATGAAGGTGGTCGTAGCATATTGACTTTCAAGCTTGCTAGCATTGTACAAACTCTGTTTTTGCCTTATGTACTGTATTTCCGTGTATGTTTGCACATATGTCAATGAATCACTTGTCATTTGTCATTTTTCTGACAAAATGAATTTTTAAATGAGGCATGGCTCAAGAACTATCATCGACATCTTTGTCTTTCCCATGCTAACTACTGAACTTGCTAACTGGTTCCCAGAATAAAAACTACAGTGCATGCATTTTTCCACACTGGATTTATCCACCATCTGTGTGGCTTTCAAATGGGATGGGATTCACCCAATCAGCCTAGAAAGTAACAATTCGCCCAATGTATATAGAGATTAATTTCCAAAACCATTTAATTCTCATTTACTGTGCTGTAATAGCGAAAAATGCTGCACCAGCTGCATCACAATATGTGTTACCAGCCTAATTCACTGTAAGCCCATAACAAGAGGTATTATCTTAAACGGCCTGTTAAACAAAGGCAGCAGACCTTGACAGAACAAGTGCTGTCACAGAGTGCAATATCAGCGCCGGTTTTTGACAGTGTTACACAGGACCATTTAAACTCCACCAAGCTTGTTAGCCTAGAGTTGGTCCTGTGACCAGCCTCCTCATTGTGTATCCATCAAGCTGAATCGGTGTGTAGGAGGGTAATCCATACAGGATAATTGGTACACTTGTTCATGGAACACATGTGGACTATCCATCCATCCTTCCAGACTCAATAGTCATTAACTGATCCTTGGCAAGTCAATAAGAGTCAGCTGATGACAACTCCAGAGGTGATACAAGCATCCTCTAAGTAACTAACTGGGGATCTACAATGAAGCTGGTAAAGGTAATATTTATAAAGGTAAGATGCATCAGGTTAAGTCAATCGTTTTTGATGGAAGTCCACTAAGCAAAGTGCCTTAACTTTTGCACCAATAGCGATTATTGTTTCAGTAAGATCATGAAAAAAAGCAACAAACAACTATTTATGCACAGGGAAAAAAAACAACAACAACAAAACTATGGTATAGGGGTTTTATACACAGAAACCCTCAACTGTACATGGTGGGTCAAATGGGGCAGGCAGCAGGAGACAGGATGCTGGAGGTGGAGTGCAAGTATGTGTGTGTGTGTGTGTGTGTGTGTGTGTGTGTGTGTGTGTGTGTGTGTGTGGCTAGTTTGGGGGGTGGTGGGTTGAAGCTCCATATGGGCAACCCACCCCTGGCACCCCCCACCCCACCTCCTGCAAACAGGCAGATGTCAAATGGGACGTGCCTCCGTGATGGGGCACAGGGTCACACTGCACAGGGGCAAATAACAGAACAGGAGGTACAGAGAGGGAGAGAAATGCCTTCTTGCCAACACCCCCCCCCCCCCCTTTCCCCCCTCCACCAAAACACAACAAATAAGACATGCACATGCTACCAGGAAAAAAAAGCTGAGCTCACACAAACATGCCGACACAGGCGGAGGGCCGCTGCATAGCATTACAGCCACTGTGACAAACAAAACTCACGGATTAAGCGACATTTACATTTGTTTCCTGACATACATATTTAAGCCCCCTGGAAAAATAAATATGAGAAGCATTATTTAATTCATTTTAATTATATTTTCAAATGTAATATATGTTTTTTTTAGAAATACCTGTGCATTATTCATAGTTGGTAAACTTTCGTCAAGATTTCATGAACTTGACTCTTGCATCTATTGTCCGTCCCTGTGTTTTGTTCTGTTCAGTGTGGCTATATAACTACAACACGTTCCACCACACTGATGTAAATGTGGCAGGCAGAATGTCAGAAAACACTCTCAGTGTATTTCATTTAGAATTGCATCACTCTCTGCTTCCAGCTATCTTTAGCAATCAATGTGCTAATTATTTCCCAACATGAGCAATCACTTGTTTGTGTATTGAATATTCAGAAACAGTGAAAAATGGGCATTGCCTGTGTCTCAGAGACTTTAACAATGTCTTCATTTTTCCTGTTTTCTTTTTACAAAAATTGGAGTGTGATATTGTATCCCTTTTTATTTTCTTTGTCATACATGACAAACTTAATATTGAAAAAAAAAAGTAGTTTCAGCCGTGTGTGGATTAAAATCTGAGCAGCCCCTCAAAAATTCAAATAAGGTTAAATTATAGCCATGAAACTTTGTCGGTGTATCAGACTGGAGTAGCAGTTGCCAACCTGACTATAAATTACACTAAATAGGAATCGTTCTGTTCTTGTGAGTCCAGTGCATGCATGTTTCTAATGTGTCTACAACTACTTGACTATAATGGGAGATGCAACCAGACTAAAAGGACAGGTGGTAGCGTGTGCATGTGTGTGTGTGAGCACAGTGTGGAGGTATGGGCTGTAGTCCTAAACAAAGCAGGGGAATGGACACACACTCTCTCACGCACACACACAAGCACACACAGAGGCTGTTCTCTCTGTTTTGAGTGCTGAATGGTTACGCCCGCAGGGCAGGAGTAAGGTTACTTTACATACTGCACTTACAGCTCCCTTTACCACTGGGGTATAAAATGGATTTAAATGAGAAAGAGGGGAACAGAGGGGTGAAGGCAGAGGGGTGGAGGGTGGGAGGACTCCCTTTGTGTAACAGGAGGTCTGCTGCTGCTCTGGCATGGCTATGGAGATGGTGGAGCGGGGTCAATCTCCCTGCTCTCCCTCCCTCTGTCCTTTTACTATAGGCTGGCTGCTCTGTCTCTCCTCCTCATCTCTCCCTCCCTCCATCCCTTCCTCCCTATTAGCATAGCAGCTGCCTGATACAGGGCGTAGGGTGGAGAATGGCCAGGTTGCTGTGTGCATATGTGTGTGAGGGTGTTTTGCAGAGGGGCGGGAGGCGAATTGGGTGGGGGGAGCCCAGTCAATGGCGGCCCGTCTGGCTGGTGAATAGTAGCTAAAGCAGGCCCCCATGAGTTAGACAAAGAAGTAAGAAGGGAGGGGATAGGGTCGGGGTGTGTGAGGGAGATGGAGGGAGGAGGGAGGGGTGGAAGAATGAGGCAGTGAATGGAGAGCCTTGTCACTGGAGCTATGGAAAGAAGCACAGAATGAACTGGAAGAATGAAAGAAAAGTTCAAAAAGGAGCGGAGGGCAAGGAAAAGACCAGCCTGACCACCTGTCTCTCTCCCTCACTCTCTCTCACTTCTTTTACTCCACTTCTTACTCACAGGCAGACTTTGGCGAGGGTGGGGGAGTCCACTGGTTGAGTTTAGCGACAGGCGTGTTTTTGTTTTGAGAAAGAAAGTGCGGTATCAGCAGGATTTAAAGCTCACTGTCATCTGTGACTCTGCGCTGATTTCCTTGCATGTGGGCCGTGGTTCAAAGAATTGTGTGCTATAAAAGATATTCTCTCTCTTTCTCTCTCTCTCTCTCTCTCTCTCTCTCTATATATATATATATATATATATATATATATATATATATATATATAAAAATCAAAAACATCAAAAATATCACAATAATAGTTTTACAGTGGATGAAAATATGATAATGGTTACAAGTAAGAATAGCTGAGATGGAAGCAATCAATAAGCAATCTTATCACCAAGCCTACTTGTTAGAGAAATACCCATCCAGGCTGAATACAGTATCTACAGAGTATCTCTGTATGCTGGGTCCTTCCTCCAAACAGCAGACACATTAAGAAACTAAGGGGTATCTACAAACACGCATCTGCATATGAATATCTAGAATCTATCTTTAAAAGACATTTTTGTAGCTTCCCCTGGAGTCCTAGTCCTGATTTAGTATGCTTCAGTGGCATGCAAGTAAACAGTCTGTGTGGAGACCAAAGAGATTTCACTTTTTAAAAATTATTTTAAACTTGTAGCTGTAAAGAAGGTACAGCCCAAAAAAACTGTCTGACAGACCAAAAATAGAGCAAACGGTAGGGTGAATCAGTTTTTTACATCATCAATTTGAGAAAAAAACATATCTGTATATAAAAGATGGATATAAACATGACTTTGTCCCATTTTTAGGCATCCACTCTAGCATTATGGCTGTTGTGCAGGTTTTTGGAGCCTGGGGTGATAATATTTGGATGCAAGGGTAAAGGCTTGGGTATAATTTCTTTATCCGCAAGTTCACTGGGATCCACTCCGGTTTGAGTGATGCCAATTTTCATCTTTTTCTTTTTTTTGACCTCGCGTACTTGTCTATGCAGAACTTAAGACTATGGTGCACCAAGTACATCACAGTAAGTGGAAGATATCAAAGAAGCATAACAGTAATGGTTACTCAGCCATCAGGTCTCCAGCTATTTCAGGGTCGAGCTGCCTATTTATAAACTGTCCATTTAAAATTGTGTTTAAAAAGTTTCTTTTTGTGTGCAGAGAGTCACATTCCTTGTTTGTGTGCACAAACTTGGCCAAGTAAAATTGATGCTGATTATGCATAGAGCAAGAAGTCAATTTGTTGTCACAGGGTAGACAACAAGAAATTAAGTTGCAACATGTTGTGTTGTCTGATTCAAGATGGTGGAAACACTATTAAACATTTTAATGCGTTTGTCTTTGTATGGCTGTCATCGCTCGACAGTCACACAGGGCTGAGTTATTGTGCTCCTGCAGTAACTCTTAAAAGTTCCTCATATGTGTTCTCAACCTAATTATACAACAGGTTTCATTCAGAGAAGCCCTTTGTTGTACATTACTACCCAATCAGAGAGCAATCAAGCCTGTATCAGTGTATTCTGAGGAAGTCAGAAGTTCTCGTGTACACTGTACACATGTTGAACATGTGCTGATTAAACAAAACAAAAAAAGAGGAATTTATCATTGCAAAACCAGTCAAATGGCATTTTACATGTATCACAAGATGTTCAGTTAATCTTGCGTGTTTCAGATTAAGTGCATCGCTTCAAATGAGGGGTGGAAGCATAGATATGAATATTTTATGAGCCTCTGAACAATGGGCTTTTGAATAGCGATGGCAAATAATCACCCAGATGCACTTTTGCAGCTGCTATAACATCACCCCACCAGCTTTTAACACTGTCTCCTCTACGTGTTTCATACAAAAACTATACAAGCAAAAGGACACAAGGCTGTCCTTTTTTTTTCTTTACCACTGTGGCCTGTTTATTTTTTAGTGAAGCAATTTTAATGTGATTCCCCTATGTTTTCTGGACTTCCAGTTATTCCCTCGACAATTTATCCATCACAATTTCCCTCTCTGCCTTCTCTGCAAAAATTCCTCCAAAAATCTGTTGTCTGGCTCACTAATGCAAGCTTCTCCATGCAATGACCAAGATGAGCAAGGAAAGCCAAGGCACATGAAGAACCTATTAGGGGGCCTAGCAGCCAGCATCAACGCTGGGAGGCCAGCCAACTCAGTGTGTGAACAATGGGAACGCAGCTCAACAAAAACATCCTGCAGAAGTGAGAGACTGAGAGGGAGGGAGGCAGGGACTTGGGGAGAAATGTGCAAGCGAGCAGCAGGCGAGATAACACACTCTGCCTGCCATGGGATCACAACAGAGAAGGGCTGGTGTCTAGAGGAACTCAAATACATCAGATCAGTGCTGAAACTTTGAGCTGAGGTCATTTATGGTTCAGCTGCGGTGCAGACACCGATTTTAACAGCTGCTTCAACAATGGCACAAAGTTGTCAGTAAAAAGCTTATAACACTACTGCTTTTTTTTCCTCTCAGAATTGCAACTCTAAGACCACAACCGTTATTTCGAACACATGGGAAACCCTTTTTACTCAAACGTTCACAGTTGAAGCTGGTCAACACCCAGAAAATGTTGCAATACGAACAGGTCTGACATGTTGAAAAACGTATCGTTGCCTCTGTTTTCCCACCAACCGCTTTACAGCCATGCAATATCAGTTGCGAGTCATCATTTCTAAGAAAGATGTTGATGTTGATGTGACTCACTCAAACACTCAAATGAACAGGAGAAAAAACAGATTTTGCATTTTAACCAATGCTGACATGAAATGAAGCACACATGCAAAAAAGAAAAACTGAAATAGAAATCAGAGCATAATGCACACACTAATACACTCTTTCATAACCATTTTGCTTGTAAAAGAGACAACATATCAGAATAGCACAGTTCCCCCTTTTACACTTATGGCCAATTCATTTTTAAGCCCATTTCATGCAACATTATTTTGAACACAAGCTGCAAGAAAATCACAAAAAAGATGCAAAATGCCTCAACAAAGTGGATGATTTTGAAGCAAGTCGGACTTCTTGGAAGTCGTCTTACTTCTTAGAAGTCTAACTCCACAATTAGTTTTGCTTTGAAGAAGATAATTTGATAGGGAGTATAAATAGTGAGTAAGAGACTGTTAAGTAAGGTAAAACAAACACACACAAAAGTCCTGGTTGTTAGCAGAGAGCTGAAGTGTGGTGCAAAGCCTGGGTCTTAATCATTAGGAAGAGAGCATACGAGAAGAGTGTGTTGGAAACGTTTTTGTGTGTGGGGGTAACATAAAACCATCTCTCCCACAACACACACAGGGGAGGGGACCCTTCTTTAAACTGAGCCTACCCACAATGCACTGGGCTCCTTTATCCCGGCAGTGAAAGGATGAGGCCAGATGAATGACAAAAAGAGAGAATGGGCATCTGGGTTGGGCCCTGTTTGGAAGACAGGGAGGGAAAGAGGGAGAGAGAGAGAGAGAGAGAGAGAGAGAGAGAGCAGTGTGGGGGTGAGGGAGGTGTTTCCCAAACCAATCTTTTCAATAAAAAATGTGAAGAGAGGGGGGCGCGGGTAGCTTTTGCTTGGGACATAAGGAAGAAATGTATGCATACACAGCGGATTTTAAGTTTAATGATTTCTTTACTGGCTTGTACACAAACGTACAAAAATAATACAGCACTCATCTCCACATGACATGATGTCATCATCACAGTGTTACAAATGTTCAAAAATAAAAGAATACAAACAAACACACGAAAAAACTCCAAAATCAGACATGATGATGGAACATCTGCATCACACATGAAAAATCAACCGTTTCCTCCTGCTTGCAATGAAGCAAGACCAGAAACACAAGTTGGCCCAAAGAAGTCAGCACTCTTTCATTCTTTTTTCTCTTTCTTTTTTCTCCTTTTTTTTCCTTTTTTGTTTTTTTATAGAAAAAAAATCATCTCAATGTGTACACCAATCCGGCAGCAGGCTCCTTACGTCATAAATGTTATGACCATAGCGAGCCAAATAACTGCACAACCGTGCAATTCTTTATTATGTTACAATGATCTTACCATCAAATGTATTATTCCCCTTTCAAACAAAATCAGGAAGACAGCACTTCAGAAAAGAAAGTGCCCCAAGATATCATCATCTTCAGCATCGATATATATATCCATATGTATATATACATACACCCAATCACAGAGATACACACGTCTTTGTTGAAAAACATCATGTTTTTTCCACAAAGTAATACACACATTAGGACATCATCACCTGGAGCATATATTTATACAATAGTATTTTGTTGTGTCTGCTTTTTTTTTCTATTCAGAAAAAAAAATTAAATGTTGACACATAAAAGCCAACTTTTCAACAACAGTCATCAGTGCAATATTCAAACAAAAGAGAAAAAAAAATCAAGTTTAAGACAAGCGATGCATATTTCATTTGTTGCCTGATACCAATCTATACCTTAATGTAGTTGAACTATTGTTTCGGTTAATTATCGGTTGTTCCAGGTTGAAAATGGGACACGTGCCTCATGAGAAGACACACACAACACGCACACACACAAACATAAACACATACACCTTAACGGGAAAACACACTCGTGCACACCTTCTCAAGAGCTTCTCATGAGGTCAGCCAGTGCTGCTGTGAAAATTCTGTTGGCCATTTGAGCAGTAGGCATTTTTTTTTCTAAAAACAAACAAAAAATAATAATAATAAAATAACAACATCAACATTAACGAGAAAAGAAACATACAAGCAGCATCGTTACAAATGTTAGGGTGCCATGACTTTCAAAATGCAGCAGGCAAATTTATGAGACCTAATTTTCCTTTTCTGTGAAATCCTGCAATAGTCATGTGTTGTTGATCATTTTTAAGTCTTCATCGTCCAACAGTATTAGGGTCCTGCTCAGTAGTAGTAACTATTCCAAAGCCTTGGCTCTTGCAGTTACCCCATACGAACACTGGGGGCGCTCAAGACTCCGATTTTGTGCAATAAAACTCCCTGCATTTATAAGTCATGCGATACAATTCCATTTTTTGTATGACTAAAAAAAAGAGAGAAAATAAATGGAACTAAAACAACCATACAGGCTGATAAGGACACAGAGAGAGAGAGCAAAGTGGAGTATTATAGGGGAGACATGCAACAATGGCTCTGTGTGTGTGTGTGTGTGTGTGTGTGTGTGTGTGTGTGTGTGTGTGTGTGTGTGTGTGTGTGTGTGTGTGTGTGTGTGTGTGTGTGTGTGTAAAGACAGACAGAACCACAGACTCTCTTGCAGAAAAGGCAAAATGATGTTTTGCTTGTCAGCACTGGTTTGGTTGTAGTGTGAAAACTGTCCCGAAGGAGGATGCAAAAATGGGTTCATTGCATCTTCTTTACTGAAGTCCATCTGGCTGTGAGGTTACTTTAGCAGACACAAACAGCCCATCGGCATGCGGATGATCACAGACTCCAAACAAGGCGGTGGTGAGGAAAAACAGAACGACTTGAGAATACTTTACAGACGAGGTAGCTGGGAAAAGGCAACCAAACAGAGTCACTTTAATGGGAGGATGAGAAAGTCCACTCCGAAGGGGTCGACAGCCTATAACTGGAGGGTGGGGGTATCTAGAACTGTGGCCAGTAGGATGAGGGTGGCAGGTCTTACCTCCACACGGGACAGTTTACACAAAAAAGTCTGAAGCAGCTTGAGTCACCCATTATATCCTTACACAATACAGATCGTTTTTAAGAAGAACCACAAAATATTTAAAAATGCATCTTCTCAATGTACCTTCATAAATTAAAAAAAAAACCCAGCCTGCTTTCACAGTGATGACTAGGATGTTAATAAAATACTGAAAGGAGATTATAAAGTGAAATTAAATGCGTCTTTTTTTATACAAAGCGAAAGCAGCGGTTTTTAGTAACACAATGACCATTGGCAAAGTGGTCGCACTGGCCTGAAAAATTGGACGCCAGCATGGCAAGATCTGCTTGCAGAGCGCTCTCATCGCTCTTTTCCTTAAAAAAAAAAGA
Source organism: Aulonocara sp. 'chitande type north' Nkhata Bay (assembly GCF_057382095.1). Taxonomy (NCBI): domain Eukaryota; kingdom Metazoa; phylum Chordata; class Actinopteri; order Cichliformes; family Cichlidae; genus Aulonocara; species Aulonocara sp. 'chitande type north' Nkhata Bay. The sequence continues at coordinate 41,416,914 of NC_141350.1, forward strand.
AAAAAAAGAAACAGAAACAAAGTAAAGCTATTGTGTACAGTACTTCACAACAATTATGAAGTCAGTTGTTGTTACATAATGATTACACATCTGAAAATGTGTTGGATAGCCATAATGCCGCTCTTTGAGTTAAAAAAAAAAATGAAGAAGAATCACTAAAATTTATTAAAGAAAATAAGACCTCTGGTAACCAACAGAGGGCAACCCTTCTTCTCTTGTTCATGTGTCTTCCCTTTCAGATATTCCAGCATGCAGCCATAAAGCATCAAGTGCCTGTTTCATATAAAATAACTTAAAAAGGGGGTTTTACAGAACAATGAGGAGCAACAGGTCAAATCTGCGCTCCCACAAAGAAACTATTCAAGGGACAGGGAAAAAAAACTGGGCCATCTGCTCTCTGGAGTCCAAACACACACATGCGATACACAGAGACTTGATTTCTTTTATAGTGGACGACACGATCTAATACGAACATTCAAGAGGAAAGCTTTAGTACCAACAAACTCACGGAAATGGGTTTCTTTTGTTAAAAGATTCGTGTTGAGGCGCTGTGTATGAACCATGCGGTGCTTCACTCGGGAGTGCAGAGAGGACCCCGTTTGGTTTACAGTGAGGAAAGATTATTGTGCAGGCCTATTTTTTATCTCCTTTTTTATATGATTTGGCACAACTATGTAAATAATGGCAGTTTTTGTTTTTTTGTTGTTGTTTTTTGTTTCTTTTATTGGTTTTTTTGTTTTATTTATTTATTTATTTTGCTTTTACAAGAGCCTGGCTTTCCCGTGTGTTGTGTTGCAGTTTTATATTTAAATTGTAGTTGATTTGTTTGCTTGTTTGTTTTAATTTTTCTACTTTTTCCTTTTTTCTTTTTTACCTGACAGCAGAGTCTGATCACCGGGCGCCAGAGGAATACTTGGCCTTGGTGATGAGGTATAGCACAATGTCTTGGTGGCCCCCGAAAGCGGCGATGTGTAAAGCGCTCCACCCTTCCCGGTTGGCCAGTCTGATATCTGCACCAAATTTCACCAGCAGTTTTACCAGCTCCAGGTTTCCGTCAATTACTGACTGATGGAGGGCCGTCTGTCCTTCCGGCCCGAAGGAGTTGACGTTGAACTCGCAGTTTGTCATGTTCTGCAGCAAAGAGTGCAGCTCCTTGGTGTTGCCCTTCTTAACCGCCTCCTGGAAAACCCTTTGCGGCGCGGAGCAAGTTGACACATCCGCCTGGCTCATGGTTGCAACTCGCTGGAGGGTGGGGAACAAGTAATCCTGCCTGGACTCTAAAGCTGATAATGATCGTCTTCTCCCTGTTGAGCGTCTCTGGTCTGGTAGCAATGCCACAGTTACACTGGATTATAACCAGCTAAGGCACTTTAAAGTAGCCCACTAAAACGGAAAAAGGTCACTTTATATATATGTGTGTACATATATCCCAAAAAGGACAAGAGAGAAAATGGCACACTTGGTGTGTAAATATTTGAGAGATCATAAATCCCCTAGAAAATAGAAGGGTGCTCTCAAGTGATCCAGGGGACTTTAGAATATAGTTCCCCTTCTGTAGCAGCAGTAGCAGCAGCAGGTAGCCTGCACAGGGGGATGGAGAAGAGAGACACCTCCGACTTTACTTGGGAAAACTGGAAGTATGGCCACTATCTCCACAGAGCAGCCTCCTGTGTGTTGGATCCCCGTCGGTTTTCCTTGAACGGTTCGATCTGTTCCCTGGCTATATGTCGCTTCTCATGTGGCCAAGGTGTCTGGGAAAGACAAAAAAGGACAAGAGGAGCCCGCATGAATCCAGAATCCTCACCAACAGAGTGCGAGAGACCCTACATTCCGCCACATCCAAGAATGAGTGCGCGGAACCACCGTGCGCACACGTTTACGCACGGGTACACTGGTTGAATTTTACCGCTAAACATGTGAGAACTGTAATCCGCTGCAGATTTGGGACTTACCTGTGACAGATAGACGGGTCCCTAGCGACGCAAACGATAGAAATCCACCGAGTGGCGCGATCTGTGTCCTCCTTGCGGTCCGTGTGAGTCTCTGCCCTCCGCTGCGCTCTGAGAGAATATTTTACGCGTCCTTCATTTGCATGACAATACCTTCCCAAAGAATCAACTGTGGAGGAATGGGTGGAGATCCGGGGAGGTTATAGGCTGCCGATTCGGTTTGAGGGAGGGTCCTGTGAATCTGTAGGGAGGGGGCGTGGTATTCCGAGGGGGAGCCAAATGTTGCTGCAAAGTATTAAACAAGGCGCCCGCAGCAATCCTACGGTGATCTCTATATCCGATCTCCTGCAGCCCACCCCGTGAAGCGGACTGAAAGTCACAGACACGGTGCTGCCAGCGCTGTAAACTGCTGAGAAATCGGGCACGCTGTAAAAGGTCCACCACTGGATTGTCGTCGGCAGGAACTTGCGACAAAAGTCAGTCAGGTGTCAGTGACAGCGTGTTGGACACTGAAGGGAATTGACAAGTGTTGCTCGGTGAAAGTTGATCATTAATTGCTGCTCGATGAAAATTGTTACTAAGAAACAACATCAAATGAGTCTTAATCGCAAAAAAATATCTCAAAGAATGGAGTGTCTATTACATTTACCTTCATATTAATTTTCTTTCGAATTTCAAAGGAGGTGAAATCTCTCGAAAGGCGATAGAATTTCACTTCTTATCATGGATCGAGGATTGTATAAGTTAAATGGGGTTTTTTGTTTTTTGGTTTTTTGGTTTTTTTTAAATCTCAGTTAAGTGAATCTATATTGAATCTGGGGAAAAAAACTGGCATCACTTCTTGTGAATTTGGGGGTTTTAAGCGTCCAAATAATGACAATTATTCCGTAGAGGGAGTGGATTACGGCTATGTGTTGATTTTGGTGTTCCAACTTTCTCCGGAGTGTGGGACTCCACACAAACGCCTCAGTTAATTTGTGGATAAATGTGAAATACAACAAAGAAAGAAGATGAGATTCGTCCAAATGCTAGACTGAGGCACAAGGAGACATTTGTACACGCCGTTCTACCAGAAGCCGACACAAGTACGCTATATTACGTCCAAACCAAATGGCATAGAGTTAAATACAAACCCCAAACGGGTGGATTGTCGCCGTCATACCTACCGGCATAAAAACACCTCAAAGGAGGAGATTATAGGTGGCTGTTTAAATCATAAACGGCGGATATAGTCCACTTGTTTTTAAATGACTAGACTGTGAGAGTTCAGATAACAAAAGCCCCGCGCTACTTCCTTTTTGCAAGTGAAAAGAGGTGACGCTTTGCACAGACTGACACCGCCGCTCAGCTACCCCCACCACCGTGGGAACTGGGCGCCTGTGAGTGTGTGTGTGGCGCAGAGAAAAAGGTGTCGATAGATATCCCACTAACTGACAGAAACACGGCTCGGCACAAATAAATAAGTGTTACGGTGACACAGATGGTTAGATAAACGCAGAGACGGAGAGAATGGGTTATGTAGAAACCGCACCAGGTAGGCTACCTGCAGCTCAGCTTCCTTCTCTGACCGTTTGCTCCGTTTGGCGACCCGTTCTCCGTGTCATCTGTGTAACACTTTACAAGCCGCTTTCCGCTCTGATGGTTTGGCGGCTTTCGCACTATCAGGTTTTCCCACAGTCAGAACCGTACATTTGGCGCACGTCTGTGGCTCTATCTGCATGCATGAGCGTGCTATTGTGGGTCGGAGCGGCAGTCCGTGGGAGAGACAGCAACAGAGGTCCCACAGATGAAGCCCCAGACTTGCTCAGTTTAATCTAAAGGAGACGACTACACAGCGATTCTTGGGAAAGGCGGCTGATTATTAGGTGCATACAGACGTTCCTCTCCCTTTTAAGCTGACCGGAGGGTGTCCTTTAAAATCATGAATGAGGCACCTGAGGGTCACAGTTTAGTAGCCACAGATAACCACAGAGTAGTGCTTTCAGTTAGCCTACACGGCTGCACATACCACATTAACTGCTTCCATTAGTGCAAACCGGCTTTTAACGCCGGCATGATGCACAGTATGGATATGAAACAGGCTAATATTTTATTGGGTTTAGTTACACGATTAAGGGATCGTGTAGTTAGGCATAAGAGAACATTCTTGCACTGAACATGTAAGAAAATATGTCCCTTTTTTTTTTTATCAATATAGGTAAAGCTGACTTTGCAGCATATTCTGGAAGCAACTCAGAAAGGACTTCTAGGCCACTCTCTTCTATGTTTATGGATATGGAGATACCTGACTTTCAGTCACGCTCAAATGACAGCAAAAACGAGCTAATTTCATCTACTCAGAATGTCTTTGGGGACATGTGCAGGTGACTATTTGTGCGCCTTTTTTTTTACCTCCTACAAGTGGTCCACAGCTGCAAATGCTCCAAAACAAAGCCAGCTCTGAGTCACCCATATGTGGTGTATTCAAACGTGGTGAATAACCAAGTCAAGTCGATGATGTAGGCTGCAATAACAGACGTGTGTTCCCCTTCGCTGTCTCCGTATATGACTGAATTAGTCAGTGAGGGTACATATGGCCGTTTGCAGAGCAAATCTATCCCATCAGATTGAGGGGAAATTTAGATTGTGGGTTGTTTTTCAAATTATAAATTAAGAAAAATACAAGTGTTGGTTTAATTGTTTCCTATTTGTGTTTTTGCTGTGCAAAGACTTAACCCAAACTACAAAAGGCTTGTGCCAATTAACCAGAACGTTTGGATAAAGTTGTACGTCACTTGCAAAGGTATAATTATATCTTGGAAAACGCTCTATTGCATAATTCCTGAATTGTGAAGAATTTATGTATTTGTTTGTTTTCCTCATTTTACATTTAGTGCGCAAAATGTTTGCACATTACTGTACATGTGTGCATTTTTTTCCTCAGATTACTGAAGGGTGAAAAACAATTTCTGGAAAATCAAGAACATCTGTCCGCTATCAGAGCTTTTGCTGCAATGCGTCTGGACACTTGGAAAACATTTGCAGAGACTACAGGAGCCAAAAGTTTTCCATTGGATGAGTTTCTCCCCGAAGACCCTCCCCAACACATGCACTTCTCTCTTGAATCTTTCGTGGTAATGTGTGCCTGGGAAGTTGCCAGAGTAAGTTGAGATAAAATACTTGTGATTCCCCCCCCCCCCCCCCCCCCCCCCAGTTTCTCGCGTTCAGTTAATATGACGTCAGGTAAAACAACTAAATAAATAACTAAAAATTTAAAAACTTTTTGTTAGGTGTTTTTTTTTTTGGTGGGGGGCACAGCTATGAAGAGCGGTCGGCTGGGCACGGAGGGTGCAATGAGGCCAGCTTTCCTAGAACTCCTAAATGGAAAACGGTTGCATTGAGATAATGCAAGCCTGTTCTGGTTTTGTTTGTGCAGCCATGTCTTTGCTCTGCTTTCGTGCGATGATAAACAAGATAACACCCCCCTCCCCGAAATACAGAGAGGCTTAAGTGCTGCACCGCAAAAGGAGCAACGAAGACCTCGTAGCTGCGCGGTGCCCGAGTTTGGCGCCGACGCCGGGGCAGCAATGGGCCAGACGAGCCGGGAGGAGTCTCTCCTCTGGGTTCCATGTTGCAGAAGAGCCCAAACGGGGAAATCACACAACAGGAGGGAACATAAATCTAAATTTAGTTGGGTTTTTTTTTAACATAATTTCTTTTTTAAACCTGTTTTTACATTCATACCTGAAAACATGCGTGCTTGAGTTTATGAGAATAGAGAGAGAGAGAGACAGAGACAGAGAGAGCGAGAGGGGTGACGTTTTACCGGGAGGGGAGGGCCTTCTGCATCCAATTCATTCCGGGCACCACGTGTCCTCAGAGCGTGGGAAAGAGGCGAGCTTTTCTTCCCAGCAAAGAAAGAGCAAGGATCAAATAACACGGTGCTGCAGCAGAAACCTCGCGCTCTGCAGAGGCAGGGGCTGCGACCACCCGGACAAGGACGGGACAGCACACACCGGGTTTATTTGGAAGTTAGGGTGTCTGCTTCAGTCATACCAATAAAATACACCTCGGGGAAGCTTAATGTTACTGTAGTTATTGCACAGGCTGCTTGGCGACAAGCCAACAAATGCTTGGACTCCAGGAGGCTCGAGAAGAAGAGGTCATATTATTATCGTTTTAAACTACACCATTGCCAGCATAGCGGTCTCGTTCAGCAGCACTTGATTGTGGATCTTTTTCGAAACTGTTAACACGTCACAGAGGTGGATTAATCCAGCTTCCTCTGGAGAAGGTCTCACGCAGCATCAGCTATGCGTTTATCACGAGCCCTTTCCCCCCACACCTTAAAGTGTAGTTTTACATGATTTATTAGAGCTGGTTTCCATATGTGAAAACGCATAAAATGCTCAGATAATATTTTCATTTCGCTTTTCATCAGTATTGCACTGTTCTTGGGAACTAGACTTTCAAATTAATTTTCATGTTGCAATTTTTCTGTAGCTTGAACAGGTCCAGACCTTCCCATATATACACCACCAATAAAACCTCTATGAGAAAGCAGTACAAAAACTGATAAAAAAAAAAACAGCTCTTTCAAACGTACCTATTAAATTCCTGCTATTAAATGCTGTTTGGCAATGTGTCAACGTGTTTTTACCTTCAGTTTAGCTTCAGGTAGCTTCCACAGAGTATTTTTAAGCTTACTTTTTAAAAATTAAATTTCACTTTTGACTTTACCTCGTGGATAATTTGTTTTAAGATGCTCAGAAAAATAGAATAAATTAACAGTGACAACAAATACTTGACACAAAGTCCCTTCTTAGACGTCCCAGATTTAGTAACACATGCACTAAAAGGTGCACAGGCTTCTTGTTTTGACAAATGTGACCAAATTAACAAATTAAGTCTAGTTTTATCTTCAGTCTAAAATGATTTCTTTCATGTAGTTTTTGGTTTAGTTTTAGTTAACTATATTAACTTTCTTCCATAAGATTCACCCATAGGACACAGAGGAGGGAGATTCTGATGTGGACCAGCATCTCACCCAGCACTCACAACAATGAATGGTTAACTTCCCACTCACTGCCATAGACACCCACTTTGGTAACATTCTTCAGAAGTGACGGCACTTATAATGTCCCTACAGATGACTGCATTAGGGATGGTGTAGGATTACTTGCTGCAACAAAAGCCCTAAGCCTACATTTTTGCACAGGCCTTTAAAGTCATGTAGCTGGTCTGTTATTCACACATGAAAAGCTAAAGTGTCAATTTTCTCTAAATTATGTGAATCTTTTCGCCTTTATCTGATTGGACAGTGAAGATTTTTCAAACAGGAAATATGGTGGAAGATATGTAGCAAAGGCGTCTAGGTCAGAATCAAACCTGCACTTGTGCATTGAGCCTTGCAGCATATGGTCACCTGCTCAACCAGGTGAGCTAAACTAAATCCCCAAAAAACTGAAATTAGGGGATCTGAGAGAGGACTGTTACGGGACATCTGGTCGAGGCTTCCAAAGAAACCATCAGAAATTTTTTTAAGGTATACCTGTTAAACTGAAACTATCTAATCAGCCAATCACATGGCAGCAACTCAGTGCATTTAGGGATGGAGACGATCAGGATGACACACTGAAGGTCAAACCAAGCATCAGAATGGGGAAGAAAAGCAATTTAAGCGACTCTGAATGTGGTTTTGTTAGTGCCAGACGGGTTAGCCTGAGTATTTCAGAAAAATGCTGACCTACTTGGATTTTCCCACATAACCATCTCTAGGATTTCCAGAGAAGGGTAAAAAAATAAAAAGAGAAAATACAAAGTGACTGTGAGTTCTCTGAGCAAAAAGGCCTTTTTGGTATCAGAGGTCAGAAGGAGAATGACCAAACTGCATTGAGCTGATAGAAAGGCACATCCAAAGTATGCAGAAGAGCATCTCCACATGAAGCAGATGGTCTACAGCAGCACAAGACCAGAACGGGTGCCACTCTGTAGCTAAATACAGGAAATTGAGGGTACAAATTTGTATGTTCACACCAAATATGGACAACAGAAGACTGGAAAAACTTTGGCTGATGAGTTTCAATTTCTGCTGAGGCATTCGGATGGTAGGGTCAGAATTTGGTGTAAACAGCATGCAAGCACGGGTCCATCCCGCCTTGTATGAACTGGTAATGTTCAGGGGGTATTTCTGTCACACTTTGGGCTCATTAGTACCAACTGACTGTGGTTTAAATGTCACATCTGAGTATTGCTGTTGGCCATGATCACAGTGTACTCATCATCTTGTGCACTTTTTCTAGCACATTAACATGTCCAAAAGCTCAAATTGGTCTCTTGAACATGTCAATGAGTTCACGGTATTCAGATGGCCTCCAGAGTCACCAGATCCTCAATCCAAGCACCTTTAGGATGTGATGCTTTCGCATAGAGCAAAATCTCCATGGAATTCCAGCACCTTGTAGAATCCATGTCACGAACAATTAAGACAGTTCTGAAAGTCGAAAGGGGTCCAATCCAAAACTAGAAAGGTGTTCCTAATAAAGTGTCTCATGAGTATATTTCCAGCATTTGTTGCAGTTAAATTTAGGCTGCTGAGCTCGCTGAAAACTCCCAGCATGTCAAGTCCTAGGAGTTTCAACTAACACAAATTTAACACTTTACATCTGAAAGCTCAGCGTGGTTACTCATGGCATGATAAACCAAGCTATAGCGCGCATGTTCTGGAGCATCAAGTTTCATCCTGAGATACCAACCTCCAACTTTTCTTCTGCAGCTGTCGTTGTTCCTGAAAACACATTTACCTCAGTGATTCACAGTACGGCCCGGCTTTGAAAATTACTGTCAGTAAAATTAAGAGCACATCTGGCTATAGTTAGGGATTCTTAGATTGTATGACTGTAAAAAGACTAACTAAGCCTTCTGGTGTAGCTTCATGTACTTTCCTCAGCAAAAAAACATCAGAAAATCTTTAATTGCAGTTTCCAAAACCTATTTGAACATTTTGGGAGATCTAATTGTCTGGAATCACACAAATTCACAGTGGGAAGGAGTATGAGAAAATGTGAGGGGATTCTGCTGGTATGTGCCGGGTTACTCTGTGACCCCACTAAAAAACGAAACAAAAAAAAACCCCCCAACACACATGCTACACCTGACAGACACGACTAAAGCTCGGATAATCCCATCAATCTGTCCACCCTCAGTCCTTCACCATCTGCTTTGTGAATTTAGAAACATATTGAAAACAAAAACATCTGGTGAAAGTAAACAACTGCAAATTCTTACACATTAAGAAAGGAGAGGAAAAAAAAACTCTCTTTATTGAAACACGCATTTAAACATTTAAATATTACAAGAATGTAATCACAGAGAATAAAAATGTATCGTACCACTGGGTACTAAAACGGCCAAGGAACTGACCTTATCGCCACCTACCAGGGCGTTCAAGTCAAAACAATAAAAAACAGTTTCCACAGGATGTGACCTCATAAACTGCTGAATGGAACAAACTTAGGATTGATGCACATGTTTACTTTCTTAAAGAATTAACTCTTTCGATTTCATAGTATTACAATGCAAACCATTTCTTAGGTACAGTTTATAACAAATATGGTCAGGTCTAAATGCGATCACTCTATAGCCTGTCTGAAATGTAAATGATTTTTTAAACGGTTATAAACACAAAATATTTAAACATTTTCAAAATATTTCCATCTGAAAAAAATTGGTGGCTTAAAAACAAAAATAAAGCCTTCATTCAATGCTCACTGAGAAGCAATCTGTTGATCCAGGTGTATAAAAAAAAGAAGAATTGTTTCCCATTTGACTTTGACTAATTTATTTAAAGTTAATTACATGTGGGGAAATGTTACTGTATTTTAAGAGCCCAGACCCAACTTTACTTTCAGGAAAACTATGGAAGAGTCAGTGTTGAAACTTGAACAGGAACCGTCCTCCATGTGCAGAGGGGCATGGGTTCCTACGGGATAAGACAGCTGAATGCCAAAGTCTTCATGTAAACTGACTCTACAACAGTCAATTCTGCTGAGCAGGTGTAATGGGCTCTGCAGCAGATTCATTGTCCTCGTCTGAAATGTGCAAGACCTCCTGAAACATTGAGAGGACACGGCCAAAATGAGAGCCCTCCCAGAACACCTTGCCACATCTGGTGCAGACGTAGAAGAGAGGGATCCTTGGAAGGAGGGTAGGGGGCACGGTGTGAAGCTGAATAGGCGCGCCCCCGGGAAAGGTCAGGGTGTCAGGGTCCAGCCCTGAAAGGGAGGCCCAGCGACACTGAAGAGCATACCTGGGGAGCTTTGGGGTCAAAATGTCATCGTGCTTCTCCTCTTGCTGGTGCATTAGGTCAGTGTTGTCCTGGTCTGATAGGAGTCCTACAAAAAAAAATTATTTCTTTATTCTTAAAGGGAAAAGGAAGCGAGGTTATCAATGGTGAGACAAACAGCTGCAGACATAATGGACTGTAGATTCATCCTTAAATGCTTTAGAAAGTATAGCCTTTCCTATAATACTGTGTGAGTTTGACAAACCTTTCTTTTTAAGCATCCCGACCATATCGTCTTGTGGCACTGCCACATACTGATCACTGTTACATGCCTGGAGAAACAAAGAAACAGTCACCAGCAGCAGATATAAAAATGTAAAAATGTGGAAAAAAGAAAATATTCTCGTCTGTTTACAAGCTTGTTGCAAATGTGGCCATTTGTACTCTAAATGCTGACACCATTAAAAATCTTTTTTGCTTTGAGCTTTATTCTTGATGGATGACGTGACAAAAAAAAACCTCCTTACTAGCACAATATCACAAAAAAACTTTCATATTCATTTTCATGATAGCTGACTGGCGGCTGTCATTTTGCTGTTATTTAAGTGGGTGTAATGTAGGCTGAGCAAATGTGTCAGGAAGTGCAACGGCCGCCACAAACGACATTAACATTTCCATACCCATCTCCAAAAACAACACAATAACACGCATAATAAATTCAATAGAGAACAATGTGTCTGCTGTAGGGATTTGACATTTTTATGATGGTGGAGGAGAGCTCTGACCAACATGTCAGTTAAAAAAAGAAAACATGTAGTGGCGATTAAGGACACAGTATGACTCACACTCATCTAACCAGGGATCACTGAGCACTTTAGATGTACATGTGTTGACAACAATCAGGACGGAACTAAAATTATGGCCATAGGCTCTCTGAGTGACGCAGAAAAACAAATGCTTTGCTATGTAGCAGGCTCGATTACAGTAATGCTCTGATAGAAAAATGTTTTGCATCACCTATAATTGATTGAGAAATATTCAAAGCACATTACACCAGTTCTGAAGTCTATCCACTGGCTGCCTCTCAATTTCCAAAATTATTTTCTTTTACTTGATGGATTCACTCGTGTATATGAACCAGCACAGGGTCTCAGGTCCTCCACAACCTGAAAAGTCTGCCAGAGGAGCTGAGAGCAGGTGGAAGTCATGAAATCTTTAAACACAGACCTACCTATCTAGACAGGCCTGGCTTTTAACTGAGCATGTGCTACTGATGTCACAAACTTTTTTTTCTTACCATTTTATCATTTTGGATGTTTACTTTCCATCACATTACTTTATTTTTATTCACTGACTGTTTTTTTTTTTTTCAAATTGTACATTTGATTCTATTTTATAATTATTTATCTTCTTATCTCTATTTAAAATTTTTCTATCTGTGTATTTTTTCTTTAATGTTATTTGCACTTTTATTCCAATTATAAGCTATTTATATTTTTTATTTATTTCTTGCTGTTTTGTCTTTAAGTATTTAAAATGGCTCATTATCACATATGAATTCATCTTTATTACTAATGGTTATTGCCTTGTAATCAGCTTCTCAGTGATCTGAGAAACACCTGGAACTGCACTACACTGCATGAGAAATACTTTGTAAATGAAGCTTGACAGATCTGATTAACTGGTTGAATAAAAACAACTTTTTTTTTTATTGACTAACAGTGATTATTCCCTTTGAGAGAAGTGGAGCCAATTTCTGACAGAAAAATGACAGACATAACAGACATCTACTCCCCTCACTCTAGGTGTCAGGATATTTAGATCTTTTTTTTTTTTTTTTTTGGCTTAACAGGTTGATATACATTTAATATACAGACAGATGACATAAAAATAAACTAAAAGTACAGTGCAGTACCGTGTCACTCCTAACCCAGTATATGACACAGGATAATGATTACAGACTACAACCTAGGTTGGCTTCACATTGTAATGACCCAAAATACTTAAAACATCACCTTACCTAAAGTAATAAAAACCCACCAGAGTACACAGTAAATTCTTAAATGGCTAACCTTAACAACCGGCTTTAAAACACAAAGTTGCAGACCTATGTTAAAACACGGGAAAAGTACAGGTCTGATAACTTGCGTTGATCTACTCGCACACCAGCAAAGACACATTTTTCTCAGGTTCTTGCTTTGGTGTGAAAGGCCATAAGTGTTACAGAACGATCAGATCTTTGTGTGTATAGACAGTGTTAACACCTCAGTAGCATTCACGTGTTCGCATTATAACGTCCTTCCCTGATAAATGGAGAGACATTAGTGGCCTCTTGTGTGCCGGCCCCCAACTCAAAGACAGACACATGCACACATTTGTCTGTAAAACATCCTGACAGCATGTCAGTGCTAAAAGCCTTGTCAATACATCAGGTCTCCGCCCAGTAAACAGCATTCTACTTAGAAGTGGGCTGTAAATCAAACCACTCGCACAAGAGTGATCCTTGACTAGTTCACTTAAGGTTTGCCTCTCTTCACCTGGGAAAATTCAGGACCATACACCCACTCAAAACAATAGCAAGTCATCTCATTTGTGTGCACATGTAGAGCAGTGTTAGCCTTTGTGGTGACAGAGGGCATGCAGGGAAAAGAGGGGAAGAAACACTGGAGGTGTGGGAATAGTAGAGGTGTAACCATCTGTCTTGTCTGTGCGAATGAAGCTTACTTCTCCCTGGCTGCATGCATGAACTCCTCTTTGTATGCTGAATTACACGTATACACAAAACCACGTAACATGCAAAAACACACACACACACACACACACACACACACACACACACACACACACACACACACACACACACACACACACATAAAAATTAACCGCACAGATAAAATACTTCACAATTTGCACAGGCTACACTACACTGAGCATACAAACCGCATGCACACAGATGCTAACAGCACATACACATGGTTGACACATACGACTGTGGCGGCAGCCAGGAAAACAGACCGAGCTATTTGCTCAGCTCAAAGTTTCCCAGAGTTGAGCAAGCCAGAACCTGCTCTGAACTCTCAAAGCTAAGCCACGGACGGGCAGGCACACACGCACATCGTCTCACACACACGCAACCTGGATGAAAATAATTCTATAATTAATCAGAGATCCTGCAGAGCTCTGTTAGACAAATGAGCTAAGTACAAGTGATTTTCTTTTTTCAATTTGTCACATTAGCAGATGTGCTGATAAGAAAAATGACTCTCCGACAGCTGGTGTTTCTTTATCCTACATCATTACTTAACTAGCAGAATTTTCAGGTATGCAGCTGTCACACAGGGAATAGGCTTCATCAAACCATTTCAAGTACAAAATTCAAAAGGTTCTTTATTGTCACTGTGCGGTCACACAACGAAATTCTTAAAGCCAGACAGTATTTAAAACACAGACAGACACACCGTAAATAAACATACACAATAAAGAAACCTTAAAAGGTGCCAAAAACATACAAAGTTGACTCTGCTCGTTTGGACACGCTCGTTTTAGACACGGCATTATTCTGCAGGTTAGTCAGACACCATGACTTTATTTTCTTGTTTGGTTTTCAAACAAAAGGTGTGAAGATGCAAAAGCTCGACACTTACTGCAAATCATCAGAATCTCCCTACAATACTGGCTATACTAAACTGGAATGAGGAAATATTTTGGGAGGTGGGGGGCTTTTTGGTACAATGTCTAATAATATTTCAATACTAGCTTTAGCATGCCACTAGGCTCTTCTACTTAAAACCCAGACGAGTGACTAATGATCAAAGGACCACCAAAAGTGAATTTGGCAATTCATAAATTTTTTTTTAAAACAATTTAGATTTTTTTTTAAATTGAAAGCTCTAGAAAGTTTTAGGCAGGTACTACACTGAGCTGCTCTGGCCTTTGTTCCATGTTTTTTCGGGGAATCTAAGGCACTCTCACAGTCTGAATGTCCCTTGCTGGGACAACAAAGCCATCTAAAGTCTGATACTGTGTTTTAAAGGACGGGATGTGGTGGGAAAAAAAAGAAAAGAGGAAAGAAAGTGAGGACAGCAGAGAGGAGGTGGTGGTGGAGGTGGTGGTGGGACTTTTTCCCCTAACGTGCTCAAACACACACACAGCACTGGCTCTGTATGCAGCTCCCATGGGAAAATCCTAGACCAATCTCAATAGGCGGTGCTTTTAGGGCTGATGCCGGTCACATGATCACAGCAGCCAATTGGACACTAGTGATTTGATTCAAATTGTGGTAAGTCAGGTAAAGGACAGCGTGGGAACTGGAGAGGAGAGGAGTGAAAGGGGAGCACAAACTGCATCATCATCTCCCTTTGGAAAGGTTCTCGCTGAAGTCTTTATGTAAACTTCAAATCTGAGTAAAGGTTAAAAAATACTTAAAATTCCGCCGTCCGAGGTTGCTGTGGTCTAAAGCATATACGCTGTATGTAAGAAAGGAACTTTTTTTCCTCTCCTTTTTTTACAAGAAACTTAAAAACTCTTCCCAAGGAAAGCAAAAGAAAACATTGATGACCAGAGATTCATTGTTCCCACATCTGGGAAGTTCTGCTCTGTTTGAATCCCCTGTCATTTCCTTGAGCAGACATAAAATATTGTTACTCCTGTAAGATTATGTAGATTTATTTTAAGTTGGATTTTATGCTGATTTTGGAAACAATCTGACTCAGACTGCTGTAGAAATGTGAGATTGATGAGCAAGCAAAAGCTAACAGACCATAGTCCCAAGGTCATGCTATGCAATGGGAACCCATCAGACAGTCTCTTGATTTAGCTTCCAAAGGCAACTGTCTATTTTCTGACTGTCTAGCATAAGCAGTCAGTTGGTAATTGTCTGCAAATGACAATAAATAAACAAATAAATACAAATTTAAAAAAGCTAAATCATCACCTGAACACAGCTGATAGGTATCTAATGAACTTCACCCCTCATTTGCTTTCCACAGACTGTTTATCTGCAATCAACCAAAACCTGCTGAAACATGATTTGTCAATGGCACTAGGACTACAAACAGACAAAAAGGAAACCAGGAAGTTTTGCCAACAAAAGTTGCCCTTTATCTACACATTCTGTTTATGAATGTCGTCAGAGAGTTTGCACAAGTTCGTGACAGAAGAAAAGAGTGGAAACACTTTCATTAAGCTGAGAAAAGACCAGCAGAATTTTAGTGTTAATCATTAAATGAAAATCTTATCATTGAGGGTAAAATAAAGCCTGAGGCACTGTAACGCCATTTACTTAGGTGGTGAGAAAAAAAACATACACTCTGACAATATGATTTCTATTAAATGATCAAATAATTAGTGAAGGCTTTATTTAAAAAATGTACTTACAAAGAGAACAAGTTGCTCTGGACTTTAATTTTTGTGTGTGTTACCACAATACACCTGATTAATATGAAGGGAAACTGATAAATATTAGTGAATTATGATGGTTTGTACAGAGCCTGTTAATCAGAACATGGGCATAAATTACTTAAAATGAAGAGAATAAAGTGCATAATTACATGGAGATAGAGCGAAAACGTCTGAAAACAAGCAGTAAACAACAAATAGTAAGTCCAGCTGAATTAACACTGACTTAAAAAACAGAGCAAAGCACATTTTTGGATTTATATGTAGGTATAATGCATATTTATTACATTGCTATTGTTCCTTAAAACACACCTATTACTTCATTTCAATTTCGTAGACAGATGCCCAAAAACTCTTCCTGTATACTACATTATCTAAACCTCTAAGGATTGTTTCTCTACTGCTGCAGCATGAGGGAGATACTGCAGTGACCCGTTAACTTTACTTTCCCACAGTATCCTGCGGGTGTCTGGCCAGTATCTCAGTCTGACAGCCTGAGGTAATTACCAGCTCTCCTAACTAACCACTACCACCTGACAGCAACTTGAACTTGGACCACAGCAGAGCCTGCCCGGGCTTGACATCACACACACCTTCCTCTGACTCACCTCACCCCTCTCTCCCTCTCTCACACACACACACAAATTTATATACGCCGCACAGGCATGGAGAAGATGTAAAAACTCACATGGAACTCATAGACCTTCCCTGAGTCATCTTGCACCCACTCACTTCACCTGCATGACGCACAAATTATAGAAGTCTTTCTTAAT
>NC_141350.1:42038295-42460795 GCF_057382095.1 Aulonocara sp. 'chitande type north' Nkhata Bay
GTAGAAGTATCGGTTTTTGTACTCTCTATCGGCAAGTACTCAGATCCAAGTATGGGTATTGTATCGGCTTGAAAAAATTGGTATCGTTGCATCCCTAATGGTAATAGGATTAATTGTTTTGGTACTATGATTTAAATGAAATGAAATAATATATTATTACATTGAAAATGCAAATTTAAAGTCCTGTTGCAGAGTAGTCACATGTGCCAAAAGACCTATTGGTAATATTAATAGGCTCAATAGGCTATGTTATCTTCATTAAAATATAAGATAAGAGTAGTTATGCATTATTTATCCCAAAGCTGGTACAGCAGGTAAAAGGTTAAAAGGCGTACAAACATATAGCAAATGCATCAAATATGCAGATTCTGGAAATGATGGTGACATTTCTTTCCATATTCTGTCCAATTTTCAGTCTGTATTTGTGTAAAAGAACATTGTTCATCATGTGAAACACGCTGGTTGAAAATATTTTTTCTTTGTGTTTGTGTTCTGAATCATTTTCTAAAGTGCCTTTAAGATGAATATATTCATCTTACTGGAATCCAGTAACAATAATGCTGGCAATATTGCATGGCTGCACAAATCTCCAGTGTTAAATTAACACTGGAGAGTGTCTATATGGGTCCACACCTCTGAGTGTTAAATACAACACTGTTGAGTGTTAAATTAACACTTTTGACAGTGTTATATGTTTAAAAGTAACCTAGTCAGTTTTGAAGATTAACAATGGCTAACACTGAGCAGTGCTGATTTTCTAACACTGGAATATTTCTAACATATTGAGTTATTTTCCAGTGTTAGAAAATCAGCACTGCTCAGTGTTAGTCTTTGTTAATCTTCAAAACTGACTAGGTTACTTTTAAACATATAACACTGTCAAAAGTGTTAATTTAACACTCAACAGTGTTGTATTTAACACTCAGAGGTGTGGACCCATATAGACACTCTCCAGTGTTAATTTAACACTGGAGATTTTGCTGTGAGTACCACTGACAGGACACCATGACCTTTAACTGTCTCGCTTTCTAAAAAGTGCAGGAAACATAAATATGCAACATTCTCAAGTTCAGCCAAGTTGAACTGTTATTAATAATAATTATTATTGAGCTGTCATAGATTAAACATGCACAGTTGTCTGAATTCTTAAAATTAATTATTAACTAGAAAAATTTGCATTTCCTGCGAAAATGCTGTGTGGATGCCTTAATGCTGAAGATGTCTACTGAAAAAAGCTGAAAAAGTTGAAAAAAATAAATAAATGTTGCCCTGAGCAGGATTCGAACCTGGCCCTTCTGAAAAGAGGTGTAGAAGCAGAAGTGCTTGCTGAAGATGGCTGTATGTGTAATGACACACTGGAGAGTGTCAAGAAAGCAGAGCGCATGCAAGCAGGGAACATGTGTAGCAACTGTCGCAGGCAGGATTCGAACCTCTGCCACCGGGTCTCACGGCAGCTGCCCTACCCTCTGAGCCAAATGAGTTCTGGTCACAAGCAAAGATATGATGAGAGGGAAAATGTGCACTGTGGAGCAGAAGCTCAAATTAGCAGAAAAGAGGTGAAGAGGAAGAACTTTGTTGTGAAATGAGGTAAAGAAACTGAAATTTGTGCTTAAAACAAGTGAAAAAGCTGAACTCTGAAATCCTGCTAAAACAGCAGAAGAGGCTGATATTTTTCAGCTACTCATTGAGCCAAACTGGTTCTCACGTAACTGAAAAAAGGTGGAAAAGCTTAAAATTCTAATGAAAACAGCAGAAGAGGCTGAGATTTGTGCTGATAAGAGGTGAAAATGCTGAACCAATCAGAGGTACTGCTTCTGTCTGCTTCATCAGGCTGTGTACTTGTATGTATTTCTGCCACAAACTGTTAACAAGAATCTGAGGTCCATATTAGAAAAGCTGGTAAAATCATAAAACTTTTCAGAATTGTAATAAATTATCAATACGAATTACCGGTCTGTGATAGTGTATAAATTTGTAGTTAAAAAAAACATGTTGACCAAGGTGGAATCGAACCCAGGACCTTTGGTCTGAAGAGCCGTGTCATTATCAATCGCGCCACCTGAAAAGGGGCAGAAAAGAGGTGAAAACTCTGAATATTTTGCTGAAAAGAGTTCAATCAGCAGAATTTTGCTGAGAAGAGGTTTTTTCTGAAAACGGCAGAAAAAACTGAAAATTTTGTTGAAAAGAGTTTAATCAGCAGAATTTCTTCTGAAAAGAGTTCAATCAGCAGAATTTTGCTAAAAAGAGTTTTTTTTCTGAAAATAGCAGAAAAAAGTGAAAAACTTTTCTGAGAAGAGTTCAATCAGCAGAATTTGTGGTGAAAAGAGTTCAATGAGTAGAATTCTGCTGAAAAGCTGGTATTTGTGCTGAAAAGTGGTGAAAAAACTGAAAATTGTGCTGAAAAGGGGTGAAAAAGCTTAAATTTGTGTTAAAAAGACTTAAGAAAGTGTAACTGTTGACTGAAAGAAATGTTGCCATAAGCGGGATTAGAACCCGGGCCTCCCAGTCTGAGAACGGACGCTCATCTCACTGAGCTAAAACACAGGTCAAGCCGGCAAGGAAAATCAGTGAGGCCACTGATAATATGCAAAAAAGGGCAAAAAATATTGAAAAGAAAAATCAATATCTCAAAAAGTATAGAAGTTATGAGCACCAAAAGTCATAGCTGGAAAGAGCAGAATTTTTTAAGATTTGAACTGAGAAAATCGGCTGAAAACTGAGGGAGTAGTTAAGCGCCGAAAAACGTACGGAAGCAACTTGAAGATGAAGAAAAGATAAAGAATAAAGAGAAACAGGATCTCAATAGTGTGGATGCCCTTGAGGGCATCCACACAATTATCTGACTAAGCTAACATAGTCATTGGGGGTAAAAAAAGAAAAGAAAAAAGGCTTAATTTGTCCCTTTATGTCATTAGATGAAGATGCTTTTAACCATGTTCATCTCAGATGAAATGGTTTTTAGTGGGTTGAGTTTGTTGAAGCTCCTATATTGTATTTTCAGACTTTATTGTTTGCTAGGGGCTCATTCAGTTCAAATATGTAGATTCTGAAAATGAGATTTCTCCATTACTTTAACACTGTGTGCTATTGTAACCCATCCAATGGGAAATATCTTATGTATTTATTCAAAGTGGAAAACTAAACCACATCCAAAATACTGTAAATATCGCTGGTATATAATTAGCAGTGCTGCCATTATGGGTGAGCCTTGGGGGTCCAGGCCCATCCAATAAAGTCTCTATGCTCCCCCAGCTGAATTCTGCTGAGATATTTCAACTGTGAGTTACATTAATTCATACAGTTTGTCGGTGAAAGACATAAACACCCATATGGCCGATAAGCTATTGCAGTGGAAGCTCAATTTAATTATTTGGTTTTGCAGAAAACGTGATAGAATGACAGAAGAGGACACTGCATGGATGGGCCTAAGCCGGTCAGACTCTGGGAAGTAACACTCGTGTCTCTTTGAAACTAAAACGGGGTCATTCATCAGCTTGTGCAGCTACTTTTAAGCACAACCCTACTTGAAAACTGCAAAACAAATTTAAATGTATTGAGGATATTTTGCGATAGTGTGTGGTGAGTTCACAGATTCATTTCTGCACCTAGAGAAAATGTCTCTCCTGTTTTGCCACTGCAGTCCACTATAGATGTTTCTGCATTTTTTAAACTGTGCATGCATTTCTCTACGACCATGCTATGTGCGTATGGGTATAATTATGCATACTGAAACATTCTTGTGGTTTAAAAATTAACATGTTTATCCTTAGATAAATTGTGTAGCCTGTAAATGTTGAGGTTGAGTAATCATACAGGACTAACTCTTATAGTATTCTTTAAAAGTGTACATTTAATAGGTATTGCTGTGCATTTTATTTTATAGCTTCTAATGTAGCATGTGTGAGTACAATCTCTATTCTCTTTTTTTTTTTGAATAGCAAAGTTGCTTGAGTCAAATGCCACGCTGTCAAAACCAGTTGCCTGTTCAGTTCAAATGGTATTGTGCTGACCCGAGCTGTTAGTTTTTTCAGTTTTGTGTTATACATCCAGCATAAAAGCAGAAAAAAGTTGATTTATATTATTTTGGACAAGTTGAACCTTCTCAAGAGTGTGTGGGTATGTAGGGTCAAACGCTGCCTGATTAACACGCCTCTTACTCTTCTTTCCACCCAGTTTCCATCACATTTTATTTTAACGTGAGCAAAGCTCTAAAGAGAATAGCTGAACACACCTTTGTAGGGCTTTTAACTACCATATATTATACACACGTGAAAAACTTCTTAAAAATGCAAAATCATTTCACGATAATGTTTTATTTTGTGCGATGATCTGTGCTTACACTAGCAATAAACATGGTAATTGCAATTTTCTGCTGCTTCCTGAAAAATCCTACCCAGGAAATCATTTAACCCGTGTCTTTCTAAAGGAAAATCCATTTGAGCTCAGCTGAAAGTTTTCATTAGTTTCCTTTTTTTTTTTTTCTAAGAAAAAAATGTTACTTTGTGAAAACACAGGCTTTTTATCAGTTGGCATGTGTATTCATCTATGGGACCAAAGTCTGTTTCCATCAGCTGCTTTTCTTTGTTTTAGAAGAAGTATTGTTTTATAAGAAGAATTAGGAACTTTGGTGGTGGTTTTGTTGCTAGATAGACATCAGTGTAGCAGCTAAAGCTCACAGTCCACATAACCAGCTTGTCCTTTTGAGTGCTGAAGGCAAAACTGGTAGACTTGAGTAGTAGCAGGAAATAAGTAGCTTTAAATCTGGACACAATGTCTTGCACTTAAATGTGATGAATACATTTGGGAGAAGCACCATAGTGCTGTGGTTAACACTGTAGCCTCACAGCAAGCGCGCCCTCCACCATCCAGATGGCACCCTTCTGTTTGGAGTTTACAGATGCTCTCTTTATTCACCTTCCTCCTGCAGTCCAAAGACATACATAGTGATTAGTTGGCTATTCTAAAATTTTCACAGCTGGGATTGGCTCCAGTCTGCCTATCACCAGTCATAATACATTTTTTCAGCTATACTCAAAAGTATTTCATGCCAGCATGTTCGTGTCAGTTTGAAAACTTATTGTCCTTTTAAATAGCTCTATATAGTGTTTTTACCTTTTTGACCTACAGCTCAATCTATTGAACTTGAAGGAGAGGTCAGAAGTCAAATGTGGCATCATATTTAAAACTTTATGCAGTACTTTCTGTACATTGACAAAGTAGGAATCATATTTTTTAATTTGTAAGGCTTTTGGTTAATTTTCAACCAATAACTCACTAATTTGACCTTGGAGACCTTGGTAAACCAAATTTTAATGGTTTCTTTACATTAACCCAAACTCTACTCCCCTAAAAAAATTATCAGAGTTCATTCAAAACTTTCTGAGCTATCTTGTTTACAGATAGATTGACCTGCAAATGCTACGAAAAACATAACCTCCTCAAGTGGAAAAAAATGGTATCCATCCAGTGATTAATGTATTTCAGGGGCGATCGTGGCTCAAGAGTTGGGAGTTCGCCTTGTAATTTGAAGGTTGCTGGTTCAAGCCCCGGCTTGGACAGCCTCGGTCGTTGTGTCCTTGGTCAAGACACTTCACCCGTTGCCTACTGGTGGTGGTCAGAGGGCCTGGTGGCGCCAGTGTCCGGCAGCCTCGCCTCTGTCAGTGCGCCCCAGGGTGGCTGTGGCTACAATGTAGCTTGCCATCACCGGTGTGTGAATGTGTGGGTGGATGACTGGATATGTAAAGCGCTTTGGGGTCCTTAGGGACTAGTAAAGCGCTATATAAATACAGGCCATTTACCATATTTACTGCAGCAATGTGAAGAAATCATGGTGCCCTTTGGCATACATCAGCTAACTCCACTTAGCGCTTTCCTTGTAATTGTCACACTCTCCTCATAAGTTGCTGCTATTCTTCAGTGAGGTACTTGATCTTTTGCTTCGATCAATGCCATCCTTCTTGGTATTTTTAACATGGTGCGATAACGTTAAATCACCCCTGTGAAGACGACCTTAAAGTTCTATACATCGACTATATTTATTGATAATGACCGATTTTAACATTTCCCTTTTGTGCTTTTTGTTAAAAAAATTTTTTTTTAAATCATCGAAGGTTCCACAATGGTTTGACATCTTTCATTTAATGCGATTCTGCACTGACTCTATCCTTATGACTGCTGTCAGTCAGTATTTTCTGATTCTGCATCAGGATAACTATTCTGCAGAAAAATAAACTCTACACTCTGAGACAGAGACTATTTTGTGGAACTTGAAAAAATGTCTTGTGTCAAAAGTCTCATTTAAAAAGAACATTAACCATTTAGTATCACTCCATGATGATACTGTCGTGTATATGTGATAATGAGATTGAAAAAATGTTGACTTTAGTGTATTACAACACAAATCAGCCACACATCAGAAGTATATGACTCAGAAATACATATTTTTCCAGAATTTCTTTTATTCCTTTTCTTATTTTATTTCCCACAAGATTTCCTTACCCCCACTCGCACTGCCCCAAGAACAAACAGAAACGAAAACACACCCATGTGTCTGTCGAATGTGTATTAATTCAAACACCATGGTTTGTGCCATGCAGGCTTCATCCTCCATCACCTTGCTGAGCCTCCATCGTCCCGCTGAGCTCTCTGACTTGTTTGTCAGGGGCTTTGACTTCCTTTAGCCACATCAAAGTGAAAGAATAAACATGCCTGAAATAAGAAATTAAAGAACACATACAATAGCATACACAAACACTACTGCAGAAGAAGTAGAGTAATTCTTCTAACTGTGGGCATTAGGGTAAAACTGCTATTCCCAGTCTTAAGAATATTTGATTGTAAATTAATGAATTTGTCTGTGTGCACATTATTAAGAAAATCTGTAAAAACATGGTAAAATATTGTGATGAAAATATGACATACAATTAACAAATAATAAAAAAAGTACAGAGCTATGGTATATAGCGATATGCAGAAAATAGGTTTTTATTACATTACTTACGTTAAATTACTATCAGTGCTTGGATTTCATATCAGCGCTGTACTTTTCAATGTCCCTGTGTACCACGAAAGATTGCATCTATTCAGTGGCCATTTGCTGGTTGCTTTTATTTCTCAATACAGCTATGTATTGATAGTTACTCGTAGAGCTCTGGCATCTGGACGGATGAAGAAAGGAGGAGAAGTCTGAATGGAGAGAATTTGCTCCCGTAATGGTTTTGTTGTGTCCCCACATGTCCTTTTCCTTCTCTCTGGTGACTAGAGGAGGCATGTGCTACACTGAGACAGATGGTTTGAAGCAGCTTTCTTTGGAGCCAGGAGGGACACAGAGGGAGGTAGCAGGAAATGAATGAAAAAAGTAGGAGGACAGTGGGAGAGAAATTGAAGTGAAGAGATTACTTTGTGAGTCCAGACCTAGTCTTTGAAAATCCTTTGATTTAAAAACATCTTGTGCTTTTCAGACAGGATGATAAAAAAAAAATCATTTCTGGGGATTTTCAATGAGAATAATAAACTATTTTTTTTATCAGTAGTATTAACAATTATTGGAAGTCTTGCAACAAAATTCCCAATAAGCTAATGTTAGGTGACCTTTAACATGCTTGCATTTTACAACTCCAATTCCAAAAAACATGGAGATGCTGTGCAAAATATAAATAAAAAACAGAATGCAATGTATGCATATCAGATAATTCCATATTTTATTCAACATATAAAACAGAAAACATAAAATGTTTCAAATGAAATATTTAGCTATTTGATCAAAAAATATTAGCTTGCTATCAGCTCATAGTCCAAACTTTTGCATCTCTGATGGTACCGGGGTGCATCATCACCTATGGAACTGACATCTTGCACATGTGGAAAGGCACCATCAATGCTGCTGAAGACTTTTGGTTTATCATGAGCAGCTACAATCCCATGCCAAGCAATGGAAAAACATGTCTCTCCCAAAAGTCCAGCAACAGAAGAAGAGGGTGTGCTACACAGTGGTAAATATGGCCCTCTCCCAACATTTTGGGCCTTTTTTGACATGCATTACTGTCATTAAATTCAAATGAGCCACTTTTTCCCTAAAATGGCCCATCTTCTGAGTTTTACCATTTAACTTGTTTTCTGTGTTTGACTGTAAATAAGAAATGCATTTTTGTGATTTGCAAACCACTGCATTTTTGGAATTATGGTTTTATTTTTGCATGCTATTCTGCTAACATTTTCTAATCAACATCAAACATGTAAGCAAGTCAGCTAAATCACTGTTTAGATTCATCCATACAGGACCATTAATATCTTTGCCTTTGTAAGGACATTTGCACCAAACAACATATATTTTAGAACTGAGAACTGCTGATTGTCTCTTTTGCCAGGCGCTCATTGGATAAATGAATGCAATGTGTGCATCGGGGTGCTGAATGACGAGACAGATGATAACAAATACCTTAGAAATTTAGCGTAGCACAGTTAAAGCCCAACTCAGTCTGCTATGAATGTATTGGTCATCCCTCTAAGATTTATCCTTTTAAATGGCATGATATTCCATCAGGGAAACATTTAACTGTTTCTGGTTGACGTACTACTACTTAACAACCGTCCTATGCCGCAAATGAGGTGGATGTTAGACGAAAATTAAATTGAATTCATTTATAGGGTTTCCAGAATAGTTTAGGACCCATTCACGTTGCACCAACATTAATTTATTTTTTCATTACTAGATAGACGGGCATTTAATTAAAGGCTCAATTTGAGGTACTGGGATCACATACTAGGGGTTTTAGTAACTTCAAACACAGTGACTTACAGTATATATGACCTTTTTATTTATAAGTACAGCAAATGCCTGTAAAGAAATCTAAGACTTTGACCTTTCCTGACATTAAAAGCCAGCCATCAATTACAGATTCAAGTGAAAAGTACCAACTGTTGCCAAGTTGAAAAAGCTACTACTGAAGACTATCTTCTGGCTCATTTAGCAAGCCACACAGCAGGTTGCTTCAGTCTCCAGAGTCAATTAATCATGCTCCCATTTACTGAATAAGTAGATGACATTTCTGTGCTGCTGCATCCTCCCTGGTGGTTGGTAAAATTGCACCTAGAATTTTTTCCACATTTAACACTTTTAATTGATCTGCTATGCCCCTCATCTGCTGCAGAAGCCTGGTTTTATTCATGTATCTGTGTTTGCAAGGACAGCCAAAGGTTTGTGAGGCAACACCGAGCAACCTTAAAGCTGCTGAGTTATCAGTACAGTAAGCCTGAGCTCACTGACAGAGAGGCTGAAGAGGCTTGACAGGTTATGTCAGGGCAGCAAATAAATGTTTGAATGGGAAAGTGGGCCCAAAGAAAGGAAGCATGCACAGCCAGACAAGCTGACACCTCCCAGATAATGGAGCTGCCAGAGCCTCTCCCACATTACATTTCACCTCACCAAAACACAATCACAAGAAAACACATCCACGTACACATGCTGACATGGTCCCATACACAGCACATACAACAGAAGTGTCACATGCATTCTTGAGGTTCCTGCTGAGCTCTTTAAGAACTGGATAGCTGAGATAAAGACGGAAAGAGAGAAAACATGAGGTTGGATCGGTGTGAGTAGAGAATGCTTCATTGATTAGTGGCTAAGGCATAGGGCTCCACTTGAAAACCAGCTCTCCTTTTCTGTGTACTGGTAGTCTCCCCTGTCAACTGTACAACCAGCCTGTAATTTGATAAATTGCTGGGCTGAGATGAAGTGAAAATGGGCTTGACAGCGCAGAGGCCTCCCACCCTCTGACACCGATCATCTGATCCTTTTTTACAGCACATTAAATATAGAATAGAGCTTCTTTCTTCCATGGCTTCATGCTCTAAGACATAATAACAATTTGTGTTGCGAAAAGAGTAGGATTAAAAAGCAAGGGGCCATGGCTGTCCCAACAGAATGATAGGAAAAGTGCAGACCTTTGGAAACAGTTTAAATTGGCCTTGAAACAATTGACAAAAGTGATCCATTACCTTCAAACCTTGTGTAACACATCATCAGAGTTTTATTTTTGGTTTTTTATTAGAGCATGATCCCAGAAAAGAGTACCAGAAAAGATGACAATGAATGTGTTCACAGTGAGAAATGCACACGGATCATATTATCTGGATAAAATAAGTGACTGAATCAAATCCAAAGCTGTTGATGTATGATTTGCTGTCCTCCATTATTGTCACAGTGGTGGACGGACTCAGGCACAGACTGAGGTAGCACGGTTCAACAACACTTAATTAATCACTCCGATGCACTATGTATGTACACGTGAAAGGGGGGACACCAGGGTCCCGGGGGTCAATAGGGGGGAAACACACGTCTTCACACTTGCTCCTCTCCTCGTCCAAACACTCCTCACACGAGCAACCCACTCACAGGGTCCAGGAATCAAAACGGGCGGGTCCAGATAAACCTATAAACATAGACGAGGGTAAGTCGGCGGCAAGCACGGGAACAACTAATTCACAATGAAGCCAGGCAATACTGATGAGGGTCACTCAGCCACTCATTCCAGTGACGAATAGCTCAGAGCCCCAGCCTTAAGAAGAGCCAGAGATCAATTGCAATTCACTCAAGATCAGCTGCAGGTGCGTGGGCCAAGGGCGGGAGCCCAATCAGAGCTCCGCCCAGGCAGACGGGTAGGAGGGAGAGAGAGAGAGAGAGAGAGAGAGAAACAACAAACACTTGTGGCCACACTGGGCTGGCCGGGGAGGCACAGGGACTATGACAATTATAGTTTAATGTCATAGCACACTAACATTTAGGTGAGGGATTCAGTGGCAACTTATTCTCTGATTAGAGAAAACTAGATAAGGTTTCTTTATCAGCTTTTGAGTGAATTGTAAATCTTTCATTTGATGCTCTTGATTCAATGAAATATATAAAAGATACCTTTTGCACCCCTTTTAGCACTTTTTCAGGTAACTATACATACATGTCTGCTAAAAAATGTTGTTGCTCATTAAAAAAAGAAAAACAAAGCAACCCTTGAGGCAGTCATTTCTTTTGTCTTTCTTTACTTTGTACATCAAACATGTGCAAAAATGACAACTCTGCAGTTTTGAGTTTCAACTCTTTCAACAATTCCTAAACACACAGAATCCAGCAACGCCAATAAATCCAAGCATTAGTTGTAGTTGATTTTTGTACTTTGACTTAAAATATGTAGACAAACTGTAATGCTGATTAAAATAATTAGATCACAATAGTTAAGGATATTCATCCTGAAAAGTATGTGAATATGTGCTTAATGGCCATTTATTCATTATTTGTAGTTTAACGTAACCAGTGAGCCCAACAGCATACACACCCATATGGAAAAGATATATATAAATCTTATAAAGTTTGTATCTGTCTTGTGTGAAACTTGTAGGAAAAGTATACAAGAGTGAAAACAGATATAAGATCCCTTGAAAAATCATATAAATGAAACTTGTATGTTTTGTATACTTACTAAAACAATATATGAAAGTAATGAGAAAGTGGCCACTTTCATGAGTAAATCATATAAGCCTTATCGCTATATGAAGTAGGCCACATCTTATGCAAGTCTTTTATACGTTTTTACTATTTCTTTTCTTTAAGGGCACAGGTGTACAGCATTATGTACATTAGAGCTCCTAGTAGACTTTATTAATCGTACTTAACTCTATTAGACTTTGATAGACTTCATTGTACAATCCCTTGAGTAATCAGCACTGATACCTGCCTGGTGTCATGAATGGGAAAGGGTAAACCGATTCATTAGGGTCATTAGGTGGACACCCTGCGTCCTCAGTGTTTTGTTGATGTTATGCCCACAACACTTCCTGAGGGCTCAACAGCAAAACCTGGTGTCCCAGATGTGCCCCCCCCCATGCTATTACCCCTCAATGGTCATCACACTGCCCACTTGTAATTCTTTCTAGTATTTAAGAAGATGACCACAAAATAAGGTATGACCTGAGATTAGTTTTTATTATCTCTGTTGGAAACACTAGTTTGTCATCGAGGTTGACCTGCAACTTCCAGTTAAGAAGGCTGATAATTTCACTGGGCATTCTCCTGCTCGCACAAAGGCAATGGTAATGGGCAGGCATTGGAGTGAATTGGTGGCAGATCTTCTTCCTTCTAGGATACATGGCAGTTGTCTCAAAACCTGGTTGTTCTCCAGGTATGGTGGCCTTGGGACAGTCAGCCAGTAAGGATCTGCCTAGAGTTGCTGAAGTTTGGCACAAACCACAAGTAGGATCTTTTTGGGGGTGTAGGAATTACATTATTGGTGGTTCTGATTATAAAGCTGATTCTGGTTCATTGTGACTCCCAGAAATCTTTCTAGGTGAAGTTTCGATGTTCCAGGTTTTCCCACTTTGTCTCCTGGCCCTGATTGGATTGTATAACTGCCTTTCTGCATCGTTCTCGACCTTCTTGACACCAAACCTGTTCAATTACCAGTCTTCTTGTCTGGATGGATGCAAAAATCTGATCAGAATCTGAATCAGAAAGACTTTATTGATCCCCAAGGGGCAATTAAGAGTGTGTGTGTGTCCTGATGTGTGGAGAGTGGGAAGACAAGATTATTTCCAGATGATGAAAAGTGAGACTTTGGATGGGTGGCTGATACACTTGGAGCCTGAAGCAGGAAGATAGAAGACCAAGGTAAGTTAAGGGGAAAAAAGCTAAACTGAGCCAAACTAGATATCACTAAAGTTTCTGTAATAAATTGATGTGAGTGGGTGTTGATCCAGGCCTTTTGTTTGCAAGATGGGGTCCTAAGATGGGAGGCAGGTGCATCAGCCAGTGTTTCAGCCAGCAGGTAGGACCCTCTTCTAGGAAGACCTTGTAGGCAGGTGGGTACCATGTACATGAAGCAGGGACAGAGGAGAGAAAGACAGAGAGCGGCAGAAAAAAAGAGAGAAGGAAAGAGCCAGGCCACCAAAAAAAAAAAAAAAATCAAATAGGATGTAAATAAGGTGGTAAATAAGGAAAGGTTGGAGATTACTCAGAGTTATTCATCTAGGAACCAGGAATGTTGGTTCCTAGTTGTAGTCCACATGATACCTCTGATCCACACAAATCCCAAGACCCATGGTTCCACAGAAGAACAATGGCAACACCATCAGTATACCTGTTGCAACCATTTTCTCACATGACTAATGTAGGTCATGTAATACAATTCATTCAGCCCACCTTCCTCCACGGGCACGTTCTAATACTTGCATGTCCTTTCACAGATGTCCTAACACAAGTCAAACACAGATTTGAAATTTTCAGCAATTTGTTCTTCATTTGCTCTTCTTTAGGATCAAGACATGAGCTAGTCTTTTCTCCCCACCATTCAGCTGTGGAGACCCAAAACGCTGCTGCCAGATCACTAGTTTTCCTTTTTTGGACTACTTTTGATAGGGACTAACACCGCTGCACCGACCCACTCACATCCCTATTAGACTTTGACCCTTGTCAAAGTTCCTCCTTGCTCTTGTCCATTTTTCTTGCTTTCAAAACATCAGCTTCAAGAACTGTTCATCTGTTGCTTGGTATATCCTATCTCTTGACAGGTGCCACTCTTGTTCTACTTCACTTGTCACTGTTTTTTATATTGTGGCCAACAGATCTATACTGCATGTTTGCCTGGGCTGGAAGAGAGATACAGAGATACTTAAGCCAGTAGACGCTCATTGAAGTTTTTCTTTTCCTATTTTGTTTAATCTCCCTTAGAAACAACTAAAATATTTGCTACTCGGAGCTGTAAGACTGTTAAACAATGCAGTCAAGTTAAAAACTCCTACCACCGTGTGAGTCAACATTTCTCTGAACATTATCGAGAATAAAAGGGAAAGAAAATATTGTTTAAAAATGGTTAAAAGATTTAAGTGTTGGAAACTAGTGCATTATACTGCACAGGTTTTCCAGTAACAGTTGGGTCTTCTGGTTGTCACTGTAAGCCGGCTATGGCAGGGACAACAGTATGCTCTTTTGCATACACAAAAGCAATATCAGAGGGACTTTATGCATTTTAACAGCTGGATATCTTTCACTTTTAAAATATGCCATTTAATTACCGACTGGCAGCGTTCTTTTAATATAGTCTTGCTATGCTTTAACACAACATACTGTATGTTGTTGGTGATACATACATTTAAATAGACTCTGAGTCCTGGTTATTACTATTGTGGCACATATAGAAACTGTAAGAAAACTAGATTATTCTAGTGGACATTGTGCTTTGAGAAAAATTAATTACCTGTATAAATATATTCACATCTAAAGCCAGCATATTTACATTTTACTGTTCACATAACATAATGGAGTTAGGGGAAATGTATTTGCCACTGAAGGCTTGTGATAGAAATATATGCTCTACCCAAGAGTGCTGATAACAAACTCTAAAACTGTTTGTGTGTTTTCTGTTTCCTCCTGCTGGCATTGTTTATTTTGAAGCTCTTCGACTGGGAAAGCGTTGGCCAACATTTTTTCATCTGACTCTACACAAAACAAACACACACTTGGATTACAACTATGCCTACTTAGCACGTGAACAATAGCAGACAGAAGAAAACTAGCTGCATCCAATTTTGTTGGACTGCTTTAACCCTAATCTATCCAAGGAATGCTGACTAAATTTGCTGTGTACAATTGTTTTTTTTTATTATTGTAGTTGCAATTGAAGCAGATTTAGAAATACGTTTTGTGTGTCCACACTTACAAGGCAAATACTGAGATGCAGTCTACAGCACTTTTTTCAAACCTCAGGTGATTTTTTTGTAAGTATCAGACCCATTAAACACTGACAGGGTAAGAAGCTTCCAGGCAAATCTTTTCTTTTTAATTTAACAGATGTTTGACAGGTAATGGAAAATATCCATTATTAATGCAGTTTGGGATGACATAGTATATGCTAAAGGGGGCCAGGGAACATTAGCATGAATAATATTTGTCAGCAGGTGACAAGTGCAATGACACTACAAGTTCAGAAGCCATTTAAAAACCAAAACAATAATTTTGCAGTATTACATAAATTACCCTGGTGTACTTAAGAACCTTCACTTTCTGTACAAATATATGACAACAGTGTCAGAAAGTGTGAGAGAATGTGCTTGACAGTGAAAGAGAGAGAGAGAGAGAGAGGGGCATGGGAGAGAGCAAAGATAAAAAAAGAGTTGAAGTTTAAGGGCCATAGAGAAAATCATCCATCCATTTTCTTAACCGCTTATCCAATTCAGTGCCACAGGGGGGTTGGAGTCTATCCCAGCTGTCACTGGCCAAAAGGCACGGTACATCCTGCACTACTCCAGGGCCAACACAGAGAGGCAGATGGACTGTCATTTATACTCTCAGTCACACAAGTAGCCCAATAAGAATCACCAGTTAACCCAACATCCATGTCTCTGGACTGTGAACCAGGAATCCTCTTCCTGTGAGACAACAATACTAACCATTGCACCAACATGGCAAATGCAGAATTGGCAACCCAGTGCGGAGCCATTTAATCTGACGCAAAGCAACAACATATTCCTCAGTCTCCTTCTCACTCTCTCTCTCCCCCCCCCTCTCTCTCCCCCCCTCTCTCTCTCTCTCTCACACACACACACACACACACACACACACACACACACACATTTTCACATCTTAATGAGGACATATAATTGCCATAATGCTTTCCCTAGGTACTTACCCTAACCTTAACCATCAAAAATAAATGCCTAAACCTAACCATAACCTAATTGTAACCCTGACCCTAAAACCACATTTTGAGTCTCAAAAATTCCTACAAACTTGTGGGACAGGCATTTTGTCCTCATAAGTTACTGTTGGTCCCAACACGGTCCCCACAAGTATAGTGGCATGCCAGTTTTTTCTGTCCTCACAAAGATGTTTAAACATGCGCGAGCACACACACACACACAACGCCGTTCAGCTATCTTAGTGAGGACCTTCATTGACATAATGGTTTCCCTAGCCCCTAACCCTAACCATTAACCCCTAACCCTATACCTAACCATAAACTAATTGTAACCCTGAGGTGTGTGTGTGTGTGTTCCTGTCTAGCTATCATTGTGAGGACCAAAATCTGCATTCTACTATACTTGTGAGAACCAACAGTCACTTGTGAGGACACACTCGCTGGTCCTCACAAGTTTGAAGGCCTTTTTCAGGCTCAAAAAGTGGTTAGCTTAACAAAACAGTTTCCCACTTTGCCTCACTAGATGGCGATGTGTCTGGATCATGTTTACGTATCGTTTCTTTGCATGATACAGCTTCTGCCTGCATTTGTGGAAGGGTTCCTGAGTCTGTGAGGTCATTTCCATGACAGAATCATGCTTGCTTTTATTGCAGTGCTGTAGAGTGGCCAATGATCACAGGCGTCTAATATTGATTTTCAGTCTTCCCATATGGAAAAGAAATAGTAAAAACTTATATGTGATTACTCATGAAAGTGGCCACTTTCATGAGTAAATCATATAAGGCTTACATGATTTACTCATGAAAGTGGCCACTTTCTCATTACTTTCATACATTGTTTTAGTAAGTATCCAAAACATACAAGTTCCATCCATCCATCTTCATCCACTTTGTCCGGGGCCGGGTCGCGGGGGCAGCAGCCTAAGCAAAGAGGCCCAGACCTCCCTCTCCCCAGCCACCTCCTCCAGCTTATCCGGGGGAATACCAAGGCGTTCCCAGGCCAGCCGAGAGATATAATCTCTCCAGCATGTCCTGGGTCTGCCCCGGGGCCTCCTCCCGGTGGGACATGCCTGGAACACCTCACCCAGGAGGCGCCCAGGGGGCATCCTTGTCAGATGCCCGAACCACCTCAGCTGGCTCCTTTCGATGTGGAGCAGCAGCTGCTCTACTCTGAGCCCCTCCCGGATGGCCGAACTTCTCACCCTATCTCTAAGGGAGAGGCCAGCCACCCTTCGGAGGAAGCTCATTTCTGCCGCTTGTATCCGCAATCTCGTTCTTTCGGTCACTACCCACAGCTTGTGGCCATAGGTGAGGGTAGGGACGTAGATCGACCGGTAAATTGAGAGCTTCGCTTTTACACTCAGCTCCCTCTTCACCACGACGGACCGGTGCAGCGTCCGCATTACTGCAGCTGCAGCCCCAATCCGTCTGTCGATCTCCGGCTCCCTTCTCCCATCACTCGCGAACAAGACCCCGAGATACTTGAACTCCTCCACTTGGGGCAGGAACTCATCCCTGACCCGGAGTGGGCACTCCACCCTTTTCCGGCTGAGAACCATGGCCTCAGATTTGGAGGTGCTGATCCTCATTCCCGCTGCTTCACACTCGGCTGCGAACCGTTCCAGTGCGAGCTGGAGGCCCTCACCCAATGAAGCCAACAGAACCACATCATCTGCAAAAATCAGAGATGAGATTCTGAGGCCACCAAAGCGAAAGCCCTCCGCCACTTGGCTGCGCCTAGAAATCCTGTCCATAAAAATTATGAACAGAACCGGAGACAAAGGGCAGCCCTGGCGGAGCCCATCACCCACCGGGAACGAGTCCGACTTATTGCCCGCAATGCGAACCAAGCTCTTGCAACGGTTGTATAGGGATCGAATGGCCCGTAGCAATGGGCCAGACACCCCATATTCCCGCAACACCTCCCACAGGACACCCCGAGGGACACGGTCAAATGCCTTCTCCAAGTCCACAAAACACACGTAGACTGGTTGGGCAAACTCCCATGCACCCTCAAGTATCCTGGAGAGGATAAAGAGCTGGTCCAGTGTTCCGCGACCAGGACGAAAACCGCATTGTTCCTCCTGTATCCGAGGTTCGACTAACGGACGAACTCTCCTTTCCAGCACCCTGGCATAGACTTTCCCAGGGAGGCTGAGGAGTGTGATCCCCCTGTAGTTGGAACACACCCTCCGGTCCCCTTTCTTAAAGATGGGGACCACCACCCCGGTCTGCCAGTCCACAGGTACTGCCCCTGATCTCCATGCAACATTGCAGAGGCGTGTCAACCAGGACAGCCCTACAACGTCCAGAGCCTTCAGGAACTCGGGGCGGACCTCATCAACACCAGGGGCTCTGCCACCAAGGAGTTGTTTAACTGCCTCAGTGACCTCGCCCCCGGAAATTGGCGGGTCATTCCCCTCATCCCCAGACTCTGCTTCCTCCTCGGAAGACGTGTCAGTGGGATTAAGGAGGTCCTCGAAGTATTCCTTCCACCGCCTGACAATTTTCTCAGTCGACGTCAGCAGCGCTCCGCCAGCACTATACACAGTGCAGGTAGAGCACCGCTTTCCCCTCCTGAGACGTCTGACGGTTTGCCAGAATCTCTTCGAGGCAGTCCGAAAGTCTTTTTCCATGGCCTCTCCGAACTCCTCCCACACCCGAGTTTTTGCTTCAGCCACTGCCCGAGCCGCATTCCGCTTGGCCTGTCGATACCTGTCGGCTGCCTCCGGAGTCCCACAGGCTAACCAAGCCCGATAGGACTCCTTCTTCAGCCTGGTGGCTCCCTTCACCTCTGGTGTCCACCATTTGGTTCGGGGATTACCACCACGGCAGGCACCAACCACCTTGCGGCCGCAGCTCAATGCAGCAGCTTCGGCAATGGAGACGCTGAACATGGTCCATTCGGACTCAATGTCCCCAGTCTCCCTCGGAATGCTGTTGAAGCTCTGCCGGAGGTGTGCGTTGAAGATCTCGCGGACTGGGGCCTCTGCTAGACGTTCCCAGCACACCCTCACTACCCGTTTAGGTGCACCAGGTCTGTCCAGCGTCTTCCCCCGCCACCTGATCCAACTCACCACCAGGTGGTGATCAGTTGACAGCTCAGCCCCTCTCTTTACCAGAGTGTCCAGAACATATGGTCGCAGGTCTGCTGATACGATTACAAAATCGATCATCAACCTACGGCCTAGAGCGTCCTGGTGCCACGTGCACTTATGGACACTCTTATGTTCGAACAGGGTGTTCGTTATGGCCAAACTGTGATTAGCACAGAAGTCCAATAACAGAGCACCACTTGGGTTCAGATCAGGGAGGCCGTTCCTCCCAATCACGCCCCTCCAGGTCTCACTGTCATTACCCACGTGAGCATTGAAGTCTCCCAGCAGGACAACAGAGTCTCCAGGTGGAGCACCCTCCAGCACCCCCCCAGGGACTCTAAGAAGGCCGGGTACTCTGAACTGCCACTCGGCGCATAAGCGCAGATGACAGTCAGGACCCGTTCCCCGACCCTAAGGCGCACGGAACAAACCCTCTCGTCCACCGGGAAAAACCCCAACGTACCGGCAGCAAGCCGAGGGGATATTAGGATACCCACCCCAGCCCGACGCCTCTCACCAGGGGCAACTCCAGACTGAGACAGAGTCCAGCCCCTCTCCAGGAGACTGGTTCCAGAGCCCAAGCCATGTGTAGAGGTGAGCCCGACTATATCTAGCCGGTACCTCTCAACCTCACGCACTAACTCAGGCTCCTTCCCCACCAGAGAGGTGACATTCCATGTCCCTATTGCCAGTCTTGGCAGCCGGGGGTCAGTCCGCCAGGGCCTCCGCTCCTGGCCGCCACCCGGCACACAATGCACCCGACCCCTATGGCGCCTCCTGCCGGTGGTGGGCCTGCGGGAGGATGGGCCCATGTCTCCTCTTCGGGCTGTGCCCGGCCGGGCCCCATGGACTAAGGCCCGGCCACCAGACGCTCGCCCTCGGGCACCCTCCTCGGGCCTGGCTCCAGGGCGGGGCCCCGGTAACCCTATCCCGGGCAGGGTAAACTGTTCCCTCGGTGTCCTTTTCATAAGGGTCTTATGAATCGCTCTTTGTCTGGTCCCTCACCCAGGGCCAATTTGCCATGGGAGACCCTACCAGGGGGCAAAAGCCCCCAGACAACATAGCCCCTGGGATCCCTGTGACACACAAACCCCTCCACCACGATAAGGTAGCGATTCAAGGAGGAGCAAAACATACAAGTTTCATTATATAATTTTTCAAGGGATCTTATATCTGTTTTCACTCTTATATGCTTTTCATACAAGTTTCACACAAGACAGATACAAACTTTACAAGATTTATATGTATCTTTTCCATATGGGTTGTCCTTTGCACACAGAGATTTCTCCAAACTGCCTGAATCTTTCGATGATGTTACGTTGGTAAACAGCTACCAAACTTCACTTCTGAGAAACTCTTTTTATAACAACTCATGTTATACTGAATTTTTTATGTTATTTGGAAATAGTAGTTTAAATACAAATGCAAAGATTCAAATAAATGGTGTTGACACTGAAAGAGTCAGTGAAAATAAATTTCTGGGGGTAATAATAGATGAAAAACGTAACTGGAGAGCTCACGTAAGATATATTCATTCCAAAGTATCACGTAGCATTGCAATACTAAATAAGGCAAAACAGGTATTCGACAGAACATCACTTCATATTCTATACTGTTCACTGGTTTCACCATACTTAAGCTATTGTGCAGAGGTCTGGGGCAATAACTATAAAACCACATTACATTCACTTTTTACTCTTCAAAAAAAGCAATTCGAATCATCCACAATGCAGGTTATAGGGAACATACAAACTCACTATTTTTGCAGTCTGAAATAGTGAAAATTGACGATCTAGTGAAATTCCAAACAGCACAAATTCTATTCAAAGCAAAAAAGAAAGAACTGCCAGGTAGGGATGGGTACCGGTGTCCGGTGCCATGATGGCACCGGTTCTGACATAAACGGTAGTAACCAGACCGAAAAGCAGCGCACATTTCGGTGCTTTATTTCGGTGCTTTTTTTTCCTGAGCTGTGATACACTTTAGATTCTAGCCAATCATTTTACGTTTCCGAGGATAGTAGGCGGGGCCAGGTACATACGTTCTGTTAGAGCAGAGCTACAGATTAAAAATGTCCAAGGCGAAGCGGTCAAAGGTCTGGCTGTACTTCATAGCAAAATATGCAAACTCAGCAGCCTGCAACAAGTGCTTTAAGCTGATACTGTGATACTGTCAAAGGAGGTAACACCTCAAATCCGATGAAACACCTGGCGACGCATAGCGTTTTTTTTAAAAGCCCAGAAATGCGCCGTATTTGATAGCTTGCTGCGAGACCTCACACCGAGCACATCTACTGCGGGTGGGTTGCCTGTTATGCAACATCCCCCAAAAACACGAAGAGGAGAGTCCTGGCCCCTAGCCCTGCCAGTGTAGCAGAAATGATGACGGATGATGGTGGCAGCAGCCGTTCTTCTCTGCGTGAGTAGCTAATTTACGTTGAGTAGGCTAACCACGTTATTACATTAATGCATGTAAGGTGAACTAGCAAACATCATCATAGCTACATGCGGCTGTCCTCTTGTTTGATGGCAGATGCTCCCTTCACCCTGGCTAAAAAGGCTAAAATGACCAAAGAAAAAGTGGAAAACAGTTAAACATGAGAGGTTTAGGACAAAGTTTGTGTTTTTTCCATTGTTTAAGCACTGCTTCCAGCCAAGAGTGATACCATATATGCCCCATAGCTGCAGAAAAGGCTAACATTGTTATATTTTTACAAAAAACAGCTGAACATGAGAGGTTTTAGGACCAATTTTGTGTTCTCCATTCTTTAAGCACCGGTTTGAGCACCGTTTAAGCACCGGCACCGTTTCAAAAGTACCGATTTGGCACCGGTATCGGATAAAACCTAAACGATACCCATCCCTACTGCCAGGTAATATTCTGAGTATGTTTTTTTTTTTGAACGAAGGAAGTTATAATTAAGGGGTTTTTGTAACTTCAAAACAAAGAAGGTACGTACTACAAGAAAAGGCTTTTGTGTTTCTGTTCATGGAGTGAAACTGTGGAACAGTCTGAATATGGAATTAAAGCAACGTCCAAACATAAAACAGTTCAAAAAGAGTTATAAAAATATGATCTTCTCGAACTATAAAGAAAGGGAAAATATTGAAATTAAGTGAATGTCTCTATTTAAAAAAAATACATAAAAAATTTCATAATGTGATATTATAGTTAGAAATGGCACGATACCACTTTTTTATGTCCGATACGATATCATAAATTTGGATATCTGCCGATACCGATATGAATCCGATATAGTGTTTTTTAATCAACAAAACTGTTTTTTTAATATCTTGCTGCACTTTGTATAAGTTCATACTCAAGTTTAAATAAACAAGAACACTAAAGCTATTCTGTTATACCTGTATGCAAAAAGTACACTGCACCCAAAATATTTCATAGTTCAGCAAAACTGATCAATCTAATAAACTTAAACCTACACCATCCTCCCTATTCTGGTATTTTAAAGAGTACTTAGCAGAAATATTAAGCAACCTAACTAATAGGGTTGCAAACTCCCAGCAAAAAAATAAAAATACCCCACCCTCCACCTCATGATGCTTAATCGACGTAATCAACTTTAATTTGATGCAGTGTGGAAAAAAAATGCACAGAAATAAATTATTTTTCAAGAATAATTAAATAGATTCAACATCTTTCTTCAACAGAACTGCAGACTGCACAGATGGTATCTTCCCAACAGAAAAAGTACTATAGCTTACTAGGGTATATTAGACTTAACAGTTACTATATACAGTAATGGACTTCTATACATTTTACATCAGATTAAAACTTTGGGTGTAAGATTCAGATAATGATTTATTAAAAGCTAGACATTTTAAATGAGAATAAGAAAGAAAAGCATGTCTTTGTGCCCCCCTTTTTCCTGGTAATGCCCTATCGACCCCCTTGGCTAAACTTTGCTAGATCCGCCCCTGCACAGTTACCAGTAGTGATGTGCGATACCACTGATTTCCTTTCCGATCCGATACCAAGTAATATTCAGGGTGGTATCGACAATACTGATCTGATACCGATACTTTATTTATTGTATCTCAAATTATAGCGTTATAATGATTACAGGACATCAGATTACTTGTTCTTATCACTTAATCAGTAGCTGTTTTAGATACGGGCAACACGGCCGGTTGCCCGGGGTGGCACCGTGGTGGGGGGTGGCATCACGGGCATCGGCAAAAAAAAATAAAAAATTGCTCGTACTCATGCTGCGTGACATCATGCCAGCACATACTGGGAATGGCATAGGCACCGATCGGTTTTCTATTGCCCATTTGCTGGGAGTAAGGGCGCCCTCCGTTTGCGAGGTGCGCCTGCTGCTTGCGGCACAGGGAGGAGAGGCCGGGGCGGCGGGGGATTCTCTGGCTGGCTGGAGCAGCGTCTAATAACCAACTCGCAAAATAAAACAAAATAAAAACAAACCATATAGTATATAGAGAGAGGTTGAGCCCCGGCTCGGACAGTCTCGGTCGTCGTGTCCTTGGGCAAGACACTTCACCCGTTGGTGGTGGTCAGAGGGCCCGGTGGCGCCAGTGTCCGGCAGCCTCGCCTCTCTCAGTGCGCCCCAGGGTGGCTGTGGCTACATCACCAGTGTGTGAATGTGTGTGTGAATGGGTGGATGACAGGTTGTGTAAAGCGCTTTGGGGTCCTTAGGGACTACAAAAGCGCTATACAACTACAGACCATTTACCATTTAATGCACAATCCTGTGTGTGTGTGTGTGTGGGGGGGGGGGGGGGGGGGGGGCAGAGGGAGTCTTCGCCCAGGGCACCAAACAGGCTAGGACCGCCACTGCTGTTAATAATGCAGAGTCCATCATATAGAAATAAATATTTTTACCTTAAAGATTCTGGAATGTGACCAGTGTCATGAAGTTGGGAAACCACTGACTGCTGTGCAACCATTGCAGTGTATTCAGGTAAATATTATGCCCCGTTTACCCATCAAACTATGCTTGTAGCTCATATTCATAAAGGCAGGAGGGTTTGCCACCTAATTTTAACCATCAATGTCAATGTGTACATTATACAAATTGTTATTCAAATTATTAATTTGTCCTTGATAGGTGTCTGAAGTGTGGGAACTTATTGGTATAGATCTTACTGGACCTCTTCCTAAAACTTCAAGCGGCTTCCAGTATATACTTACTGCAACTGACTACTTTTCAAAATGGGTTGAAGCTTTCCC
Organism: Aulonocara sp. 'chitande type north' Nkhata Bay; assembly: GCF_057382095.1. Lineage (NCBI taxonomy): Eukaryota > Metazoa > Chordata > Actinopteri > Cichliformes > Cichlidae > Aulonocara > Aulonocara sp. 'chitande type north' Nkhata Bay. Next base: position 42,062,281 of record NC_141350.1, read on the forward strand.
ATTAAAAACAAAATCTGCATCTGAGGTAGCCCAGCACTTGTGCTCCATTATATATAGACATGGCTGCCCCAAAAGGATTTTGTCAGACCAAGGCAGAAAGTTTGTGAATGAAGTAACTGTTAAATAATTTTCAGTTACATTTTTTAACTTTACTTCACTGGGGTCAAAGATTTTTTCTTGTGTGCTTGTATAAGCAGTATAACCTTGTCCTTATCTGTTGAAGCTCAACTCTGATCTTTGCAAGTTATTGCAAATTGAAAGAAGTGTCACAACAGCATACCATCCACAGACCAATGGTCTAGATGAAAAGACCAATGACAACATAAAAAGGTATGCCTAATTTTTATCTATCAGTTTTTAATAACATTACTTATGTTATTCAAACTTAATTGTTACTTAATAATTTATTAATTTCTTTACTTCTAATTAAACTTTCTGTCTTACTTACTGTCTTTACATATTTCTATGCCTGCATTTAGAGCCCTCCGAAAACTGGTGAATGACCAGCAGAATAACTGGGAGCTGTATCTAGATCCCACCCTGTTTTCACTGCGGTCAAAAGTACACACCACAACAATATACACACCTTTTTTTCTGATGTATGGAAGAGAAGCAGTATTTCCATCAGAAGTGCCTGCTCAAGTGCCGGTGAGTATTTGTCAAATTCTTTCTATGTTAGAACTAAGAATTGAAACCATTTAAGAAAAAAACCCAGTAATGTCTTTATGAATATGATATCATCTTGTTTTAATTGCTAATATCTACAAAATTTTAGATTTCCAACATCATTCTGCCAGACGACAAAAGGTACAGTGACTATGTACAGTCTGAAAGTGAAGCACAACATGCAGTGAAAGAAACTGCACAAGAAAACATTGCGAAGTCACAAGACAAGCAAAAGGTTGCATATGCCAAGCGGGCCCTGAAAAAGTACAAAAATGTTGTGTACAATGTAGGGGATCAAATTCTGCTTCTAAATATGAGGAAACGTGGGCGAAAAGGAGGAAGACTTGAACCGGATTTTTCAGGTCCCTACACAATTGATGACTTCAGTGGAAAATGTGTTAGACTGAAAAACGCTGAGGGAAATACTTTAAAAAGTCTATACAGTATTGACCACATTAAACCCTATAGAAGAAGCCACCCTGTCCAAGTCTCAACTCCAACTGAACCTGTTGAGAGTAGCACATCTTCTGAGATGTGGCCTTGCAGTCCTCAGCGTCATCATGAAGCGCTGCAAAATAACAGATCCTCTGTCATTCAGTTTGCACCAAAAATAGCTCAGGTAAAATCAGTCCAAGCACCAGAAGAGCTTGTACCAGTGACCCCCCAGAAACCCAGCGTGCAAGAAAAAGGTGGCATAGCTAAAAATCTCATTCTGACCGGTTGGTCAACTGTTGCCAGTTTGGCTAGTCGAATGGATAGAATGTTTTATTTTTTTCTCCCCTCTTACTAATTTTGACCTGTTGGTCCAATTTTGGCTAATTTCTGATTTACATAAAGCTACTCCCCTCTGGCATGTTTATTTTGTTGGCCCTTTGGCCCTTGTCTGCTTGTGGCCCATTGGCCATTGACCGTGATTTTCAAATGGCAACTGTTATTACTAAAGAAACTTATCATATTTTGTTTTTTAGTGAAGTGGCTTTGGGCTGCAAAGGACACCGGGCGTGTGGAGGCAGTGGTTGGGCCATGCAAATTGTATGACTCTTCTTTTCGCACACTGGAGGACAGTGGGTGGCTTTCTGATGAGGTAAGTGAAGTAATCATTTTTGGTCTTAGTGGTGGTCTGTAAAAATAATCTTCTTTTAATCCAAACAGGTCATTGATACATACCTGCACTGCCTCATTAGGAAACAAAAAGGCAAGTAAGAACGTATGCCGGTTATTTCACAAAGGTATTTTATACAATTTTGTAATCTTTAAAAAAAAACAAAATCTTGCATTTTTCAGAAACCCGTGTATCAGTTGTCTTGCGTTGTTGCAACCTCTCTGTTTTCTGGGAAGTTTAAATGTGTCAGCAAGGTAATGTAGATGTTAAACCTTTATAAACTTAAAAATATTCCACAGATGTTGTTTCCGGCTGAGGACATTTGGTTGTGCTCACTGAACTCTGGTGCACACTGGATCCTTGTGGTACATGTTCACACCTCATGTGTTTTTTCTCTTTTTTGTTTTACTGTTCTTTTTAGCAGCATATTCTTATTTTGAAAATGCTTACAATTGATTATGTTTACTTAAGTGAGTGTAATACACATATTCTACTAAATACAATTTTTATTTTAGGTTGTCAAAATCTCCTCACAATCTGTACTGCTGTTAGACCCTCTTGGAAATGAAGGTTGTTATGAAAGGAAAGTTATGCGTAACTGGAGGTATTCATCATTCATTAATTTTCTGTTTTGGGTTGTTTGGTTTGTGGGGTTTTTTTTTTCTTTTTATTTAGAGCAAAATGCTGGCTACATTTTAAAAACTTGTTTTATTTTTATTAGGAATTTTCTGAGGATGAAAGGAAAGGAAGAGTCCCGAGTGGATTGGAAAATGGAGACTCTGCCACACAACAAGCAGATGGACTCCAGCAGTTGTGGAGTTTTAGTGTTGAAGGTATTTAATAAGCAATTGTATTTAATTGTATTTATTGTATTTAACTAGAATTAAGTTAATCAATTCCAATTACTGTAACATATTTTACAGTTTGCCAAACACTACCTTCTGAGTGGAGAGGTTACTGTCCACTCCAGAAGCCATTGGGCTGCAGCGCACTGAAATTGCTTGCGAACTGCTAGAACATGAAAGTAAGTTGAGTCATGTGCTTTTGTATTGCAATAGCACTTTCAGTTTTGTTTAAAAACTGTTAGGTTGAACGCCAGTGTGTTTCTAGGTAATGCTGATGACTACTGTGTGGTTTGTTCCATGCTGGAAGCCGATCCTGAGTCCAGTATGATTGAAATGGTAAAACAAATAAACCACAAATGCAATATACAGTGGCTTGCAATAGTATTCGGCCCCCTTGAACTTTTCCACATTTTGTCACTTTACAGCCAAAAATACAAATCAATTTTATTGTAATTCCACGTGAAAGACCAACACAAAGTGGTGTACACGTGAGAAGTGGAACAACAATCATACATGATTCCAAACAATTTTTACAAATTAATAACTGAAAAGTGGGGTGTGCGTAATTATTCAGCCCCCTGAGTCAATACTTTGTAGAACCACCTTTATCTGCAATTACAGCTGCCAGTCTTTTAGGGTATGTCTCTACCAGCTAGAGACTGGTAGAGACATTGGTCTTTCACGTGGAATTCCAATAAAATTGATTCATGTTTGTGAATGCAATCTGACAAAATGTGGAAAAGTTCATGGGGGCCGAATACTTTTGCAAGCCACTGTTGTAATTATTTTCTCATCAAATTCACAATGTTGGTTAACACACTTACACCCCCTACCCTTCTCCCTCTTCAGGTGCAGTGCGAGTTTTGTTCCAGATGGGCACATTTTGGATGTGCTCAATATGAGAGCAGCCTGGTCAAACACCTGTGCGACAAATGTGCATAATTTGTACACTGTTTCTTTTTCAGTTCTTTCTCCCTGTGTTCTGTTGGATCTATAAATGTCAAATATATGTATCTGTAAATATATTCAGTAAATACAGTGGGGCAAAAAAGTATTTAGTCAGCCACCGATTGTGCAAGTTCCCCCACTTAAAATGATGACAGAGGTCAGTAATTTGCACCAGAGGTACACTTCAACTGTGAGAGACAGAATGTGAAAAAAAAATCCATGAATCCACATGGTAGGATTTGTAAAGAATTTATTCGTAAATCAGGGTGGAAAATAAGTATTTGGTCAATAACAAAAATACAACTCAATACTTTGTAACATAACCTTTGTTGGCAATAACACAGGTCAAACGTTTACTATAGGTCTTTACCAGGTTTGCACACACAGTAGCTGGTATTTTGGCCCATTCCTCCATGCAGATCTTCTCGAGAGCAGTGATGTTTTGGGGCTGTCGCCGAGCAACACGGACTTTCAACTCCCGCCACAGATTTTCTATGGGGTTGAGGTCTGGAGACTGGCTAGGCCACTCCAGGACTTTCAAATGCTTCTTACGGAGCCACTCCTTTGTTGCCCGGGCGGTGTGTTTTGGATCATTGTCATGTTGGAAGACCCAGCCTCGTTTCATCTTCAAAGTTCTCACTGATGGAAGGAGGTTTTGGCTCAAAATCTCACGATACATGGCCCCATTCATTCTGTCCTTAACACGGATCAGTCGTCCTGTCCCCTTGGCAGAAAAACAGCCCCATAGCATGATGTTTCCACCCCCATGCTTCACAGTAGGTATGGTGTTCTTGGGATGCAACTCAGTATTCTTCTTCCTCCAAACACGACGAGTTGAGTTTATACCAAAAAGTTCTACTTTGGTTTCATCTGACCACATGACATTCTCCCAATCCTCTGCTGTATCATCCATGTGCTCTCTGGCAAACTTCAGACGGGCCTGGACATGCACTGGCTTCAGCAGCGGAACACGTCTGGCACTGCGGGATTTGATTCCCTGCCGTTGTAGTGTGTTACTGATGGTGACCTTTGTTACTTTGGTCCCAGCTCTCTGCAGGTCATTCACCAGGTCCCCCCGTGTGGTTCTGGGATCTTTGCTCACCGTTCTCATGATCATTTTGACCCCACGGGATGAGATCTTGTGTGGAGCCCCAGATCGAGGGAGATTATCAGTGGTCTTGTATGTCTTCCATTTTCTGATGATTGCTCCCACAGTTAATTTTTCACACCAAGCTGTTTGCCTATTGTAGATTCACTCTTCCCAGTCTGGTGCAGGTCTACAATACTTTTCCTGGTGTCCTTCGAAAGCTCTTTGGTCTTGGCCATGGCGGAGTTTGGAGTCTGACTGTTTGAGGCTGTGGACAGGTGTCTTTTATACAGATGATGAGTTCAAACAGGTGCCATTCATACAGGTAACGAGTGGGGGACAGAAAAGCTTCTTACAGAAGACGTTACAGGTCTGTGAGAGCCAGAGATTTTCCTTGTTTGAGGTGACCAAATACTTATTTTCCACCCTAATTTACGAATAAATTCTTTACAAATCCTACCATGTGAATTCATGGATTTTTTTTTCACATTCTGTCTCTCACAGTTGAAGTGTACCTCTGGTGCAAATTACTGACCTCTGTCATCATTTTAAGTGGGGGAACTTGCACAATCGGTGGCTGACTAAATACTTTTTTGCCCCACTGTATATACTGTAACTATAATGGAGTGAGTTCATTGTCAAAGTTTATATAGTCAGGTGTTCCAATCACTTCAATAGTGACAGCTGTATAACTTAAGCACCTTGGCATGCAGACTGCTTCTACAAACAAGTGCCAAACCATGCTACTGTTGTGATTATAAACTAGAAGCATACTCTGATAGGAAGAATTACGTGCCAAACCATGCTACCTTTGTTAATATAAACTAGAAGCATAATTCTGACGGGAAGAATTGCGTGCCAAAACATGCTACCTTTGTGAACGTGACCTACAAGCACACTTTAATGGGTAAAAAGAAGTGTCAAACCGAACTGGCTTTATGAATATCAGCTAAAAACATACTCTGATGGGCAAAGTTAAGTGGCAAACCGTCATACCTACTTAAATTAGAGCTGGAATTATTGTTTGGCAGCAGAAATGTGCATAAATTTCGTACCGTAGGACATTTTGCCAAAGTAGGGCAGTTTGTCATATGGCAGCTTAAAATTATCCTACTGGTAGGATGGTTTGCCAAAGTAGGACTGTTTGTCAGGGGACACCGTAAAATTATCCTACGGGTAGGACGTTTTGCCAAAGTAGGATGGTTTGTCAGAACACCACAACACCTCACTCTTGGAGCACTTTTTTGCCACATGTATCGCTAACCACGTCTCAGCTGTTTGTGGAGGTAAAATACGTCCGCACAATTACGCTCAGCCATTGTTGTGCGTGCGCACACCAAGGTGCTGCGAGACATTTATACAGCCGTATTTCGGACATGACTATGAAAGGCGGAAGAGGAAGTAGTTCCTTTGAATGTAGACAATCCGAGTGTTATAGTTTCTTTCCATTGTGTCCCTGTTGATGATAAACTACAAATTTACTCTAAATTACTAAAATATCGATATTTTAATGTGAGAATCGATTCTAGAACATAAATGATTGGCATCGGAGGAATCTATATTTCAGGATCGATCCGCACATCACTAGTTACCAGCCGTCAGCTACATAGAAAAGGATCCTGGTGTAGAAAGTAATATTAAATAAATTCTAACAACAGCTGATCAAGCTTAAACGTGCTGCTGTTGTTCAGCTGCTGGTTTCCTCTTTCTGGTGCAAAGTGGGACAAAAACAAAGAAGAGAGACGGACTCGCGACAGAAAAGCCGATCAGCTGATCATTAATCAGTTTCAGGATTGAAGCACCAGCAGGAGAAGGGAGGGAGAGAGGCAGTCGCTCCATATATCGGTTGTTAAGCTTAACATGGGAATGTTTTACAAACATTCAGAGATGAACTTACACATTTGCTTTACTTCTCTCTGGGATAACTTCCTCGGAGATGAAATGCCACAGGTTTGGTAGCGAGGCTACAAATACACACAGCCGCTCTATCACGTGATGCATACTGCTGCGAGGTGCTACGGGTATGAGCCGAGTTATGCCGTGTCACAAGTTTTGTGAGGTGCTCTTTTGATATTTAATGGATCGGATTACATTTTTTATTTCTCTCCGATATCCGATCCAGTAATTTATGTCAGTATCAGACAGATGCCGATATGTAATATCAGATTGGTCCATCTCTAATTATAGTATATAGTATATCAGAAATCTGTTCACTATTTTTTATTACAAATTATATCAGTAAGGAAGCTGACTAAATATTAACTGATAATTTATGGCAAAGGGGTGGGATTAAATAAGTGTTTACTTCTTCCCACTCCCTTTCAACATGTAAATTAATCAGAATGTTTTTTTGTATGTATTTTGTATAGTATTTTTTCTCTCTTATTTTCTTTTCTAAATGTATCTGTATATTGTTCACATGTTGAAATAAATTACCAAATTACCAAAGAAAACCCAAAAAACTTAGTTACAGCCTTGTTCCAATCTTGCTGTGCTTCACATTACAACTTGTTTTTTTTTTTTTAGATGTGTTGATGCCATTAGATTCAAACTAAGATTTTTATTTTTCACGAAACAGTAAAATGTCTCAGTCTAAACGTTCCATCCATCCATCTGTTTACTTCTGCTTATTAGGAGTCATGTGTCTACGGTGATTTACTGAGCATTTCATAAAAATGGTGGCTGCAGGACAAACTGAAGCAAATTGGTAGAGCGGTGACTGTCAAAATTAGTACAATGCTCTCCTTGCCCATCAGCTGCAATTACTCTACCTTCCCAGGAGTCTAGTTTGATCTCTTTTAGAGACAACATATCTCATCACCACACTGCTGGTGAATGTGTTGCCTTTTGGAAGGCAGTCTAACCGGGTTTTGAAATCAGACAAAGCAAGTTTCAACTACTTAGGTTTCATTTGGACTCTGGCACACAAGTTATCACTACTGAATTTCCAGGGTAGAGAGTAAAGACTTGAGCTGGTCCCTGAGCTTGTCTCTGAAGCTCTGGGTATGAACGCAGAGCTCCAGAGCTTCAGGAGGCTTTAATTAGCTCATCCTTTCAAATGTAATAAGGTGTCTGTTCACATCTGACTCATCAGTCTGTTACAGAAGGAATCAGTCATTGCCAGATGATTCATCTTCCACATCACACTGAGATACTGTGAGCCTAGAGAGCATTTTAAAACTAATATTGTCTGCTCTTGTCACTGAGGGGTTCACATCAGCCATCCCATTTAAGGCTAAGTTATTGAAGAGACTGTGTACAGACAGTTTATCAAACAGTTTACAGTCAAAGTGATACATGCAACTCATAATCGCAGATGAATTTTTAAATTTAAAGATGTTTAGATTAAAATGAACAAAAATTTAAATCATTTTCTTTCAACGAAACTAACACAGGAGCTATTAAGCCATATAAATACTTGACCCCTTAACAACAATCTCCTCCACTCAGAAACACAGCTACTCTGGCTGCTCCCTTATTCCCCAGGGGCCACCACAGTAGATAGCTCCACATGTGTTAAGTTGCCAGAATTGTACACTGGATGTCCCTCCTGATGCAACCCCAAAGGCTTGTGTCTCCTCCTGGGGGTTAAACTGGGTATTTTTTGCTTTTTATGCAAATGTGTAAACCACTACACTCTGGTCCTCCACTCAAGAATCCTGTTAAGCAAACAGTGACTTTTTTCCCCTCAATTTCTGAACACCCTCCACAAAAACTGTTTCCAACAGCAATTTTCTTAGCCTGTCAGTATGGCATTGTGCTGCAGAACAAAGAAACCAGCTAACAAGCCATCATTATCACTTCAGGGACCCAGAATACACATTCCCCTAGGATGCTGAAAAACACAGACGTAAAAACAAAAATATCATTAGGGATTTTAAAAAACCCACCAAACATATATTCCAGAGCAGAGTAGAAGTGTTTTTTCAGCAGAAGAGGTGCATAAAAACCACAGCCCTGTCTGTTTGCGGAGCTCAACAAGACCATTACCACAGGGATTTGCAATGATCAGCTTCACATTGCTACAAATGCTATGATTCATTTTGTCTTAATGAACAATTCGTTTGTTTTTCAGGGCTACGCCAGGTCACTTATGGCGGCATCCCATAAGGCTTTATTGTTTACAACTGCAGACAGAGTTGGGTCAAAGACTTCTTGTGTTTCAATGTCAGCAGAATAAAGAAAACAATGCCACAATCAGACCTGCCTTAATTGCAACACTGCAACCCATAAATCACACTGACGCATGGACACATGTAGGAAGACACACACACTTATACACACTGTGTGTGTATAAGTGTGTGTGTCTTCTTTTTTTAATATATATACACTCACACAACGACAGGCAAGCATGCATTATACAGTACCATTAGAAATGCACACTGGCCAGCGTACACACAAACTATAGTACTTCATAAGTTTCTTAAACCATAGTGCCTCTTCTGGCTTAAAGATAGATGCAGAATTTTGGCTTAAATTAATGAAAAGAGTAACAACAGGCTTACTTAGGTGTTCAAACATACAGTCAAGTAAATAAATACATTACAGGAGGGTCTTTTTGAATATCTTTTTATATAAATTGTATGTCTGGTAAAATTGCATGCCGTTGTTACATTTTTTTTAGTCTGCTGACTAGATCACCACCTTTAAATTTTAATTACCTAACCCTAAATGACTTTAGGCATGTCAATAATGGTCTAGAATGAAACCTACTCACTATGAGTTATAAATTATAAGTCACTTACCTGACTTATAGAAGTTTGTCCCATGACATCATGTGCACATTGCTGGAGAGATGTCCCCTATATTGGATGAGATACCACCATCTGTTGTGAGGGGAAATGTATATTCCCTAATGGTTGGTGAGTAGTGCTTGTAGGTTTCTGGCTGTCAGTAGGTGAAATTGGTCACGAAGAGGGTGCTGCACCAAAAATCTCCTTTGGTTTCTAGAAACTTGTTGGCCTCTTTCTGTAGCCAACATGTTTTTAAATATGCACCTTTTAACTTACAGTGGGGCAAAAAAGTATTTAGTCAGCCAACGATTGTGCAAGTTCCCCCACTTAAAATGATGACAGAGGTCAGTAATTTGCACCAGAGGTACACTTCAACTGTGAGAGACAGAATGTGAAAAAAAATCCATGAATTCACATGGTAGGATTTGTAAAGAATTTATTCATAAATTAGGGTGGAAAATAAGTATTTGGTCACCTCAAACAAGGAAAATCTCTGGCTCTCACAGACCTGTAACGTCTTCTGTAAGAAGCTTTTCTGTCCCCCACTCGTTACCTGTATGAATGGCACCTGTTTGAACTCATCATCTGTATAAAAGACACCTGTCCACAGCCTCAAACAGTCAGACTCCAAACTCCACCATGGCCAAGACCAAAGAGCTTTCGAAGGACACCAGGAAAAGTATTGTAGACCTGCACCAGACTGGGAAGAGTGAATCTACAATAGGCAAGCAGCTTGGTGTGAAAAAATCAACTGTGGGAGCAATCATCAGAAAATGGAAGACATACAAGACCACTGATAATCTCCCTCGATCTGGGGCTCCACGCAAGATCTCATCCCGTGGGGTCAAAATGATCATGAGAACGGTGAGCAAAGATCCCAGAACCACACGGGGGGACCTGGTGAATGACCTGCAGAGAGCTGGGACCAAAGTAACAAAGGTCACCATCAGTAACACACTACAACGGCAGGGAATCAAATCCCGCAGTGCCAGACGTGTTCCGCTGCTGAAGCCAGTGCATGTCCAGGCCCGTCTGAAGTTTGCCAGAGAGCACATGGATGATACAGCAGAGGATTGGGAGAATGTCATGTGGTCAGATGAAACCAAAGTAGAACTTTTTGGTATAAACTCAACTCGTCGTGTTCGGAGGAAGAAGAATACTGAGTTGCATCCCAAGAACACCATACCTACTGTGAAGCATGGGGGTGGAAACATCATGCTATGGGGCTGTTTTTCTGCCAAGGGGACAGGACGACTGATCCGTGTTAAGGACAGAATGAATGGGGCCATGTATCGTGAGATTTTGAGCCAAAACCTCCTTCCATCAGTGAGAACTTTGAAGATGAAACGAGGCTGGGTCTTCCAACATGACAATGATCCAAAACACACCGCCCGGGCAACAAAGGAGTGGCTCCGTAAGAAGCATTTGAAAGTCCTGGAGTGGCCTAGCCAGTCTACAGACCTCAACCCCATAGAAAATCTGTGGCGGGAGTTGAAAGTCCGTGTTGCTCGGCGACAGCCCCAAAACATCACTGCTCTGGAGAAGATCTGCATGGAGGAATGGGCCAAAATACCAGCTACTGTGTGTGCAAACCTGGTAAAGACCTATAGTAAACGTTTGACCTCTGTTATTGCCAACAAAGGTTATGTTACAAAGTATTGAGTTGTATTTTTGTTATTGACCAAATACTTATTTTCCAGCGTTCTCTGTTTCCAGTTTGAAAAACACTTTCAAGTTTTACTACTTTTTGGCTAATAGTTTGTGAGTAATGACTTGCTGTCTACCATGCAAACAATGGTTTGCCAGTGGTTGTCTGGTGATGTATCTGACTAGTCTTTAGGCTTGTGTAACTCAGGCTTTAGCAACCGATTTCCCAGCAGCTACCATGAACCTCGAGCAACTACTCATCAACCAGTTGGGGAAAAGTTTTTTCCTGTTGGTTGCTAGATGGTTGCAGACCAATCCTGTGTGACTTATGCCCTTACTCGCTTGCACCACCTTGACACAATGATTGTCACACATCCAAAAAGGGAAGACAGCACTCATATGTGTGCAAAGGCTCATGTTTCCAGTGGGTTACCAGCTGCTCTTTGACAATGGATTACAGCAAATCTCAGTGTAGACATTCATGGTTAGACCCTGAATTTACGCCACACTGAACTTGGTATCTTGGGTTTCAAATAAAACAACTGGTGGACAGATTATCATGAAAATGGATGCATACAGTTATCAGACCCCTTTCAGTGTTTATTTATTTGCTGATCCACTGACTTTTTACCATCAGTTTCAACTTACTTTATTACAAAATACCTAAACCTAATCATACAAATCCCATCATCCTCAGCTGTAATGGGCTACATTACACCCACTCAACATGACAATTTTAGCATTGCGGCTTCTGTTGACTCGTATCATAGACTTGCTTTGTTATAGTCAATCCTTTTGCAGTCAAAACGATTGGTCAGCAGGAATATTTTATATATTTAGGATAGGAATCAAGGCCATGCATGGACAAACATAGACCTTACGTCATATTACAGACTTTGTATTGGAGCAGTTTTCAGCTGTGCAACTGCTTATACCAGCTAGCCAGCCTACATGTCAAAGAAACAAAATGGTAAGGAGAAGGGAAGAAGAGAGGGTCATGTTGAGGATTGTTGGCATAGCAACAGTGGGGAAAATGGAATGGGATAACAAGTGATGTATCTGCAAAATGAATGTCAGTGGAGATGGTTCGTGATAGTGAAAAGGTTCTGTTCCATTATACCTGACAGGTGCTCCTAGTTATTTAGTTAGCTAGAGTAGAGACCCTGAGATTCCTGTGTCAGCAAGAAGAGTACCTGGCACTTCAGCATACAAAGGCAGAAGTATAAGTCTCAGACTAAAGTGAATATGGAAGTGGAAGTTCAGGTAGAAGTGTGGCAGTGCAGGCTGTTTGTGGTCCAGTGTGATAACAGTATCCTCTGATGTGGTAGACAGATTTTGTTCTGACTGACTGAATTGTTCCTCTGTTTTACCTACAGATAGGTAAAAGAACCAGAAAGTGCTAAATATAAAAAAGCAAAATAAGCGCATGATACCCCCAATTTTGTACATCTGCTGCAATGTATTGAATTAATCTAAAAGCACATCATTCATGAGGTCTATAAATGAAAATGTTTACATCCTTTCCTGATATGCACAGGTCCTCTGGGTTTATTTTAATTAGGGTGCAAATTATATCAGAGTAGGTACAGTAAGTGGGCAAGACAAATTGCATAGGAAATGCCACATTAACATGTAATAAGACTGAACTAAGTAATCCCTAATTATGTTGCCCTTTTAGAAAGGGGAGCATGTCTGTGATCCTGTGGAAAAAGACCAATTTTCTGAGTATGCTACAAGTGTTTCGGGGCTCATATGCACTTAGCCTATAACCTTTTTCATCAGGAAATTGTTATACACAAATTATGCCCACGGGTATTATTACATGTAAAGAATGGTCAGTTTAGGCTGGCTCCAAAACCAAATAAATCCCCAAATGCCCTAATGTCATACTCAAATGCCCAGCATCATAGCAGAGAAAGGATGTGTACTGCCTGTACAAAGAATCGTTTTGGTCTTTAAAGGTAATAGCCCACTGTGCTGCTGCTTTGGTTCACGGTTCAACCCTCCTGGATGGTTTTGATCTTTCTGTGTGTTCTCCCTGGCTGTATGGGTTTTCCTTGGCTGTATAGGCTTTCCTTTGGTATTCTGGCTTCCTCTCACAGTCGTAAGACATATGGAGTTGGTTAATTAATGAGTCTAAATTTGCCATAGGAGTGGATGTGAGAGCGTGTGGTTATTTGTCTCTCTGTGTTGGTCCTGTGATGGACTGGTGACCTGTCAAGGGTATACCCTGCATTTTGCCCCATGAAAGCTGTGATGGGCTCCAGCCCCATCTGTGGCCCTAAGCTATATAAGAGCTTAAGAAAATGGATGGATGGAGCGAACTTTATTTAGGCTTAAATGTTTGACTGACAGGTGGATGCCAACACAAGCAGCTGTAGCCAGCAGCTGTCTGCCAGGCTCCATATCTTCTAATTGGAATCACAGGAGTGGACCTTCTAACTGTATTTGTGGTGTTGGTGCCCTTCAGAGTTTTTTGATATGACAAATAACAGAGCTTGCTGTGTGGGTAATTCTACTAGCATGCCATCCAAAGAAGTCTGAACTCCATCTTTGATAAGTGAAATTCAATTATTTTATTTATAGGCTGCTAGGCACTAATTAGGAAGTATTTGTGTGATGAACCCATAGTGTCTGTGGATGCAGCTTGCTAATCGTTTCTCTGTGGTAAAAACTGATCCAGCACAGTGATATGAAGGTCGCAAAGTCTGACACTTTGACTGGAGGTGAACATTTTTTAAACAGGTACAACAACATGGGTATCACTTGCTCAATAGCATAGGGCCTGCATTTAGTCTCAAATTTGTAGTTTTGCTTGGGGAAAAGAAAAATTGCTTTTAAAACCCTGGTTTTGACTGGTAATAATGATAAGGTGGTGCGTTTGAGCCATCTGGTCTCAGTTTTGCTCACACTGTTCCTCACTGATTTATTTTTAAAATTTTCAATATGAAAATTTAAATTAAAAAACCTACCTGGGGCTTAAAGGGCTGACCAGTTCTGCAAATTTTGGCTGTTAACTTGGCACACTCTACCCTCTCCTCTCATCTAACTCATCCAAATTTGGTTACTTCCAAAGCAAACAAACAGACATTATGGAATCAAAACTCGTGGCTGACATTATGATGGTAAAAATATTATTGTGTTTATATTTTTTTCGGTTTGTCTATTTCAAATCACGGTGCGGCGTAAAGCCAATATATAATATTATCTTAACAGTATTCACTTGTGAAACAAATAAAAAAAACAAACAAACAAAAAACATCTTTTACTTTTGCCTTTTGAAGAGAAATGTGAAGAACTCCAAAAGCTGCACCAATCATCGTTTTGATATCTAATGAAGCCACTGTCTCTGTGGTTATTCGTGAGAGCAGTATTTGATGGACTGAGATTGGAAAACAATGGCTAGGCCAATAAATCACACAGCCACAAAAAAAAAAAAGGAAGAGTCAACTTCAGGGTTTAATTAGTCCACCAGCCAATTTTAAAACAGACATACAGTAGAAAATGTTGGAACTGACTAATACTGCTTATGACAAAAAGCAAAAGGGTCAGATTTGGGCTTTCTTCTACAGTTTACAGGATTCAAAATGTCATACAGCAATTTGAAAAATCACTGTAAATGTGTTTTCTGACGTCCACCTAATTTGGGCCACACAACTGGAAACCTGGACAAGTTTTACGGGAAAATTATAATGAAGAATTTTTTTTTTTTTTTTTTTTTAAATGTGATTGTCTTTGATACTTTTGGTTGTGTCAGTATATTTATATTGACTATTCTGATTTAATCAAAATTTGTCCTTTTGAATCCTAAAAAGTCAGTTTAATGTGAACTATGCAACAGGAGGTTACATAAACCAATATAAGGAGGGAAAATGTAGGGCCCAATAAATCTCTTAAACCAACATCAACATATTGAATTCAAAGCTAAACTCACCCACAGTGAATGACATGTCTCCAGGGGTACTGGTATTAGTTATCTACAAATGTTCAGTTTGCATACCAGATCAGACTCACATGCCTCCTTTTAAATAACATCATGCATGGATCTGCTTTCTGGAGACAAAACTAACTGAAAAGAAACTAAAGCAAAACAAAACCATACATCACTTTAAAAAATGTTGCTATACATACAGTCCTTCCAAATTAAACTTTTATTTACAATACAAAATTTCTTTTAACCTTACTCTCCTAGATTCAATAATTTCTGACAGGGAAAGAAGCCTCTAGAAAAATAACAGAAAGTCGCAAAAATTACAACAAACGTGATATTAAAACATGGCGATTTGAAAAAACAAAACAAAGCGGTGTAGATGGTGCGTAGGAAAGAAAACTAGAAACAAAGAACATACATTTAATTTAAGCAACAATACTAATTTCACATTTTCTTCTTGATGCTGTGGTGTTGTGGTATCTTTTTGTAGTCCATAGCTCGACCTTTTCTGAGTACTTTCATGAAAAAACAGAGGCTGAATGCACCATCCTCTTGCTATGGTAAGGTGTACAGTTTAACAGCGGCTTCAGTCTCTTCTTCACCTCTCCTTCGTAACCCTCCTTCCCTTGTTAGTCTGAAGGCATTCAGGTGAGTTTCTCTTTAGTTCAATGAAAACACCCAGTACCCCCTATGCAATGTTCTTAATTGCGTTCTCATTAAGCTTTTCCATGTAGTTCCTAAGATCCTTTGAGTCTCCGAGCTCGATGTCTGGACATACCCATTTTATCTCACTGGTCTGCACTAGTGCTAAGGGGCTGAGGGCAGGACACCCATTACTCGACTTGACACTTGAAAAAGTGGTGAACTTCACCCTCTTTCTCTTGGTGGTGGGTGAGTTAAGTGACTCATTCCTGTGATCCCTCCCACTTGAGCTACATCCTGCTCCACCAGTATTACCTCGCTGGAGGCCTCCATTTAATAGCTGACTACCTTCTTCTAGGGTACCGCCCAGTTCGTCCTGCTGCTGTTGTTGGAGACACAGCCCCTCCTCTTGGCCAAGCCAAACCCAGTCATGTGCATGAGGCATTGCCTCTGGAGCCTCCAAGGAGAACTGCTTGCTACGGTACTTGTATGCATAAGAGATGCAGTTAATGAGAAAAACCAAAATGGCCAGACAGAAAACTCCCAGCAGGGCATACATACCGATCTCCAAGTCCGTCAGGCCTCGTCGGGAGGTCAACAAGTCCTCATCAGTGCTGCGGCTCCGGGGCAGCTCGGCCTGATCGGGATATTCAGAGAATTCATTTGGAGCCCTTGCTCCAACTTCTGCTGAAAGACGGCCCCCACTTGGCCTTACTGGAACATGGCCCCTGATGGTAGTGGCTCCACGGTTATTTAACCCAGTTTCCATGTCAGAGATAGATCCGCCATAATATGGAGGGTCAGGGCGTGTACGTCGGCCACCTGGCTGTCTGAATTGTTCCTCTGTTTGACCAAGTCTTACATGTGTGCTCGCCATTCCTGTGGCTAAAACAGTATGTCGTTTTCCCTTCTGGCACATTTCTGATGGGCTCATTTCAACACGTACAAGCAAACCTTGACCTTCTCCTTTGGCAACAATGATAGGCCACTTCCATGCTGGACTTTGCTGCACCACCACAACCTGTTCATCCAATGAGGTGGCTGCCAGGGTAAAATGGGCAGGGTTGTAGTTATCTAGAGGAGTCATGGATCCGTCACTGAAATGAAGCCAAGCACTGATGAGGGACTCCTAAGAAATCAAAACAAAAAAACAAACAAACAAAAAAAAAAACCCCAACGTTACACAGTAAAAATAATATTCTTCACAATTCTTATTAATACATAAGGACCATAAACTAAAAACAGACACTAAAAAATAAAGTAGAGGAACATGGAGGACAGAAAAGTCAGTGTTAACAAAGGTTCATTGAAACAATTGGATAGAACGGATACAAAACTATTCTCCTGAAAGCTAAATATCCTTTCTAGGGAAAGAGACTGTAGCCTACCTTCATTTGAAATTATAATTATAGGAATAACAGAGCTGTTCCATGGTTAGAGATGCAAATCAAAGAGAAAGCTTTGTATATGAAAAGTGAATTAATTCTAAACAACAATGAATACCATAGACTTCGTAATAAACCTAATCCATTTCTAAACTTGCAAGCTATTATGACTGAGCTGAGCATAAAGCCAAATATGAAGCCAAATCAGACTCACAGAAAAATGCTAATTTTGCATCAACAAGTCCACTCTAGTCTTACTGTTGGATGAGCAGTTATTAGTCAAATTGCCATGTAAAATGTTTATATGTCTATATTACCTATATTATATATTATTATAGAAGTCATACCTGCTTGAGAGATTCAATAACTTCCTGTGTTGTTGCAGTGGCAACAATAGCCCTGTTGCTGCCTGGGCTGAGCTGCAGGGACAGAGTTAATCCAGATACCAACTGCACCCCTAGCTCTGTCACGCTCACTTTATCATCCACCACTCTGATGCTCCTTTCAGCCAGGACTGATGATGTCAGAGGGGACAGCACCTGGAACACATAAACAAACAAACAAAAAAAACCCTTATTGCTTTGTTACTAATGGTAGTCCATTAGGATTTTGTTGTTTATAGTGGTGTCAACGTAAAGGATCAGATGTCTTTTCCCACAGCCCTTCTGCTAAATCCTGGAATTTAAATGGAGTTTTGGCAAAGGTAGTTCCTTCTCAGAATACATATTTACAGAGTACGCCAACTGTTATCAAATTTAAGTCGGTACAATATATGTGCAATCACCACATATTGAAAATGCATGGTTTTAAACTGCTCTCCCAAATGACACAGAATAAAAGTATTTTGTGACAACCTGGTCGCCAGGAAGACATTGTTTGTCCATGTTTTTGTATTAGAAAAAAACAGTAGTATAAAACTAAGGGAGATTTTATCGTTGATTTCAACTGTAGCCACAGCTCACACTAAACATTCCTGACTTTGGAATAAATAAATATAATTGACTTCTTACTAAAGGAATAGAAAAACTGACCTTGCTAATGCTTAGGAAAGTATAAACTAGAGCAAAAACCACAGTTACAAACATAAAACACCATCCTATGAACAGACACATTATAAACACCAAAAGAAAAAAATGTTTTAATGATTTATCTTCCCTGTGAAGCCCTCAACTATACGTTGGCTTCCTAAATTGGCACTAAGTCATCAAAACTTTGAGAACTATGCCCTAAGGGTAGCGCCCCAAGAACTACATAACTTCAAGGGTTATTTTTCTGTTTGTATTCACATCACCAGTAGGAAGATTTGAAATTATGTAACAGCCGTCTGGCATTTGGTATGTGTCACAGTTGGGATGTATTTCCTCCACAACATAGTCTTATTAAAGCCTTGGCTTCACTGTCAGTCCAATGTTTTACCAATGTTTGTTTTTTTTCTTCTTTTTTTATCATAGCAAGAGCTGGTGTCAGTCTGATGCTGTGTCAATCAAAGGTCCCTGGTGTGCCAGGAGAATACGTACTGGGAGCTAGGAGCTCAGAAAAAGCCCTGAGAACTGACATCTAAGGCCTTTGATGTTTCTTAGATCCTGCAGTGCAAGCACGAAGAAAGGCGGCTCTTCCTTCCACAATTATAAGAACTTCCTACGGTCTAAAAGCGCTTCATCGTAGCCATTATGACTTAAGAATGATTGTGGTCAAAGCAGATTTAGTTTCTTGAACACACAAAAAAATCATACTTTTTCAGCCCTGGAACAAAAAATGCAGTAAACGTATACTTTTGATTGGTAGAGAAAGAAAATACTATTCTTTTGTATTCTTTAACCTAAACTTTCGTATTTTATGATTTTATATTCTGTGATTATAAAAACAGGCACATACTAACACATGAAGTGCTCCTGAACTCACATGGCAAAAACGATCTCCTCCCTAATAGCACACTCTCTAAGTCTCTGAGTTGCCAGAGGTGTAAGCATGTAAATAGTTGTGATATTGTTATGATATGAGAATCCCTCCCATCCGCTCCAATTAGGGCTCCCGTCTCTCCTCCTGCCGCCCCCACATGGCTGCATTTACCAGCCATAATGAACTGTCAGCACAGATCACTGCCTCATTTGTACAGACCAATTCCATGTTTTCTTCTCTTTGGTTTAGCTCTTTGCATTTTTTCTTTGCATTGCTAGTCACACAATGAAACTGATATCTGAATGTTAAACAGCATAAATGAGCATGGTCTCAAAACAGGCATCAACCTGATCTTTGATGTAAAAGCAAACATTAAAGAACCAGACAGCTGGTAAATATGAAGATTGTTGAATATTTTCAAAAATAAAGAATAATAAAAATAAAGATACACACTAATTGATGTGAAATCTGGGTTTTTCTTTTTTTACAGACAAAAAGGAAAGCAAAATGAGCAAAAAAAAAAATACAGCTGCTGGTTTGTTATATTATTTTAGAGTTTGCAGCAGCCGTTTATTCTTCAAGTAAATCCACCATCATTATCTTTTCTTTTCCTCCAACATTGGATGCTTAGATCTATTTTATTCCACTTTACGATAAAATTAAATAAAAACGGATTTGCAGATGACGCATACTTACTAGGAACTTAAGATATTAAAATAGAAGCAAGGAAATTGGTATATAAGGCAAAGTTTGAGAAGTTAAGAAGAAGTCCATTTTGGAGAAGGATAAGAATGACCTGTATCATTCTCCTCTAAAGGTATAATCTATAAACCTACTATAGAGCTGTCCACACGATGTCAGAAGTGATTTTAGCATCGCTCAAAAAGGAACAATACTCCTCTCCACCAAACCCCAACTCCATACTAACAATGCCCACACTTTGTACTGCTCTCATCTTGGGATGTCAAGATTCTTTCCCCCAGTTCTGTGATGGAAGTCAGATCCCTTCTTCTAACCCCTTCATCAGTCTCCTTTGTCCATTTTTTAGAAATGTTCTGTCTCTGCTTCACACCATTAGAGAAAGCGCAAACACTGCTTTTGGCCTACATCCATATTCGTGAGAGTCTCCCAGAAGACTTCCAGAGATGTCAAGTCCCTTCCTTATTCTGGCTCTAGAGTTTACAGATTCCTTCATTCTTTCTCGAGAGAGCAATTAAGTACTCCTTTCAGGTTTACCACTATCTATTCACAGCTGTCAGAGCTGCCTTGTCTTGTATGAACCTGAAATCCCATGTGCACCTGGAACTAGTCTGGTGCAACCGATACTAATATATAAAATCTACTGAGGCTCACACAATGAGTCTCAGACTTACAAACTAACACATTTGCAAAGGTTAATAGCTTAATGTGTTTTGCATGTAAGCACTCTATCCATAACATGTGAGAAAGGCAGTGCTTAAATGGATTTGTTACTTTCTTTTGCCACACTATCAAACTTGCAGCATAGTGTATATCGGCAATCACATTTCCAATTCCCTACCTGATATAGAATCTTCTAGAATCAATGACCTTTTGAAATCTTTGCCTTTAGTTACACATAATCAAA
This sequence comes from Aulonocara sp. 'chitande type north' Nkhata Bay, assembly GCF_057382095.1. Classification (NCBI taxonomy): domain Eukaryota; kingdom Metazoa; phylum Chordata; class Actinopteri; order Cichliformes; family Cichlidae; genus Aulonocara; species Aulonocara sp. 'chitande type north' Nkhata Bay. Next base: position 42,082,772 of record NC_141350.1, read on the forward strand.
GTTTTCCATTATAATACTTCAAAGCTGAATCTAAATGAAACTGTATTACCACTCTATCATATGGTAGCACTGGAAAAGATAAAAGGTTATACTCACAGCACTTTATTATGTGGAATGGGCCTAAATTAATTTAGACTATTGGCTGATTTAACAATCTACACAACTGTCAGATGTAAAACTGTAAATGCTACTTTCTAGGTCTAACAAGACCTTGGGTATATTTTTTAATGGGCTTCCATTTATGAGTAACTACTTATCCTATTCAGGGTCCATGGCTCGTGTATTTACGAAGAAAAGAGAAAAAAAACCATTGCAACTTTGCTTTTCAATCTTCTTTTTACATATCTGAATAAAATCAACAGTAGAAGAACAAAAAAGACAAAATGTTTGAAAATAATGAGTATATGTTCCTCTTGCACATTCCTCTAATAAGCTACACTTGCGGGTTATTAGTGTAATACTACAATATGTCCACCTGTATAAATACTATTTTTAAAATTGCATTTAAGATGTTGGGAATGAACCAATATAACAAACCAAAAATTGCAGTTCTGCCTCTGTACACTGCCACAGTGTATTTTAAATCAAACAATCAATTTGTAGTGCAGACTTTTAGTTTCAATTCAAAGGGTTTCACAAAACTTTTCCATTAACACTTTAGGAATTACACACATGCACATACAATATACACAGTTCCCCATTTTTGGAAGCTCAGAATTAATCCGGTCGTTAAGTCTGACGTCACTAGCCGTGTCTGGACCTAAACTCCGCTGCAGGTCCATATATCAAACGATCACTATGGCATTACTGAGAGTTGAAAAACTGTCTAAAGTCTTTCATCTTTAATAAAATGATCAGCGTTCTGCTCTACCAGGTGTAACAATTGAGATTAACATCCAGGCATCCATGAAAATGGAATTTATGACATTTAACGGAGTTAGAAGTTAGCAGGAAGTTAGCTCGCTAGCTTCTATCTAAATACAATATAGCATGTCCTGACTGCGGGGTTTTGGAAACAAATTAAAACGTACAGCTCTGTTATCACTTCCAACATAAATGAAGACAGAAAACTAAACAGCAGTGACGTTTGTAGGGTTACTGAAGTTTGGCTAGCTGGTATATAATGATGTGCTACGTGACCGCTAGCGACACAGCTATGTTAGCATAATATAAACAAGCTAACTTTTTTTTCCACTCGATAAAAGTTAACGTGAGTTTTCTCGGTGGTCAGGAACAAATGTAATCACATGGCAGGATGCTGTAAAAGGACCAAACTTCAGCCAGGAGAATAACTGAGATAATCCATCCACAATACGAGGTTAGTCATTCATATACTGCTGCATGGGCTGGGCTGTAGTTACATGCTAAGGTTTTAAAACTGAGCTTAAATAAATGATTAGCGGTAATAAAAGCTGAGGGAGGTCAACAGGGATCACTGACTGTTTTAGGAGCTTTTTGAGATCAAATAGAAGAAAATACAAAACATTAAACATGTTAACAACACAAAAGCCATATTAAACGCAGACTACTTTAGGCCCGGAAGTAGGATTCGTCACAACATCACTTAACGACCGGATAGGACGGTTGACTGAAAAGCGGTTTCATGGTCAGGTGAGATGTGACAAATTAATTAGGCATATCTAAAGTTGACTCAAAATGTTGAATTTGTATTTAATTGCTTTGCAATGTAATTTTAAATATGAAAGCCTAACAGATGTGAGTGCAAGTAGGGGAGGTTGTTACTAGGTTGGAAAAAAAAAAACATAAAATAAATAAATCAGAAGTTTAGCAAAAAAACTTTAGTGTCCAACAGAACAATTTAATACATTATTGAAAAGAAGGAATGCACTGACTAGCTTATAAACACCAAAAGGCCTCAAAGACTACAGAAGACAACGAAGTTATTATTTACAACAGACTTATTTCCATGGTTAAGAAAAGCAACTTCATGAGATCTAACCAAGTCTAACCAAGTGAAGAACACTTGAGAGGAGGTAGGAATTCATTTGCAATGTCTGCAATCAAGAGAAACCTTAATAAATGGAAATCCAGAGTAAGGTGCAAACCACCGGTTTCCCAACAAAACACAATGAAATGAAAATTAACTTGTGCCAGAATAATGTGAAGGAAGGAAAAAGTACAGAAAAGGAAAAGAGCAACTGTAGTATACCTCATTACCTGTCTAACACGGCGGAGACAATGTTATGGGATGGACATGTAAGACTCAATAGCATTGATGTGACTGCTGATAGATGTAGAATGAGATTTTCTGAAATGTACAACATTATAATCTTCTACGGTTCAGCCAAATGCAACCCAAGGGTTAGTCAAGGCAAAGATATAAAATGTTTTTTTGTTACTGAAGACAAAACTGAAGGCTGAGAGAGAGAAGTGAAAGTGGCTGCAGTAAAGACTTAGCAGAAAATTTCAAGGGAGTAAACAGTATTTGGTGATGTCCATGAGTTCTACACTTCAGACAGTCATTGACTACAAAGGACTTTGATCCAAGTCTTAAAAATAATCCTCATATTTTGAAATTATGTTTGTATGTCCGATTAATGTTGAGCCCCTGAAAATGGGAGACCATGGATAAGAATATCTCCACAGGAAAAAAACCTTGAATTAAAGCTGGAAGTGCACTTCAATTGATTTTTTGATTTAAAATCCACTGTGATAAAATGAGAAAAATTGTTTCTTTGTCCAACAAATTATGGACCTATAATGAGAAGCACAAGTCATAGAAAGCATGATGCTGAAATAGGTTGTGCTGATTTTAAGAGAAAATAAAACATAAAAAGGCTTGAATACCACCACCAGTAGTTCATTTGTCACGATCCACAGTGGCAGACCGAGTGGAGAGTGTGTGGAGGACTCAGGTGCAGACATGGGCGAAGACACGAAACTGAGTTCAAACGAAAAGCGAGCCTTTATTTTGGCTGATGACATGGGGGTCAAACAAGGCAAAAGCACAGTGACGAAACTAAACTATAACTAAACTGGGAAACTGGTACTATGATCCCACAGAAAACTATGAATGCAAACATGGTGGTTGAGAACACAGACGACGCAACACTGAACACAGCAAGGCTGAGGACTAAATACACACATGAGGTGATCAGGGGAAGTGGAGACACATGGGGACACAGCTGACCAGAATGAAACATAATGACAACACAGCGGAGAGTAAACTAAATGCAGTCAACAAAGAACAGACTCTTTCAAAATAAAACAGGAAACACGGAGACATAGATATGAAACGAACTAGACAACAAGAGCCACACAGACATGACACATAACGGGTAGGCACACGAACCAGGGAGACCGACTACAGGGGAAGATGACAGAAACGATAACATGAACTTGACAATATAAGACACACAGACATAAACACATGAAGGGCAAGGGAGACTTAACACAAGGGTAATACAATAACAAATGAGCTAGAAAAACTTAATGAACCTAAACAAACAATAAACATCAAAATAGACTAAGACTCAAAACACTGGGTCGCACGACCCAGGACCATGACATCATTAGGCTGACTGTTGGGCTTATGGAGCTGATTCTGTCATTTGTCCACCTACTACACTAAGCTTTAACATGATTTCACTCGATGAAGCCCATAAACTTTGACCTGACCAGCATGGCATGCCAAGCACTACACTAAAAATACATAAGCTGATAGCACACAGGCAACAACGTTGACTTAAAATGGACAGCTGGATAGCTGCAGACTATTTAAACTTTCTCTGCATTTTGATTTAATTAACACAAGCTTCTTTCATACAGTGGGGCAAAAAAGTATTTAGTCAGCCACCGATTGTGCAAGTTCCCCCACTTAAAATGATGACGGAGGTCAGTAATTTGCACCAGAGGTAAAAAAAAACCAATGAATTCACATGGTAGGATTTGTAAAGAATTTATTCGTAAATTAGGGTGGAAAATAAGTATTTGGTCACCTCGAACAAGGAAAATCTCTGGCTCTCACAGACCTGTAACGTCTTCTGTAAGAAGCTTTTCTGTCCCCCACTCATTACCTGTATGAATGGCACCTGTTTGAACTCATCATGTGTATAAAAGACACCTGTCCACAGCCTCAAACAGTCAGACTCCAAACTCCGCCATGGCCAAGACCAAAGAGCTTTCGAAGGACACCAGGAAAAGTATTGTAGACCTGCACCAGACTGGGAAGAGTGAATCTACAATAGGCAAGCAGCTTGGTGTGAAAAAATCAACTGTGGGAGCAATCATCAGAAAATGGAAGACATACAAGACCACTGATAATCTCCCTCGATCTGGGGCTCCACGCAAGATCTCATCCCGTGGGGTCAAAATGATCATGAGAACGGTGAGCAAAGATCCCAGAACCACACGGGGGGACCTGGTGAATGACCTGCAGAGAGCTGGGACCAAAGTAACAAAGGTCACCATCAGTAACACACTACAACGGCAGGGAATCAAATCCCGCAGTGCCAGACGTGTTCCGCTGCTGAAGCCAGTGCATGTCCAGGCCCGTCTGAAGTTTGCCAGAGAGCACATGGATGATACAGCAGAGGATTGGGAGAATGTCATGTGGTCAGATGAAACCAAAGTAGAACTTTTTGGTATAAACTCAACTCGTCGTGTTTGGAGGACGAAGAATACTGAGTTGCATCCCAAGAACACCATACCTACTGTGAAGCATGGGGGTGGAAACATCATGCTATGGGGCTGTTTTTCTGCCAAGGGGACAGGACGACTGATCCGTGTTAAGGACAGAATGAATGGGGCCATGTATCGTGAGATTTTGAGCCAAAACCTCCTTCCATCAGTGAGAACTTTGAAGATGAAACGAGGCTGGGTCTTCCAACATGACAATGATCCAAAACACACCACCCGGGCAACAAAGGAGTGCTTTAGAAGCATTTGAAAGTCCTGGAGTGGCCTAGCCAGTCTCCAGACCTCAACCCCATAGAAAATCTGTGGCGGGAGTTGAAAGTCCGTGTTGCTTGGCGACAGCCCCAAAACATCACTGCTCTCGAGAAGATCTGCATGGAGGAATGGGCCAAAATACCAGCTACTGTGTGTGCAAACCTGGTAAAGACCTATAGTAAACGTTTGACCTCTGTTATTGCCAACAAAGGTTATGTTACAAAGTATTGAGTTGTATTTTTGTTATTGACCAAATACTTATTTTCCACCCTGATTTACGAATAAATTCTTTACAAATCCTACCATGTGGATTCATGGATTTTTTTTTCACATTCTGTCTCTCACAGTTGAAGTGTACCTCTGGTGCAAATTACTGACCTCTGTCATCATTTTAGGTGGGGGAACTTGCACAATCGATGGCTGACTAAATACTTTTTTGCCCCACTGTATATCGCTTTATCTGTAATTTAAAGTTTCCTGTGACCAGCGGTGAAAGAAGCACTTGTTCTTGTCTCACACATTCACATACTACTAGCAGCCACGATACTAACAAGTGAAATAAATAAGGTCGGATCTGTTGTGGTGGCACAATAGTAACCCATGTGGATTTAGAGTAATACTGTAGTATAGCTGATTGAACATATCCTTGAATTTAAAAAGAAAATGGAAGGTTTCACAACGCCATTCGACTGCTTCAACAACTGATGTTCATTTAGTGTGTGAGAACATGTGCTATACTGAGAAACGCCTTATTGGATTATTGGATAAATAGTATTCTGAGATACACGGTGAAAGGGTCACAGAATGAGAGGCTGCACAGGTGCAAGCTTTTACAAGACGTGCCATGAAGGCATGTTTCTTTGTCAACTCATGATAGGCTTAAGTGTTTGTTCCATGCTGCAATCAATATAGTTGTTTTTATATCTTACTCCGTTTAGACTAAAAAAACATTCTACCATACTCTGCACAGACTCTTTCAGTCCATAACTGCTTCACCATATGTTCATCAGCTTATTGTTAACCTTTTATGTCTGTCTGTCTTACTTTCTATCCATCTATCTGATTGATATCTATCTTTATATCTATCATGACCCCAAATTGGATAACTTAGCCTCTTAAATGTGATAATATGATGATTATTTATCTGTGGCTTACAAGTTCAAATAACATTTTGAACATTAATATTGGAGCAGATGACCATTAACTTTTTAAAAAATGTAGTAGACTAATGGTATCTTTAGTGGAGAATTAAAGTTATGCTTTCTATGTGTGTCCTGTCCCTGCATTTATAAACAAACTAGAAAGCCACATTCTGCTCCGCATTGACAAAACAAAGCGGCTGAGCACAGTTTGGAGCTTTTCAGCTTGAAAAAACTTGAAACCCTGTTGGGTAATATTGACTGTGACAATAAGACGGATAAGACCAGAGTCAACAGTGGTCCGACTTTTTCTATTCAGTTGTTTTGGTCCATCGTGCTTGTGCTTTGCTTAATTCATACATTTCTAATACTTCAATGTCAACCTAATCAAAATACTTTGCATTAAAAGAGTCTAGATGAATGGATTTGCTTTATTGCTTTTAGACTTCTCATTGTAATTTTCCTAATCCACTTGCCAGGTTACTTTACTGCTGCGTCTATGTCAGTTTATCAGTTCAAATACGTCTGATATTGTGCTCACTTGTGACCTTTTGTTTGGCTGCCAAAACAACCAAGCCAGTCAGGTCATTTAATCGAGTAAAGCTGCATGTTTCCTTAGTAACAACAAAGACTGTATTGCGATGGCTGATTCAAGCATTAGTTACTGCAGCTTCCGTGACAGTTACAATTTAGGTCTATGAGATGAACGTGTAAATCCCCACTGATCAGTCATGGCAAAACAATCCTGACAGCCACACTGCAGAGACATGCAGTACAACTTCTGCTTTAGAAACTGTGATAAAATATACATAAATACAACCTGTAGTTTGGTGTTTCCAGTGCTCAGCCCGATTACGACTTGGTCATCCAGAAGCTGGGCAACCTTTGGGTCCTCCACCCTCAGAGACTCCTTCACCAACTGTGTCACATCCACCTGCCAGTCGGTGCCCAGCAGGAAGGTCTGCTGGCCCAGTACATCTTCCTCCATGGCTCCTCTACTTTCACTGATGTCAGCCACAAAGTGGGTGAGGATGCGCAGAGTGGTGCTTTGGTACTGGGCAACACAAGCAGTCTCTGTCCTCCCCTCTACTGGATCGACACCATCCTTATCATCTGTGACCCTCTCGTACCTAATGAAGAATGAAAAGAGGAAAACACTGATCAACTGCTGGCAAGCCTGAAGAGCAGGGATATCATAAACCCATGTCCGACTGTGTTTGAGGTAAAAAGCGCTGAGAGCTCTCTGTGGACTCTGTGTCACCATTAGTGTCCATGAAGTAGAAACTCTCTGATGTAAAGTATTTACTGCTGTCAAATCATCTGCTGTGTGCTTTGCTGCAAGTTCGCCTGACTTTCCAAAAGTAATAGCCTCCCATTATTTTCAAAAATCCCTTAAAAACAGCTTGCAGAGAGAAACTGCCACCCGGCTTGCGTTCTCATTTTCTTTAAAAGAGCAACTGATATTTTTCTGTGTACCTGCTATTTATTTGGCTCACAGAAAACACTCTGCAATTTTGGCATCTCAGAAAATGTTTCCTAAAAAAAATCAATGTTTTTAAACTCACAGCTGGATATTTGTAAAGCATTTGTTCTACACTCTTGCTCCTATTTAAGTGGAGCTTATACAGCCCTTTATTTTTATTTATCTAAAAAAAGAAGCCAACCAACCCCCCACAGATAAATCTGAACATGGTGGAAAAGAATGAAGGAGAAATAATCCTTTAATGGTAGCAACTACAGAAATCCGTTTTTATTTGCGTGCTAATAGGTGCACACCTAGCCCAGACCCAAGATGGCAGTAAAATACAAACACCAGAAATGTTCAGAGTGACAAGTATTTGCAATACTTGCCAGACCTCACAAATAATTGCCTTAATCAGTATTGTTTGGCCTATAAAAGAGGTTGAGTCTTAAAGAAAAAAGGTTTAGCAGAGAGCTGAAGCTCCTCCTTGCCTAGTTTGCTAACGGCCAATTTTTTGGATCAAAGATTTTCATTTCCTGAAATTCTTTTTTCCCCATTCAGGGCTAAAGACAAGAGGGACCGCTTACCTGTTATCAACACACAAGTCAAGCATCCCTTATGGTACCAGCATGCATCAGTTCACATGCCATGAGTAACCTGCACATTTGGAGCAACATTTCCTGTCATTCAGAGGATCTTTTTTCAGTAAAGGCCTTGCTAATTTAAGCAGGTCAATGGCAAATCACATTCTGCTGTTATTACACCAACCTTAATTAAAAGTGTTTGGATATTAAACTTGCCTGCTGTCTATACCTGTCACCCATTTATAATAAGTAGAATGAGAAATATGAGCTCTCTTGAATTTTTATCACATATGAAACAAAAATGGACCCAAATGCTTACAGTATTTTAAAAAATGCAATGCAACACAGTGGTAAACATGCCCCTATTTGAACTTTGTGCCTTTGTGCTACTTGTTGTCTTCTGTTTTCTGAATTAATTGCAGTGTTTAAATCATTTGCAAAGGATTTTTTTTTTACACACCAACTGGAAATGCTGTTGTAATAATAAAAATGTACATTTCTAAAATACTGTAAATATCCCACTGGCCTGTCTGTGCTGTATTTTCTTATTGGTATGTCTTACCATTAATGTTAAGGCACAAGACACACACATTATTCTCATCCATCTCCACTTTATATTCCATTAGTATATATCACTCGCCTATAAATCTGTTTTTCTTCTCTCTTTTTTCGTCCTGTGCTATGCCATCATCATCGCTCTCACACTGTGTGTCTGCCTCATTCTATATTCTCAACATAAACTTGTTATTGGACTTCCTTGTAATCTATTTTTCCAACTTTCTTCCTCTGCTTTTCTCTCCCTCTTCTCCTTGCTCTCACCTCATATTGTCTTATTCTTTCAAGCTCTGCCTGCCTCTTTTTACCGGTCAGGTGGCCGGGGGTGGAGTGACAGTGACAGTTCCCATTAGGTTTAATGAGGTATGGCCGGTCTGGCAGGAAAACGGGCTGACAGGTTAACATGATGTGGCCCAATGGCTTGGCTTAGTTATAACCTGCCTTCCCCATCCCCTCCCAGGTTCTTATTCCACATCAGCAAAAGGACGGCACTTTAAACCAAGGTGACACTATTTGCTGGCATCAGAAACAGGAGGTCAGGACATGTTTGTTGCAGGAAGTGAGAGGTCAGCCATAGCACTTTTGTCAATGTACACATAAGCACACTGACCCATGAAAGCATTAATAAACCAGTGCCACCCCTGTTAAAGTACACATAACACACGTTCTTCACACAGTGATGCGCTTGAAAGAAATGATTGATGTGATCTTGCTTAGGTAGCAGGGGGCATTTGTGTTAGAGTGCCACCCTGTGGGTGGTACGCTAACGTGAGGAAATGTGAGGTATTTCTGAGTTGAAATACTCTCTAAGACTCCTTAGTTAGCATTTACAGTGCTTTCTTTAATTGAAAACATAAATATAGCCCTCCAAGGCCTATCTCCCCTCACCACACTCCCTGCCGGTGACTGATGCCCTCAGGGGTCGGTGCATTGGTGGTTCTTGGTGTCCGGGGCTGGGCGCTCAGGTATGTACCAGCTCACTCCCGGTGGCTACTTGGCGGGGCCTGGCGCCTGTTGCTCGGTCAGGCCTCCTCCGGGGTGCGGGTGGCCCTCAGGCCTCCGGCCTCTGGGCCTGCAGCTTGGTTCACTCTGGCACAGCTGGCTGCCGGCAGAGCCGGCGGGCACGCCGGTGCAGCCCCCTCTAGCTTCTGCTCGGTGGCTACTGGGTGACGCCTTGTCTGGGGATCCTCAGCCCTTCCCATGAGGGTGGCACAGATGCCCCTCCGGTGGTCCTCCTTGGGCTCTCGCACTCTGGGGCCTCTGGATGTCTGGGGCCTGGATCTCCTCCATGCCTGCTTCATGCCCTGGGGAACGGGGCTATGGCTCTCTACATCCTCTTGCAGACCATTACATGTGGAAACCATTTGAATACAAGCGCGCTGATCCACACAGGTGTGCACACGGGTGTTCACTGTTCGTAGACTTAAATTACACCTTTCTTGGCTGCTACTTCAAAGCACATTGTGCGCTGTCGGTCCTGCGTGCTGCACAACAACATTGAATATTTAGTATTTACTGCTGTTTACACTTAGCTAGATTAATGCGATGATGTTGTGTTTAGTATGTTGCTTTGGTTTTTTTTTGCTCGTTTTCTATTCTTTCTCTCTCTCAACAGGTGATCCAGGAGATTTTATTATTATTTTTTCCCCCTTTCTCACTGTCCCTCTCCCCTTCTGTTTTTCTTTTCCTTCCTCTTTCTTTCTCCCTTTCCTATCCCTCACTCATGTCTGTCCCGTCTGTAACAACTGAAAATAAAATAAATAATAAAAACAAAGGTCGATCAAATGGACCAATACGGCAATGCCACGATGATCCATTTGGCAAAATAAATCCATTGGGTATCCTTGTTGGTCTTCAGACAACAATTCTGACGGCTAAAGAACCAAATGGGACAGGCAAAAAACAAAACAAAAAAAACAAACAAAAAAAAACATAAATATAAATTAAAAAGTGTTTGTACACATGATATATACACCATAACTACCCCTGTTGCAATAATGAATGACATTATTTTGACATATTTCATCATTACATACTACATAACATGTTTTCCAGTTCAAAAATAGTAAACATGGCCATTTTGAAAGCGGCGTCACTATTACTGAAAAAAGAACAAATTTTAAAAAATTGTCTTCATAAGAAGTTGGGCCAACACCATGAGTGTCCTGATGGTTGAGTTGGTGCCTATGAAAGCCATGCCATATGACCTACATCATATCAAACCACACAGACTGATTTGGGCTGACCCTTCCATCCAAGGTGACAATACCGATATCCATATAATCTCCTGAAAGCATCAGAATAGGTAAGGTAAGTTCTTCTGTGTTAAGCACATTGAGTTTCACAGCAAACTGGGGCTCTAACTGTGACGACTGATTCTATCACTCATTACTCACTGCAACAAATCATGACGTGTATGTCATCTGCTAGCTCATGTAACCGCTGCTTTCATTCCACAGTATAATTCATGAATGTATATCTTGGCTCAAAGACAAAGATGGTAAACACTGGGGCGCAGGGAACAATCTAAATCTTGTTCACTTTATAAACACAACAGTGCTCTATTGTTTCTTCAACATAGTCACTATAAATATGATCACAGTAAATCATAATTATAAAAGCTATTATTAAATGTAAATTTGTCACTGTGCTTCACTGATCTTTGATATTGAAAAGGGTTAGTTCTATTTTAATCAGCAGAAATCATATTAGCAGAAAGATCATTAATTTAAATATTTTTATTAGGATCATCTTGTACAACTCACGCTGCACTGCACAGATCATTGTACACTATATCTCTTTACACCCTCAGGAATATGCTCAAGCTCTGTAATGCTCAAAATTATTAGTCATTCCTTATTCAGTATAAGTACTTTTCCCCCCCCTGTAGACCAGTCCAGTGAATTATTAGACACTTATTATGCAGCTGCACTTGCATTATGCTTCATATGTCTGCACCATCATTACTGAGCCAATTTCACGTGGTCTCCATTTTTATTTTTTTATTTTTTTAACCAAATGAAAAATATGATTGTCATAAAGGGATTGTTAAGAACTTCTCAGGTTTATGACCTACACAGAGAAATTTAGATTTTTGATTCTTGTGATTTTTTTAAGTTGCCAACTTTTCTTGTGATATACAGATGTGGGATAAAGCCCCCTCGGCCCATCGGAGTCAGTTTCTGAAGTGATGAAAGTGATGATGTGTTTTTTTTATTACAACATGCAACAACATAGACACAACAGACAGTCATGACTTACCTCCTATTGCCCATACTAACAGGGACCTTCCAACCCTTAATCTGACTGAGCTCAGGGTCAGCCACATCAATTAGCAAGGGCAGGCGGGGCATCCATACGCTCATCTCGAGTTGTGCATTCAGAAAACTATAGGTGAAGTTAAGCATCACCCTGTTTTTTCCTCTTGTCTCCTTTCCATTGACATACACATAGTCACAGCGCTCTGACACCTAAAGAATAAAGGAAAAATTGCTGTGAGAGGAAGATAAGATGCAAACACACTATCTACAGTTCAGTCAGATCTCTCAAGTCATCAGGGCAGATCTTAAACGGTTCCTATAATTAGATCTAAGCGTGATGAAGGTGCTTTCAGTTATTGCTGTCCTGTTCTTCGGAACAAGCTGCCTGCTGACCTGAAATCAATTACATCTGTGCATACATTAAAAACAGACTAGAAACCTTTTTATTAACACAGGCCTACACTCAGCACATGTTTTCACTGCCTTTGGCATTGTAAACCTACACAGGTTTTTATGTTCTTCTGTGTTAAGCACATTGAGTTTGCCATTGCCAAAACAATTTACATGACTTAAAGATTGCAAAGTACTCAAGAACAATCTCACTGCCAAAAAACAACAACAATAAAAAATAATAAAATAAAATAGGAATAAATAATAAAGCATAATTAGACTAGAGATGGCACGATACCACTTTTTTATGTCCGATACCGATATCATAAATTTGGATATCTGCCGATACCGATATGAATCCGATATAGTGTTTTTTAATCAACAAAACTGTTTTTTAAAATATCTTGCTGCATTTTGCAAGTCTGCAAGTTCATACTCAAGTTTAAAACAACAACTACACTAAAGCTATTCTGTTATACCTGTATACAAAAAAAATATTTCATAGTTCAGCAATACTGATCAATCTAATAAACTTAGACCTACACCATCCTCCCTATTCTGGTATTTTAAAGAGTACTTAGCGTAAATATTAAGCAACCTAACTAATAGGGTTCCAACTCCCAGCAACAACAAAAATAAATAAATAAAAAATAGGGAACCACCCCTCACGCTCCACCTCATGATGCTTAATCGACGTAATCAACCTTAATTTGATGCAGTGTGAAAAAAAATGCACAGAAATCAATTATTTTTCAAGAAATATTAAATAGATTCAACATCTTTCTTCAACAAAATTGCAGACTGCACAGATGGTACCTTCCCAAAGGAAAATGTACTATAGCTTACTAGGGTATATATATTAGACTTAATAGTCACTATATACAGTAATTGACTTCTATTCATTTTACATCAAATTAAAACTTTGGGTGTCAGATAATTATTTATTAAAAGCTCGACATTTTAAATGAGAATAAGAAAGAAAAGTATGTCTTTGTGCCCCCTTTTCCCAGTTAATGCCCTATCGGCCCCCCTGGCTAAACTTTGCTAGATCCGCCCCTGCACAGTTACCAGCCGTCAGCTACGTAGAAAAAGATCCTGGTGTAGAAAGTAATATTAAATAAATTCTAACAACAGCTTATAGAGCTTAAACGTGCTGCTGTTGTTCAGCCGCTGGTTTCCTCTTTCTGGCGCAAAGTGGACCAAAAACAAACAAGAGAGCCGATCAGCTGATCATTAGCAGTTTCACGATTGAAGTAGCAGCCGGAGAGCGAGAGGCAGTCGCTCGTTAAGCTTAACGTGGGAATGCTTTACAAACATTCAGAGATGGACTTACACACTTGCTTTACTTCTCTCGGGGATAACTTTGTCGGAGATGAAATGCCAGGTTGCTAGCGAAGCTCCAAATGCTATCCAGACCACCGACAGGTCCCGCATGCCACAGCTGCTCTATCACGTGATGCATACTGCTCCGACGTTCTGAGGCGAGTTACGGCGTGTTGCAAGTTTTGTGAGGTGCTTTCGTGATATTTAATGGATCGGATTACATTTTTTATTTTTCTCCGATATCCGATCCAGTAATTTAGGTCAGTATCGGACCGATACCGATACGTAATATCGGATCGGTCCATCTCTAAATTAGACATAATGTTTTCATGTTGCCCATCTCGCCATCCATCTGTCTGTGCAACTCTAATAAACACGTTATTTCTTAAAGAATACTTAAACATGACTTAAAGATTGCAAAGTACTCTAGAATCTGATTGCCAAAACAATCTAACCGGGAAAAAATAAGAATAAATAAGCAGATACAAAAATCCACTGTAGAAGTAAAGTTGCTCTATTTCACCTTTTTTCTTACATAGTAAGTAAATCTGATCATTTAGGCTGCTTTGAAAAAGATTTAAGTGCTTGGATTACTCAATTTCTTTCAGTTTCTTTTCAGTGTGTGTTTGTGTTTGTTTCAGAACCGCTCTATTCTTAATGCATGCCTGTGTGTGAAGCATAGTATGTGCACAATTTATGTGACTTTGGTCCAACTTAACAGATGGAGCTACAAAATGACACAAACCTAATTCATCTAGCCAGAGAGAAAAACACTTGCTCAAAACAAATTATGAAGTGTCTGGATAAAGTACACCACCAGTCATTTGCCAAAGTTACTCTAATATATCTCCAACATAAAGAACTGATACAGCATGAACATCAGAAGTATCTGTCATTATCTCCAAAGCCCCAGAATCTCCTTATCAAACATTTCCCCCTTGACGAACAAATGTATTTAACAGTCTGTCATTGAATTTTGTTTGTAATCACTTGCATTTCATTTTTTTTCCACTCTCAAATACCATATAAGCTTGATTGGCACAACTGGTAATTTCAGCACATGTCCTCAATACTGACAATTGCTTCTTTATAACAAACCAGTCACAAGAAGACTGTCATCTGTCGCCACTTCTTTGCATATAACTTGGCAGCTTTACTCTCGAATGATGTCAAACCAAGCCCTCTCTCTGAGGAACAAAAGTGACAGCTTGCTGTCTGTCAGTTTTCTCCTCCTCCTCCCTTTCATTTCCCTTTTCTCTTTCTCTCCCACTCCTTCGCTCTCACCCTCAGCCTTCTCCAGCATTACTGCACCTCCTACATATTTCGTCTTCCTGTAATGAGAACAGGTTGGAACTCTGAAAGGAGGATTCTTAGATATGAGGGAAAGTTTAGGGTTTCACCTCGATGTATGCTAAATGGAAATGTAAAGCGGTATGAATGCAATTCATTTTCATTTAAAGTTTCCAAATTATTTGTCTTAACTTACACTTAACTCACACAATAATTTCTTTGTTCTTGTGATTTTAAAGTATGAAAGGCAACCATCCAGAGAGTAAACTAAATCTATCTACTTCTGCATTTTTTAGTCTCACTTTTTTTTGCTCTTTTATTATGCCTCAATGCTTAAGACATAATGTTTTCAGATTGCCCATCTGTCCATCCATCTGTTTGTCTAATTCTAGCAAACGTGGTATTCTTAAATAATACTTAAACAGAACTTAAAGACTGCAAAGTTCTCAAGAATGATCTGATTAAACTTGGTGGCAAAAGACCAAGGTCACGGTGACCTTACACAGCACTTTTTTGGCATTAACCGAATAATTCACTTGCAAAATTATGATAAACCTCATACAAATGTCTACCATGCACTGCAAAAGTACATAAAACACACTAGATATTGAACAAAATATGATGGAACAGATCCAAACGTGACAGAAAACAAAACATGCCAAGGATTGCATCTGTGTTTTAAGGGAGAAAAACTTTTGCTCTTTTGCTTTTATTCTTGGTTTGCTTTGGTAGCATTTTTTGTTATTTCCACCTATTCAAGCACACTAAACACTGCATCATACTAATAGGATCTAATAACATTTTATAGGTTAACTTCACTGTGACATCATAATGAAAAGAAAAGTAAAAACAACTGTTTTCTTACTGTTACAGCAGGGTACACATGAGAGTTACTGACTGAAATAATTCTGTCTGACTAACCTGACTAAAACCGACTCATGAGAGAGCACTGTATTTAACATTTATGAAGTACTATGCTTTGGGGGTTGCAAAATTTCTAAAAGTTCCTAAAACCTAAAGAGCTAAAGCTTAGTGGTTTACTGGATCCGTCAAGTGTTCTACATTATTGGGATACAAGGAGAAACTGTAGCGCAACACTTTAAATCAGAAAATAATCATCAGAAAATAAAAAACTTGCAGTGCAGTACAGCAATGATGGATCTATTGTCTTTTTTTCCCCATTCTAAAGCTGTGACTTATATGAGGGGGCTCACAGGATTTGGAAACAACGAGCATTTTAAAATGGGTTCAATGGCAGTTTGTGTCTGGATTGCTATTGAAACACTCTTAAATACACCACGCTATAAATGTCGAGAGCAAGCCAGATGACTGGGTGAACTTCAACACAGTATTATTATATGTGAAGTGTAAAGAAGAGTACTTGCTGTGATTGAGGCTGGAAGTTACACTACATGGACAAAGGTATTGGTCCATTTTAAACCTCAGGTGTTTTCAGTCCTATTTTCACAGGTAAAATCAAGCTCCTAATCATGCATGCAGCATCTGTAAAGCAAGCGCTCACTGCATTCAAGTACCACAGCTGCAGAAGTCAGTTGGTATAAAATTTCTTCCCACTAGAAGATCTAGTTGCTATTTAAGCATATTGTGATCATACTGCCCTTCAGTAGAGATTCAAACTATAGACTGAATGTTTTTTGTAAAGGTAACTTTTTTGCTGAAGTTCATAAAAATGTATATGATTATTGCATTTTGTTTTTTTAGTCATGATTAACATGGCATTAATCATGTAGTGCAGTAAGCACAGCAGTCTGTTGAAGGTATTGTATTTGAATATAATGTTAGGCAGAAAACAATGTTTTATTTATGCACTGACAGGCTACTTACACTTTTTCGTGTCTTGTCTTGCAGGACGGGCTGCACATCTGGTTGTGTCGCTCCACTTTTTTCTTCCTAGTTTGATGTATTTTAAAACTTGGGTTTGTTTTTATGTTAACTGGGCCAGGCGCAATGTTAGTCGGGCAATGTGCAGTCCCTGAGTTGGGGTTAACGCCTCACAGGAATCAGGCCTTGCATTGGTGTGTATGGCAAACTGATTTGCTGTGTCTATTATAACTTGGTTGCAGTGGTATCAATTATTTCTTAGGGGTACACTTAGTGCATGTAATAAGCACCCCTGTGGGATCGTATTTTTTTGGGGTGGATTTGGTTAAAAAAAAAAAAAAAAAAAAAAAGCACCTGTAAGTTTCCTGTTGGTGAAAGCGAGTTATCATGTGATTGCTACACTGCTGACGAGCTGCACCATTAAAGGTACATTATGGATCATTAGTGGTCTTTTATTATGATAGTCTGATTTGATTGCAAACTCTCTGAAATAATAAAATTGTATACATTTTGGATGATTTTGATCACTTGTCCCATTTATTCTGGACTCGTCCCTGCATGATTTCCTGACTGGAAGTTTGTAAGAGCAGGATCAAGGCCTCAGTGCTCACCATGGGTGTTTTTGATCACTACACGTATATAACTCTCTTATGTTTCCCAGTGTTTACCAGTTTCCTGTCTTTAATGACCCTATGTTTGTGTCACTGTTGTCACTTTGGGTTTCTTTTGGTAACTACATTTCCTTGGGCTTCTTTTGTTGTTTTACTCCCTATCTTTGTCCCTTGTAATTATCTGCTCTGCCCTTATTGTGTTCATCAGTTGCCTTTGCCTTGCTCTTCCACTTATCTTTGTCAGAGAAGTGCCCTTTGCTCATGTTTCACCTGTGCTCTCCTTTTATAGCACGTTGTGCCTTCCTCTGCTTCCCTTTTTTGCTCATCACTTTGCTGCAATCAACTTTAGATCATTTACCCTGTGTATTGTATCTGGATTACTTATCACCATTTGGACTTTATTTTTGAAGTATCAGCTTAGTGAAATAAAGCTCATCTTTTGTTTGCTTAACTTAGATTGTGTCTGCATTGGGGTCCTCCTTTTTGTCTACATATAACATAAAGAAAAGAAGGATTTAACTTCAAAGTCTCAAAGAAACAGTGAAGTGGGGAAAAATAAAGCTGTTTTATCTTGAGATGCCTTTGAAAATAGTATGAAGAAAAGATGGGTACTGCTTACTGTTCTCAAACCCGACGAGCGGGCAGGGGAGTAGACTACTGAGGTCAGCGTCACAATATGTGGTACTACTTCAGTTGATAATTAAACCCTTTGAGAGATCTCCCTCTTTTCTTCTATCTGATATGCATGTATAGTAAACACAACACACTTGTAGCACTGTTCTTTTTTTATCACGCCTACTCACAATCAAGAATAAACACTTTTATTTTTCTTATTTTTCCCCAGTTATATTTTTCTTGCTTCTCCTTTCACATAACGCCGCAGAGACGGATAATAAATCTGCTGTGGTGGTAAACAGCTCACAATTATTTCCTTATTTTATGTTAACAATAAATCATTTGCAGCACTTCCCAAAAATTCAGTAAGGTTTCAGATTAATTATGTAAGACCTCTAAAAGCCAATGAAAATCAACTTACAGAGATTTAAAACTTGCTATATTCAGACATGGTGAGCAGTTTGTCACCTTGACAGTTTGATGGTGTTATGTAATATATAAGTGGTATGGATACAGAGTCTCTTTCAGCATGATGATTGTTAATTATTCCTCCTTTAAAACAAGAGCAGAGTATAGAGTATGTAATCAGTGTTTTTTTTGTCTGTTTCTCACCAAGATTACACAAAAAAGCTGCCAAGCTGCACTTCATGGTGGCGAATTGGAGCACGAGAAAAGGATACCACCCCCTTCTAGGGTTTCTGTGATTTAAACCTGACTTTTTCAAACAGCTTTCTGTTTTTCCCTTGCCATTAAACTAATGTATTTTGGTACATGTTTTGATGTTTTGCTAGAAGAAAACGAGCACCTTCATTTTGATTTCACTGTGCGAAAAACTCTTGAAGCCCACAAACAGAAGTGTTATTCTTCCTGTTAACGTACCTGCATGCCACTAGAAAGCTGAGCATTAAGGATGAGATAAAGTGGAAAAAAAGAATTCATGTTGCACGAACCTTGATAACCTGTTCATCCGTTGACTTGCACTCCACTGACTCTGTAACATCAGAGACCGCACCATCCGTCCCTACAGTGACGACCTTCAGCGGAACAGCGACAGTACGCCCAGTGAGCACAGCCGTGTTGAGAATTTCAGTGTCCTGTCAGGTGAAAAAGAAAGAAACACACACATACTCTTAATATTACTATTATTATAAACTTTTTTGCTGCTGCCTCAATCCTGGTTTACCCCAAGTTAAGAATCCATTGGCTGATTTTCTACTAGATAAAGCAGCTGATGGGCTGAAAGTTGATGATGAAGCAGCAATGAAAAACTTGGCTACAGCTTTTCTACAAGATGACCAATAACATTCAAAGAGCAATCACCAGGGGTAAAACATGAAAGTGTGAAAAACATGTATGTTCTTGAAAGGCCACTCGAGGCTGGCTCTGAAAGCGGATCAGTCCCTGTAGATTCCAATGTTAAAATACAGCTAATATATGCTTTTACAACCTGCCACCAAATAATTTTCATTGCTTGAGTTGATTTCTCCCTTGACAATAACGAATGATTTTTTTTCTGTTTGTTTTTTTTTAACTCATCTGTTTATATTTTACTAAGGATTTAATTTACTTCTCTTTAGTAAATTCAATCGCCTTTAGGGGCGATCGTGGCTCAAGAGTTGGGAGTTCGCCTTGTAATTGGAAGGTTGCCGGTTCGAGCCCCGGCTTGGACAGTCTCGGTCATTGTGTCCTTGGTCGAGACACTTCACCCGTTGCCTACTGGTGGTGGTCAGAGGGCCCGGTGGCGCCAGTGTCCGGCAGCCTCGCCTCTGTCAGCGCGCCCCAGGGTGGCTGTGGCTACAATGTAGTTGCCATCACCAGTGTGTGAATGTGTGCGTGGATGACTGGATATGTGAAGCGCTTTGGGGTCCTTAGGAATTAGTAAAGCGCTATATAAATACAGGCCATTTACCATTTAGCCCTTTTGGCGTGTGGCTGTTTTGAGGGACAGGTGGGTGTTGATTAGGCCACTCTAAATCTGCTAGCCTTCACCTCAGCTAACTGGTGACAACGTGTTGATAGTGTTTGTGGTGTTGGTGCATCGGTGCCAGCAAGCCTTATTATTATCTGACAATATAATATCTGACAAATAACAAGGCTTGTGCTGTGTCTTCATTATAATGAAAGCTGGACCAAAAAGTCTGTGCTTCACTTTTGGTGTTTTTTTTTATTTTTTATTTTTATTTTGTACGAATCAGCAGAGAGGTGTACTATGAATGGAGATTAGGTTAGCCAAGACTGTTGAGCTTAAGGTCAGAGTTTTCACAAAAGTGTCACTTTTTTTTACCTTGATAATCACCATGGTAGTACGTGCTCAACTCAAACTGGCTCTCAGCAGACGGTGTTTAGTATTTTGGTTTAAAGGGGGCTGGATGATCAGGAATTTTCTGGAATGCATGTTATAGATGCATAAACTGCATAAACTGCAGCTGTTGGAGCTCTGATTAGAAAGATGATTAGTAGATTTTTTTTTATCACCAGTAATTTTCAATCATGAAAATTAATTTTGCATTAATAAACTAAAGGGATTTCCACATCTCCTTTCCACCGACTAACATTTAATCCTTAAATGTATCATAATTTTCGAAGCTCTATTGTGCAGCTTTCCTGTACCCAGCAGCAGCGAGTGTGCACAGAGTGGTAAAATAAACACAAGTCAATGTTTTTTTTTTTTCTTCCTGCTCAGCGTGTTTGTAATGATTGTGGAATCAGAAGATTAATGATCATCTGCAGCATTACTTTTTTGTCTTGTTTTCAGCACCAGTTTTGCATTTTAATGCTCACTATATATCTTTATAATGTTCATAGATCTTTATTATTCATCAGTGTGATGATGTCTCTGATTAGAGTAGGTGATCCTCAATGGAAGCATGCAGCGAGCCTAATGCAGAAAGTCTGGTTTAACAGAGGATGCTGATAACCACCATCATGATACTCGTCACCTCTGACTGGGGTTTCACATTTTGTCTAGCTAGCTAATGCAAAGAAACACTAGTGAACGTTCTTCATAATATACCCCCTCAGGTCTCTGTCTCCATGGGATGCACCCCTCAAGTCCATGGATACAATTTACTAACCAATTTTGCTATAGCATTACTGTATCTGATAACTTCTGGCATTCCATCCTCTTGTCACTTCTGGTTACAGATGCCAATGGAAACAATGCAATAATGCATCCAAGACTTCAAAAAATGGCTCTAAAAACCAACAGCAGTTACATCCATTTTTAATAATCGAGTCTATGATAATATCACTTTCATGCTGGAATACTGAACCAGCATGAAACCGATGATCTGACGACTTTTGATTGTTACTTTCTACTGACACCTTCATCCTCCTTATTAGCCAAACGTTTGGTGTTGTTGATTTTACAAATACACAGGATCATTTTGTGTGTAGAGAAGGTTCTATTCTCGACCATCATCTTTGTTGCTATGAATATTTTTTGTGAGCTCCATCAAAGAGCAGAACATTTCCAACAATATCAACGATAAAGGTAACGCTAATACTCAAATACTGCAGGCAAATTAAATGTAAGATGATATGACATTTATGTGTAGACTTGGAAAAACACGATTTACTTACTGGCAGCTTTCCAAGTTATATACATAAACATAAACAGGATAACAATTGGCTAAAATAAAAAAGAATACAAATACATAGCAGGAATACTAGTGTGTTTCAAAATGACCTAAATGCTTTCTGCACACTAGTGCAAATAAAACAAAGCAACCAAAAATCTCAGTGGTGGCAGGGCAAGGGTTATTAGAAATGCCCACTGTGTATAGGCAAACTTTTGGCCTGTGGGGTGGGGGTCATAATATTTAGGCAAAAGGCTTTAGTGCTCAGTCTTTTGTTTTCTAGCTAGACCAAACAACACTTCGTGTATGTTTGCATACATTAAAAACATGTATTGTAGAAAAAAATATACGTTTTATATTTATAGTGATATCCCTAATGAGTCTTCTATATGCTGTGAACCTAGTTTCAAATGCCATTTATTATCCGAAGGTCAAATCTCACGCAACTATAGACTGTAGTTATTGCAAAAGGTTTTTTACCTCCGCGTTCAAGTAGCCCATCATACAGTAAGGATGAGCAGCAGCTGTGAGAAGTGCTATTTACTGCTACAGAGATCCTGCAAAGCACAAGTGAGGCTGTGTGACTGTTCACTTAAAGATCTTTGAGCGCAAATAGTAACGATTTTTTAAATGGACTTTTGCATCAGTCAATAAGCCTGCTTTTTTCATTTTGTTTACATTGCATAGAATGTATGAAGCAGCAAGTCTTCACATTTAACAATCCTGAAATAACTAAGTGTGGCATTTTTTAAAATAACTCGAATGATTACAAGATTCTCAATCTCTGAACGATCAAAAATGCAACATTTCTATGTAAGAAAATATATATAAATCTTTATTCCATGCATTTTTTTCCTACCTTCTTAAAGTCTGATACCTACATCCCCACAATACAATATTCAATGATGGGTGTGATGGTTCAATCGAAGATTAGAAGCAGCTAACACAGCTCTGGGCTACAGAAAGGTTGTAAGCTCACTTCTAATTCTCCCCTTGATTTTTTTTTAATTTGAATGTCTACTCTTTAGCCCAGCCGATACCGCCCCGAGAGACATCACTTATTAGTTTAAATCGATTTTGAACAGCCCCCTCTTGAACCACGTAGGGCTTTACATCACATATACAGTGCTAATTCTTCAGATCAGTAAACAGATGCCTAATATTGTTCCCTCTACTGGTTTACATTGCAGTGAGGTCACAGTATGACAGTTATTCGAGTCTTCCCAGCTATTCACCATTATTCCCCAGAACCAACCTTAATTAAAAGAAAAAATACAAAACATTGACAATAATGCTTCACACCAAATTGCAGTCATTCCAAAGCTATAGCTAGATTCACTTGAGAATGACAGCCCTTACAGAAGAGCAGGAAGAAGATAATGAGATCAATTAAGACAATGCCTGGTAATCCTTGAGCTCTCAGTGTGTTCGTCGTATAGAAGATTTGCTATAACAGTAGATCATTCTCATCACTGCTCAGTTTAAATAAGACTACTAAGAGCCTGTGAATGCCAAAGGCATCTATTTGTTCATTAAAACGGTTGCCTTTTTGTTTTTCTTTGTCATTAACTATCCCCCGTATCTGCAGACATACACACAGAGAAACTGCTTTTTAACCTTGGTGAAATGTGTGGTGGTGATTCCATGCTGTTTTGTTTAAATATTTCTTGCTTGGCTGATAGATCTTTCTCAAGGGATGTGTTTGTCCTGCCACAAGGGAAACAAACCCGAAAGTTAGAATGAACAGAGGGCAAATTCCTGCAAGTGAGCAATTTAGTGCTATCCTTTACAAGCACAATTGTTAGGCCTCTTGTACGTTTCAAGTTTCACAAAGACAAACAAACTTGCAAGTCTGCCTTGTTTGAGTTTCAGATCATTTATAGTATATTGATGGTAAAGCATGGGATATACAGCGCACAATTCATTTCCTGAAATGGATTTGAAAGTGAGGCTTGTTTTTCACAGATTCAAATGATATTCAAGCATATTTAAATCTCCAGCAATCCAGTAAAGCCAACACTCAACAAGTGAGACATCCATATAAACTCTAGTCCTTGTTGTGAATGATAAATATATCTGCTGCTAACTGCATGGTGCTGATGATACTAAGCACCTGTAAAAAGTCTTCTCTGTGTGATCACTACTCCTACATGTAATGGGAAGTACCTTTTTTTTTGCTTAGTGAGCCATTACAACTGGAACAGCATGATAAAAAAGAGGTCTTAATGATCTTCGGCATGTATTGCGGAGACTGTCCATTCTCATAAAGAACTGAGTAGTGAACAAGATCAAATGTAATCCACATAATGACAAAAAAAGTGAAATTTAATAAGAGAGCATTAATGATGCACGAGGCAGCAAAGGCAGCGTCTTCATCTGTAAAACCCACCTACGTCTCATCAGCCACCGCCTGGCTGTTCAATATCCCCCCTGTGGATGAGAAGGTCTGGTGTGTATTCCTCATTGACGAGGCGTACTTGTACACACCAGCAGATAAGCATTTATGACTGAAAATGACTATATTATAGACTAATGTGCACACATACACGTAAACAGCTAAACACATAAAAGTGCTACATATATTGCATAGCAACCCACAGTATCAGTATACATATGCAACAACTTAACTTAGACACACACTTGCAAGCACAAAGACACCCTACTTTTTTTTGCCCAGCTCAAAAAAAAGAAAAAAGAAAAAGAGGCATGTCTCCCCCCTTCTCATGCTGCAGCTTATCTTAACAACCTCTCATTGCAGTGCAGAGAGCAGGGCAAGAAAAGAGAAGAAAGAAGGCGAGAGAAGGGAGAATCAATAAAAGGCCATTACATTTCTGAGCAGCAGGGGGTAGAAGCATAGAGTGTGTGGGGGCTGATATGGTTGTGGATGAATGATGTGTAAGGTAGCAGACATACTACAAAAGTCCTGCTTGGAGAATAGTTACTGTATGTAAATGTGTAAATGCTCAAGGACAAAATCTGCTGTTGTTACCCAACTTTGATTTAATATATATGCTTTATTGCAAGAGGGCATTATTATTCTGCCACTTTGGTTTCAAGACCTGCGCAGATCAGACAAGTCCAATGAAAAATTAGGAACTGATGGCTCTTTTTTCACATAACGACTACGCACAACAAACCCCTAAAGTTCCTGCACTTTTGGATAACCTCCCAGTCTCTGCAGTGGAGTCCCTCTTCTGTATGGCAGGCTTGTGTGAATAATGACTAATGTTTATACCCCTATCAGATTGTTTCATCTTACGACTGCAGCTTCTTTGCTCATTCATACAACATAACGTATTATTTTCCTCACATTTTTTTGCAAACTTGTTCACTGTCAGTAACAGTATTTGGATGCTAGAGCAAACGCTAGGAAATAGGGTAGTATTAATAGTAAAACACTATTATTATGGAAAAAAAAACAATATACAAAAACTACTGCTAATAAAATCATAAAATTGTGATTTTGTGTGTAGTCTCTTGCTACGATACACCTTATAAGCACAAGAGGTCTAAAGATGGAGTTAAAAGAAATTACAGCATAATGATAAGTGACTACTAATCCATATAGACTTATTCAAAGGGTTTAAACGAGCAGGGTAGGGACACATCTAAGATATGCTGGTCTTAGATGTGGCCCAGAACACCTTTTAACCATGGCTAGCTGTTTATTATTCAGTCACTGAACAGATGCCTCTGACCCACAGAAAACCACAGCTCAACTGTTTTCTAAGCAGCTGAGATTGGCAGGAAGCTCACAGGTCCTGTTCTGTGTTGGCCAACAGTACAGTAGGTTTATATTGCCACTGCAGCACTCCATCCATTCAGTTCATATCAATTATCAATCAAAAAGTCTATTCCCTCTAGCACCTATATAGTCTCCCCCTGCCACTCAAAAACTTTGGAACATCTTAAAGTGTATAGTAGGAGATAAAATGAAAGCAAAGGCAGGGGAATCAATGCCTCTAAGGATTTAATTTCTTTTTTCCCACTATTTTTTTTTTTTGTTAGAAATGGTGATACAACAGAAGGAGAGAGCGGTGTTCATACAATGTAATCCTTTTACGGTTATGACTTGGGAAAAAAGGCACAGCAGCCAAGGTGTTCTGCACTGCAGTGCTATAGTCGGACAAAAATCGGAGCAAGGTGCTGATAACTGAAGTGATGAGTGATGTGATGGAGCGAGCAAAAGAGGGAAATTACTATTTTGTTGCCAAAGTTAGGAAGATGACAGTCATTTTACGTGTAGCTGCTGAAACTTAGCAAATCGTCAGGGTTTGGAGTTTTCATTTTAGGGAGTGAACAAAAATACTCCATAGTACTTACAGCGGAGTATGCAGAAATCCTACATTTTGCTAGTAAGCTAGGTATTTGATGAAAACACGCTGAAAGTCAATTGAATCTGGAGTTTTTTTGAGGATGAAATAAGCTGAATAATCAGCTTCTGCGTCTCCGCTGATTTACCTCAATTGGCATAGCAGCTATAATTGCAGTATTAGCAAATAAAGAGTTGAAGGCAGTTTGGGGCCATTCTGCATTGACCATGAGTAAGAAATACCACTATTGATTATTAAATTGGGGCCTACAGTGATTTATACTCTCCTCATTAATTAGATATTGATTTATAACTTCTTGTCCTGGCAATGGGTTGGGTTTGTTATTGTGTACTGTGAGCTCTAAATACTTTTAGTAAGATTAAATATTAAGCGTCTGTTGTTTTTTCCTGCCTCATACTTCCTCACTTTAACATAAGGAGCGGAAATGCCAAAGTCAGCAGTGATAAATTGGCTGTCGCTGATAAAGCCTGTCCATATTCTGAGGACCTTTCTCCTGTCTCCGGCTGAGGCCATTTGATTAGAATAAACCAGAGAGCACTATACTGGACCATGGCCCGTGCTGGCCAAATAAAAGACCCTCAACCCAGCCTGACAGAATGAGGGAAAGGGTAAGGAAGGCAAGCCAGCAAAAAAGTAAACAAACCACAACAAATGACAGAACGGACAGGCTTAACTTCAAAGTAAAGCCTGACTGACATACATATCTTGGGCCCTGAGAGAGGCAAGAGAGACATGCTGGGCGGCAGAAGTGAAATAGTTTGTGTGTGAGTACAGAGGATATGCACACATGTCATCCTCATTCTCTGCCGCTCCGCTTCATGCTCACTGTTACACAACCCACCCTGAAAAAAAAAGTTTTTGAGTCCAACCAATGTGATCATTCACATTCTTTAGATTTAGAAGTTGCGTGTCAATAAGATGAAGGTACTTGCTGACACTGCTATTTTACACTACTGTGCAAAGGTTTTGAGCCACCCTTCATTTCGTTCTTGCATAGGATATAGATTCAGTGATTCAGTGAAGCATGCACATGCAGAAATTGCTATACAGAAAAGACGTTCGCAGGATTTCGAAACTGGTATGACATTACTCAGTTTTTGGTTCCCCCCCCGCAAGATCTTTATAAAGTGTTTCCTTAGAGCCTCAGCTTTGGTGTCAGCTGGCCTCTAATGCAGGCATGTGCATAACACAGAAGGAGGGAAGGAAGGAAAAAAGAAGAAGCAAAGAAATTACAGTCCTAAACAACTAAATAAATAACAGAAACATTGTTATTTGAATAGAGTTTGCTAATTTTGATCTCCCTGACTGTCTGCTGTCTCATCTCCCTCTCCTGCTTGCTGTAGGATGATCAGGATCAACAATGACAAACAAGCCTGATGCATAAGGAACATTTTTCCCCAGAGCGAAGGTGATAAAGAGAATTTGTTTATTCAAAAAGCACAGCATAAAGATAAGGCAGAAAATTAGAGACCCATATATACACAAGAGGACTTAATTAAGCTATAAGGGGCATTATAGTTGCATGCAGATGGCTAATGTTGCCCTGAGGGCACTTAGCATGCCAATGGATAGCCTCACTGCTTCCCGATTAGTACTCTGTCATGTCATTTCCAAATACTGTTACTGACAGTGAAACAGTATGACTGATAGCATCTTGCTTGAAAATTGCTGGCGAGTTCTGATGCAGTGATAGCACTTTGTATAAATTATAGATATACGACCCTTTATTTTGGACTTGGTTTAGGCAGCCAAGCAGCATGGGAACACACAGGGTTTCTGCTTTCTCTTCTTCTTTTGTTCTTTTGATTTTCGAAAGCATTTGTCCATCAAAGTTGATTGCCAACTTAAAATTGCAAGGACAGTAAATGAGAAAACCAAACTGGGTACAGTGGAACCCCGACTTACGAAATTAATTAGTTCCCGAGGGTCTTTCGTAAGTCTGAAATTTTCGTAAGTCAAAGCACCCATCGCGCCTTTTGAGTGAACAATAGGCTATAGGCTAATTGCTAACGGCAACAACAATACGTCGTTCAAGTGGAACAGCGAAGCGCAAGTACGAAAGCCAAGGGGTTGTCACATGATTCGGAAGGCATTGTGGACATTCTGGGCTCAGCCAATCAGAGCCAGCGGATTTCGTAACACGGGCAGAAATATTGCCGTTCAGTGCCTTTGTAACTTGAATTTTTCGTTTAACGGGGTATTCGTAAGTCGGGGTTCCACTGTATATGGATTCAGGACCCTGTTATTCAAAAGCACTATAAACTTCGATGCATTCACCAGTCACCCAAGTAGTATTTCAGCTGCTGAATTACAGTATTTGCTTTAACCAAAAAAATTTTTCTTGACTTGTAATACTCGCAGGAGGCCTGAAGGCTGATAGATGGCAGCTAGTCATGGCAATTTAATTGATTTATCGAAAACACTTTCTTTTTCTCTTTCAATCTTCACCATTATTGGCACAGATAAACTTCCCGCCAAGCTTTACCAATGTTATCTGAGGAATTTCTGATTTTTTAAAACACCAGTGCGAATTCTGACCAATCTGACAAACCGAAAGTTACATTCTCAGAAACTGTTTCATGTATTGACACGGGATTTGTTCTAGGACTAGGCACCCCTCGCTGAGGGAGGTGTCTTGCTGGCTTCAGAGTATCATTATCTGTTAATGAAAGATCATTTTAACTTGGGGGTACCTCCAGCCCCTGTTAACCCTCCGCCCTTAAAAAAAAGGACTATACCCTGATTGCTCACCGTGTCTGCAAAAGTAATGAGTTTTCTGTGAGTATGGGAAGAGCACTCTCCGAGCTGCTGGTTAACTTGCATTCTTCAAGAGCTTGGACAGGATGAAGACTCTTGTGTTCACTATTGAAGTGAACAAAAGAACATTTGCTGTGCTTTGATCGCAGATGAGACTTTCTGAAAGCAGAAGCGGCTGTTCAAAGTAAATAATGGCAGACTGCATCGTTCCTTGAGAGTGTGCCAAAGTAGCCGCTATGCGGGTATTTTACATTTTTTTTTCCCTACATAGTGACAAAGACAGGTAGGCTAACAGATGAGAAGCCTTGACTACAAAGAAAGTTTCTCAGTTCTGTAGCAGAGAAATACTCTCTCTGGTGCTGACTTTGGGCTTTGTAACTTTACACACTGCTTAAACGTGGGACTATAAATCATTTAAAAAAAGGAAAACCCTCTTTAAAAAAAAAAGTCACTTTAAACCACTGAATGGAGCCAAAATGAATAAATCTGAATTTGCCCTGGTGATTATAATTCTAGACAAAGGTGCTTAACCACGGCCACAAATACAGTTAATGCAGAGCTTCCTGCTAATGGTGGTGATTATAATGTTATGGGACTGTAAGCACAAAGCGAATGTTATTGAGTTTGAAATAGAGTGAGTTTCAGAAGCTATGAATAAAATGCTAATGATTACATTTGGGATGTACTGTAAAGAGCTATGGGGGCCAACTGGCTGTCTCTTCTAATGAGAGAACAGAGAGGCAGGGAGCAGCAAGAGAGGGATCAAAAATTCATGGGAGGATGCAATAAAAGTAGTGCACACTCAGCTGGCATGTTCTCTGCATGTACCGTCTTTCAAGCTTATTAATGAAACACCACCATCGTCTCTCTTTTCCTGTCGGGCCAGATTGTGTTCAGCCCTGCAGTTTTCTTTGATTGTCCCGTTAAAATCAGAGTAGCCAATATCACTTAACACAAACAATGTAGCGCCATTTGTCTTGGTGACGTCGAGCTGGCATTCACAGGTCCAGAGTTCAGTTCAGTATCTCAGTAATGCACGAGAATTCTCACACAGTAAGAGGAAAATAGCAGTGTCTTAAGTGCAGACAACTTCCTCTGCGCTTGTCCTCTATTAAATGTATTGATTTATGAGATTTCAAACAGGAGTGCGTTACAAACTGAAGACGAGAGCCACTGAGGGTTTCTAAATGGAGACAAAACTGCTCATCTGAACAACCCATACAATCTAGTATTAACTCCTAAAAACTACTCTTGTGAAAGCAGTTTTCAGTAGTACTAAACTCACAAATTTTCCAATAATAACTGCCACTTAATATTAGCAATGCAATCTCTCTATGATTTTGTCTTTCTTAAGGGTAGCAATAGATTACATATATCTACAAGTCTATTATTTCATCTTCAATTCAATTCAATTTTATTTATATAGCGCCAAATCACAACATAAGTCGCCTCAAGGCGCTTCATAGATACAGAGAAAAACCCAACAATCATATGACCCCCTATGAGCAAGCACTTTGGCAACAGTGGGAAGGAAAAACTCCCTTTTAACAGGAAGAAACCTCCGGCAGAACCAGGCTCAGGGAGGGGCAGCCATCTGCTACGACCGGTTGGGGTGAGAGAAGGAAGACAGGATAAAAGACATGCTGTGGAAGAGAGACAGAGGTTAATAACAGATATGATGATGCAGAGAGGTCTGTTAATACATAGTGAGCGAGAAAGGTGACTGGAAAGGAAAAACTCAATGCATCATGGGAATCCCCCGGCAGCCTATGTCTATTGCAGCATAACTAAGGGAGGATTCAGGGTCACCTGGTCCAGCCCTAACTATATGCTTTAGTAAAAAGGAAAGTTTTAAGCCTAATCTTAAAAGTAGAGATAGTGTCTGTCTCCCGAATCCAAACTGGAAGCTGGTTCCACAGAAGAGGGGCCTGAAAACTGAAGGCGCTCCCTCCCATTCTACTTTTAAATACTCTAGGAACAACAAGTAGGCCTGCAGAGTGAGAGCGAAGTGCTCTAATAGGGTGATATGGTACTACAAGGTCATTAAGATAAGATGGGGCCTGATTATTTAATCTTCACGTCAGAATTCTCCTTTCATATCCAGAAAAAAAAAGAAACACGCTTTGAATGCTAAATTACTTGCTTAGCGCACTCACACAAGATCCTCATTGTCTTCAGTATTCATCTAGCATTCTATAATATCCTGTTCTGCCATAAAAGGCACAAAATTGCGAGTCATCGGTTGAACTACAAATTGCTCTGTTCAATTTTCCTGGAAAATGCATCTCCTCTGAAATTATGAGCTTTGACCATTGCTGCGGGATGAATATCCAATACTGATCTCTCGCGCTCTCTTAAACACTGACTGCAGAAAGCTTATACCTGTAGAATTCACAGAAACATGTCTTCAGTAAAAATGAAAGAAAATTAAAAATGTCAGGGTATGCGTAAACTGATCTCACCCATCTTCTGTTTTAACATGCGCCTTCTTATCTACTCGTTCGTACTTGTTTCTTCTTGACCTTTTTGTGCATGCACACAAATGACAAATTTAAAAAGCAATTCTAGGCATTTTCAGCTGTTCAAAAAAAACCCTTGTAAGAACAACAACAAAAAAAAAGGAAGAAAAAAAAAAGACAAGTTCTGCACTTCATGTTTGGCAGCCAGGAGGTACTGGGTGAGTGTGAGCATGCGTGTGCTTCTCTGTGGGAGTTAAGGCCAGAAGCACTCACGGAGAGATGAGAGTTCTCTTGAACAGGGGTGTCTGGCATTCTGTATCCAGACAAGTACTGCTAAGTGCCAGGAATGATTGGTGTCTACCTACACATACTGCCGCAAAGGTGATGGCTGATGTCATATATCCACCCATCCATCCATCCATCCGTGCATCTATTTTTTACACATCCTATCGGGTTCGGTGTTTTGGAGGAGGCTGGAGCCTATCCCAGCTGTTATTGTTCCGAGAGGCGGGGTATACCCTGGACATGGCCATCTAAGGCGCAGTTTGCTCAGACAATGACTCGTCTACCTTTAATTTATTAGCTGGCACTTAACAAGCAATATGTGCTGTCAAAGCATGGGTGCCCTTTAGAGAGCAGAATTTGTTTTCGGAAGTCAGAGAGACAACTAACGTCTCAAAGACTGCACCAAGACAGTGTCCTACATATGAGGAGTGAGCAAAACGTTTTGAGAACTGGCTAAGAGTAATTCACATGATCTTCTCTTATATTGCTTAAATATTTTAAATGGGGCTGCTGTTTTTAGATCACTCTGTTGAAGTACCATTATGCGCCCTTGTAACGTAGTTGATCCTTCAGACTTTTTGTAAAGTGGGCCAACTTGCCAGTGGTGCAGGTAGTGTGTGAACACTGTGTCGGTGTGGCCACAAACACAATCACAATTTTTAACTAACTTACAGCACTAGTAAAGATAGCAAAGTACTGTTGTTCTAAGATTTACCTTCGTTATTGCAGTGCACTTTTACGTTATCCAAAAGTTCTAAATAAAAATTCATTTTCCTGTTGTGTGGGCTCTTAGTTCATTTTAGGTCTTCAGCCTTGGTGTATTTAGGCTTCTTAGCTAAATATTTTACTTCATTTATTTATTTATTTTTATTTTGTGTGTGTGTGTGTGTGTGGGGGGGGGGGGGGGGGATTACAGAGGCATACTGTTAATGTTATTGTTTCTGTTTTTTGTCACACATATTGGTTTTGCTTTACTCCTTCAGTTTCCCCATTTCCTCTCACCTTCTCTGTTAACCGGTTTCTATCTTTTTTTTTGCCAATGTGTTATCTGTCTTAGAGTAACTTCCTGTTTTACTTTGAAGGTTATTTTCCTGTGTCTTCCTGCCTTTGTTTCTTCTCCTCACTTTCTTGATTATATTCCCACCTCACCTGAGCATGCCTTTGTCCCATTTCCCAGCCAGCCCTCTGTATATATCTATTTTTTTTTTTTAACAGATCATTTTTTCCTTCCCGTTTCCGTCGCCTGCATTCCCGAGATTCCTGCTGTTGCCCCTTTGCCACCCCATGCTTACTTTAACACTAATTGGCATTTAAATAATGTTTAAATAAGACTTTAACAGAAAATGTTTATTACTACTACTACTATTAATTTAATAACAGCTAACTAATTAGACCTATTGACAAATTGTTGAATCTTTAATAAGACACATTTTCTTCTTAAATCAAAGTTTGCACGCTGTCAGTACTTTCTGAAATCTTTATTACAATACATCTTTGCATTTTTTCCATATCTCTTTCAATTAGTTGTCCATTAAACTTTTTAGTATTACTATTATTTAATACAATATAATTGGAGTGTGCATTCTCTTTTATTAAGCCACTAAAAGTGGAGAAATGTAGCCAAAGCCTTAAAGCTGCTCTACTCGCCACAAACCATAAATCAGCAGTGCACCGCTGCCTCACAAAATGAGTATGATAAAACTTTATGAAGTGCTTGAAAGCATTTGATTTGTACATGGACATAATCAATGACAAAAATTAAAACTGCCCTATTCTCTCTTCAGCACACAGAACGATTTTCCTCAAAAACAATTAAGAACAATTCATTATGTTTACAGTGTCATTATGATAATACAGTTAGCAATCATAAGCCACTTGCCAATTCATCCACATTTGGATTGTTAAAATCCAACTCAATTTAACTTCTCATTCTGCAAATTGAGAGCGGCGTTTAAAAGCTTCATGACGATTAGAAGTTAGTCCAAGCTTTGTTTTAAAAATAATAATTGGGTCTGGGTTTTTTCTTCAGGACTAATAAATGATGATTGCTTTGCCATACTTTCATATGGCAAATTATTATTCTTTATAAAGAGGCTAAATACTTTTATTTAAAGTCAGAATCAAAAAATGCACAATGGCCTTGCTAAGAAACTTGTAGACTTTAAGACTAAAAATGGGAAATGAAAATAAATGAAATACAGAGTGGCTCCTAATTAGACAATACCTTGTTGTTCACTGAACAGGACATGCTGCTTTTATCCCTTTTATCATTTATACATTATAAAAATGTTTTTAGTGTGGGAGAGCTGTAAACTCTTTAAAAAGAAACATGTTTTTTTTAAAGTATTTCCACTGGACCTTGAATGTCATAGTAAACAAGTAAAAGAAACAGTTGCCAAGTAACTGCCAAAACTATCTTGTTACAAGACATGATTGAATGTGGGTGTTCATCTTGTACTATGTTTAGCTTTAAGTTGATCTCACAAATCTAATGGGGTTTGTGAGGTTTTCTTCATTACAGCTCTCTTTTTGCTCTTTAACTTTCCAGTGCATCCACATCTCAGCATTATTAAGATGCCGAGACATTTTCCATTGTGTTGGGTTTTATGATGTCAAACTCAAAATTAGTTTAATTTGTTGACATGGTTCTGTTCTGTCGTATGTAAAACCAGAAGAGCAACACTCCTGTGCAGAACAGAGGAGACGTCAGTGGAAAGCGGCTTGTAAAAGGGCAGCAGTAACTATAAACTAAAAAAGCACTGGCTATATGAGATTTGCCAGTTAGATTTGTAGAAAGGAATCAGCTGAGCCAACAGCTGATATTCTAGCCTGCCTGAATTAACACCAGCCTCAATGCAATGGCCGCCAAGTTGAAAGTTTATCTTATTAATAGCTACTTTGAGCTGCTCCCTGCTCCCATTCACAAGGGGTTGCCACAGCGGGTAGCTCCGCATTGATTTGGCAGAGTTTTACACCAGATGCCCTTCCTGATACAACCCCAAAGGGACTGTTTCTCCTTTCGGGATGAAACTGGTGATCTTGATAGTTGAATGCATAAACCACTACATTATAGAGAGTTATGTTATTAATATAATATTACTTTTTGGGTGGAAATAAGTTCAAAAGCTACTAGACATCTAATATAATCTCTTGCTTTTGCTTTCAGACTACCACTTAACCAATTTAAGGCTGTGGGGTAGATGTAGGGGGAATCTATCCCTGATTTCACAGGCACTCCACCAGTCTGTCACAGGACTAACACACTGAGACAGGTAACCTTTCACACTCACAATTTAGATTCAGCAGTAAACCTAGGAGTACCCCACCCTGGATTCTAACTCAAGACCTTCTTGATCATCCTTCTTAATCATGTTTTAGTCTTGTTCTCTGCAATTGCAAAACAGGCTTTGTTGGATATAGGTCACCTTGTTTCAACAAGCACTTCATTGATGCATTTTTAAAAAAATGCGGTCTCATCTGCTTAAGACAACTGTCCTGCTGCATGGGTCACATTTAGCTCAAGTTTCCACCATTGTGTAGGATTATATATCACCTGCTACCCTTGTTTGAGCTCTTCACATGCCAAAGTGTGTTCTGTTTCTACCAGGTAAGGTCTGCCCCAGATTCTGTTTATCTTATGTGTCTCGATAAATCTTTTGTTTTCTTCTCAGTATGTCAGTGTCCAAGAGCTAAAGTTGGTCTGACCGAATCTGTTGATGTGCTTTTTTTGAGGCATTTTAGTCTCATGTAGACTTCTGCACTGGAAGTTGAATACACAGACGACTAGTATAAAAAGCATCACCAGGATGCCACAACCCTTATACATATAATATATGCATTATTTATCCTTTCCTAATTTCATCAGTCAGTTTCATCTGTCCCCTGTCAACCCCAAATGACCCGGGTATGCTGGTTTTTTTCTCCCGTTGTTTGGTAGGAGCAACTCAAATCGCTCTTTTGATGTTGAAGGTTGCTGACGACTGGTTTGGGGTAAAGTATCAGACACAAAGTAGTAAAACAGTTTATAACATTGGAAGTAACAACTTTGCAAACTTACTGTGGCTCTAACTATCTGTGATAACACACTCAAAAAACAAATGCATGTAGTGTTGATGGGTTATTTTAAGTTAGCCTAACACTGAACTTAGACACATATTCCCTTACGCACACATGCTTCCAATTTCCAACCAGTCACTCCTCACCATGGCCAGTGGCACGATGCCACCCAGGTCCTGCGGTGCCAGACGGATGAGAGTCTGCACTTCACTGGTCAGGGTGCGCGTGAGCGGATACTCGACCTGCCATGCCACCTCCCTGCTCCCCTGAGTTACCATCAGCCCATTTACCTCCAAGTCTACTTGTAGCACTCGCTGGTAGCCCACTGCCTCCATTCTGCAGAGAGAGGATAAAAATTTGTATGTCAGGAGTGGATTTTGATAAAAGGTTAAATAAAAGGTTGGAGTCAAAAGGGATAAGAAGGTAGCAGGGAAAATAAGGTAAAGCAAGGAAAAAAGAAGCAAACACAAGAACTTGAAATAATGTGAACACACAGGAATGATGGAAGGATTAACAGGAGGGGAAATAAAACATCGGTCAGCCCATTCAGGGAAAACTACCTAAAAAGAAGAATTACACTTTACATTTTAATCACCTATTTAAAAAGTTATGTAGCACAAACACTTTGATGGTACCATTAAACCATTAAAATTCCATGAACCACGATGTGTGCAAAAAATAAATAAATAAATCGTTGCAATATGAAGTCTGTCTTGCAGACTGCCAGGGCCATGCAAATTATTTTCCAGCATCCGATGGAGATGCAAACAAAGCAGAAAAACAATGAATGTCAAAGAACACCCATCAAACTTATTTGATTTGCTGAATGCTTGCCTTGATCAAGCTGCTGCCTTTCACCTCTCTTTGTCGCAGCTAAAAATCAATGCCGCACCATTTTCTGAACAACCTGAGACTGATATACAGAGCACGCACTGTCTTGAATAATACAGTTTACCAGATTGGAAGTCTGGAAGTGACTCACAGAGGTAAGTGCTGAGGTTGTGAGAGTCTGCTACTTTAAATCACAGCGACAACAAAAGCTAAAAACAACTCAGATGCTTCCTATAATTTAAAAAAAAGAAGATAATAGGCATGAAAATTCAAGATGTTGTTAGCTTTGCATCTGTTTATAATGAGTACTATCCTAATTATATCTCTAGCCTAAAAAGTAGGTTTGCTTTTTCTGTGTCGCAATCAATACAAGGCTGGATAGAGTCCAAACTGAGGTTCAGGAGGTTTTGAGGGTTAAATAGCAATTCTAGGTCAGGCAGAAAAGCCTCTCAGTTTCAGTGGGTAATATTCTGAATTATACAAAAACATGCTTTCAAATAACCATTGAGAAGGTTTGGCTCTGGATGATCACAGAGGAGCACTGCTGTGAATCTGACCCCACAATGAGAAATATTAAGGTGCAGTTCCGTTTGAACAAAGCAGAATTTCACGGGTGAGTAGCATTGTGCCAAAGGTAGGGGTTGTTCTTTGTACTGTACTAACATTCACAAAGTTAAAAGTCATGAGATTTTTACACAAAGGATCTGCCTTCCCTTCTTTTATCCCCAATTTTTTTTAAAAACAAAAAACAAACAAATAAGACAAATACTTTTTTGCTGCATTGCTCTATTTTGTACACCCATTTAAATACAGGTTTTGAAATTCAAAGAGAAAAATGTATCAAAAATGTGCCACACTTTGGTGCCAGTATGGTTCACCAGGTTAATCCATATGCTGTAAGGCTACTGCAGAGACCTGGGTTCGAATCTGCCCTCAGGCCTTTTACTGTCTGCCGTCCCCTCCCTATTCCCATATGGAAAAGATACATATAAATCTTATAAAGTTTGTATCTGTCTTGTGTGAAACTTGTATGAAAAGCATACAAGAGTGAAAACAGATATAAGATCCCTTGAAAAATTATATAATGAAACTTGTATGTTTTGGATACTTCCTAAAACAATATATGAAAGTAATGAGAAAGTGGCCACTTTCATGAGTAAATCATATAAGTTTTTACTATTTCTTTTCCATATGGGTTGTTTTCTACTCGCCTTTACAGAAGTTTACAGGCTTCCAAACTCGTATAAAGTTGTTTTGAAATTGCACAATAAAAATATATATCAACTGAAGAAGAACGGATAAGATCTGAATGCTTTGTTAATCTTGTCATAGATTGGCGACCTGTCTATTGTGTAACCCTTCTTTTGTCCAGTATCAGCTTGAATAGGCTCCACTCTACGGATCGGTGGATAGCTGCAATTTGGTCTGTTTGAAAGCAGTATACAATTTATGAAG
Source organism: Aulonocara sp. 'chitande type north' Nkhata Bay (assembly GCF_057382095.1). Lineage (NCBI taxonomy): Eukaryota > Metazoa > Chordata > Actinopteri > Cichliformes > Cichlidae > Aulonocara > Aulonocara sp. 'chitande type north' Nkhata Bay. The sequence goes on from NC_141350.1 coordinate 42,120,509, forward strand.
TGTCTGTTGTGATGCACAAGATCATGGGAAATGCTGGTAAATTTGAAAGCAAACGTAGGTAAGATCTGCTATTAGCATACTATCCCCACTCTCTCAGTAGTGTTCAACTTATCTAGAGAGCAGCTTTGATGGCAAAGATCCTACAACAGGTGGCCCTGAAATGTATTAATAGCAATAACATGGGACAGGGTTAGACACAAAAGATGGATCGTGCACAATGCCTGCCATGCTGGGCTGTTTTGTCTGAATACAGAATAAAAGCGTTTTGCTTTTTGAAATAAATAATCAGGATGCAGATGGCAGAAAAATGGATATTTGTAGAAGTTTCTGTGCAAGATGCAACAATCACAAACCAATTTTTGTACCTGACAGAGCTGGGTAAATGGCCCAAGCAAGGCAAAAAGACACCCAACTAACTAAATCATGTTGGAGTCTGATAGCATTCTTTTTGTGGCAACATCAGTTAAATATATCCATCACTTTCACGTTTTGGTAAGCCAGGCAGAAAGAATCCCTGTTAAATGCAGGAAGGCCTTTTAAATCCTTAAGTTATTTAGGAAAGACGTGCATACTAGCTATGTCCTTATTAATATATTGGTACAAAGTCTGTATGGCAAACAAATTCTAATGTTAAGTAAAGAACTGATAAAAGGAAACGTTTAAACCAAGTGTGCATAAATAATAAAATGTAACAGGGTTCTGAAACAATCCACAACTCATCAGAAATACCCAGTTTTTCCATTAAAAGTAGTGCAGAAAAGAACTCGAATTTATGCGATCTAGTTATTAACTCACACATTTGATCTCAGTGCTGCTCCTTTGCAAGTTGTGGCAAGTTGGAAAGATGAACTAACACTCATCTGTTTTGGTTTTCCACGGAATAGGATTTGAGAACAGTTGGAAAATATTGTCAGTAAATTTTGTAATGTATTCAGTGTAAAGTAAGGCCAATGTACCCCGCTTTGTACAAAAGATGGGGAGAAGGAAATACATTCTCCTTGAATTAATTACCCCATCTCTATCACATCTTTCTACTTATATTACTCTCTGTGTTGAAATTCTACACAGTTCAATCAGCATTTTTGAGGTTGGATCTGTGCCACTGGAAAAACTCTAAAAACTAAAATGAGGGATTAATAAAAAATAATAAAATCAAACGATTTGCCAAATATTACATTAGAATAAAAGAGTTGTGTTGATACTATATGAATAAAAAAAACATGCTTTCATGTAGGGCACACTTAAGCAATTTCTTGACCATTTTTTGCCCTTTGATTTCCCTTTTAAAGTAAAAACATCAAAAGCAAAAGAGAGGAACTGATGAGCGCAAACATCCCACATAACGCCATGCTGTAGATTTTAGTTCTATTTGGTTAGCTGTATTAACAGATTTGTTGAAAATCCTTACTTCTGTCTGCGGACAGAGTATCAGTCATTTGTTGGAGCTTATTCAAGCCCATCCATTACCTCTTTTTCTTTTCAGTTTCTTTCAGAGACAAAAATTTGGAGTGCCACAAAGCCACAGTATCCTCTACTGCCTGGCAGCATCCTGGGCTCAGCGGTAGTGACTGTAGTGATTATGTGATTTACGCTTTATGGTGTATAATTACATCCAAATCAATTATCGGTAACAGACAGTTTTGCTTTACAATGTAGCTGCAAGCAGTCAGAGCTTCAGTGCTGAACACAAAACGACACCCCCGCTTCTCCAGCCTGTTCCTCTTTGTGTTGGTTGTACTAGGTGGGTTTTTTCCCCTAATATTCTTCTCATCATCCCTTCTTCATCTTTAATTTATTCCTCTTGCTGACCCGCAGTGTGGTGTTACTCTCAATAGAGGGCAGTGCTCTCTCTCTCTCCCCCCTCACCCCTTCATCCACCATGTGTTTGGGATGATGAATGTCTGCAGCGCACCAGCTGGAGAGGTCAGGCCGCTTCTCTGTGTCTCATTAGAAACATAACTGCACCGTGTGCCCTTTTCTCACTGCGATTACCATACAATTTAATACACTCATACACTCACTGGCAACTATCACTGCTCTTGCCCTGAATTGTGCATGCGGATAAGAGCAAGAGGTTGACACGGAGATAGAAACAAAAAAAACACAGAGCAGAAACAGGGTTAGAAGGGCTCAGATAAAAGCAAAATGTCTACAAGGATCACAAAACTGGCTCTGCCACTATAAAAGCGAGTAGTGACAATGCCCTGGTATCATAGTGGGTTTGTTGTGGCAAAATGTCAATTTGAGAAGGCTTTTGAGGTATCTCCATTTGTCAGTCCTATTGTTGGATGTAAAAGCACAAACAGAACAAGGTAAAGGAATCCACTTAGATGAAAAAAAAGAAGCTCACACTTTCAATTCTGTAAGATACATTTCAAACACATCCTTGTAGCAACAAAAGGACTCTGTCAAAAAAAAAGTATAACTGGGAAAAAAAAAATGACAAGAATGAAATTCCTTTTGTTCGTAAATAGGAAAATAAAAGTGGAGCTAAGGAACACAAAAGCCCTGTTAACCATACAGTCATGTTTTCCTCTTTTCACTCTGTGGATATCTGTCTTGGAAAAAAAAAGAAAATCAGTGAAAGAAAAGTCTGCTGTCTCTTCTGGAGACCTGAGGGGGTTCGTTTCATGCACAGCAGTGATTTGGTTAGCACTGACAACAATGATACATCAAAGACCTGAATCTGTTTCAACACCGCAAATTGACAGTGAGTCCAGCAATGGAAGGAGAGATTGTGTGTGTCTTTATGTATTAGATTGTTATGTAAAACACCTTCTTCCAGGTAAATGTGAATATATAATTTTTCTTTTACTCATATGTGAGCAAAAAGAAAGCAGGACTTTTGCAGCCGGTGTGGAGATATGCTCTGCTATGGCTGTGGCACTTTTTGTGTAGTCAGATTTCAATGATAGATTTCCTTTCAAACTTGGTTTTGTTTGTTTGATGTGCTGTAGATAGGCCGCTTGTTTTTGTGACCCAGCACACATGATTTCCTGTGTGTTTGTCTACTGGGTCATACTAACAAGAGAACGGGACATCTGCATGAAAATGCATTCCAAGATGGACATGATAGACCTTTTGGCAGCAGGAAAAAAATGACCAGATGGAGGTATTGTATGGAGAACAGTGGGTACAGTTGTCTTGGCCATAACTGAATCCTGACTTGTGAGACCAGCGTTAATTTAAAAATGTGATGATGGGTAGGATGAAAACCCCCCAGCTGTCCATCTATTCTTGCATGAATCTTGCTTGGATTTCTCTCTGTTAGTAGTCAGATTTTCAGTTATAAATTAAAAGTAAGGTCTAAATTCAGAGAAGGCACTTCAATCAACTCAGTCACTAGCTTTATTTCTTGAAAATACCTTCTGGAGATTTTTCGAAATGTCCTCTGCGCCTGTCATGAAGGCTTTGTGGTGTGGAAATGGGAAACTAAATGCTAGTTTCTCCTGGTTACTGGAGTGTGTTAGCTGGGTCACATGGACCTCACAGGCACAAGGTGGATAAAAGTCACAGCGACAAGGTTTTATTATTCAATATAAAGCAACATCAAATGAATAATTTGGCATTATGGTAACAATGTGTAACCAAACAAAATGTGACAGAGGCATATTTTATGAGGAGTCACGTACTGGAGATATTTCTTGGTAATGGCCAGTAGGGTGCCGTGGCTTCCTGTAATTTGCTGGTTGCCCGACTGTGACAAAGTCCAGGAAGTGGCAGCTGCAAGTGAGAAATAACGTGTATGTAACAAATATTTTTAATCTCTCTTTTCCGACACAGATTAGATAAATGAGCGTCAATAGGGAGCTAAACAAGAGCCACAAGGCTCATGTTTGCTCTTCAGATGGAGAGGGTATTAAGTGGAGCGCCAAACAATGCTGTATTATTCCATTAATGCAGTCCTTATCATGCTAAGAACTGTATCCCTCCCTGCTTTCTAAATGTCTTGGTGCACTGACATGAACGATTTACTTTTGCAGCTGTTTTAATTATTTGTAGTTCAATTACTCTCCAGCTGTGTGGCTGACTGTTCTCTGTGTCGGAGTCTAGATGTCTCTCAAACTGAAATACATTTTGATTCTAATTGGTTTGAAGACTTCAAGGGAAATCAGATAATAGCTCCAATGAATAAAAGCTGGTTTCAACAGGAGCTCCATCTGCTTCTTACTGTGACGCAGCTATAAAGGCCGTAGCATATTAATAGTAGAGACTACCTCTGACTCTACTAGTTCACCTGAAGCTAACCTAAATGTGTGTGTAATGAGGTCATTTAGCCTGATGTATTTGGGCGTCATTAGACTATTGGGATTAACTCAGGATCTGGTGGCGGAGATACCAGAAATTTTGTGTGCTGATGGCGTGTGTGCTTCCTAGGGGGGTTCAAGCTCCTCTCTAATGAGTTTCACTTCTAATATTTGCCTTTTCACTCTGATTATCTTATTGAAATGTTAACTTGCTAACAACATGCCTTCTGTAAAGACTGAAAGGCAACAGTAGGTCACTGTTTGGAGAACTGCTGAGTTATTTAGAAAGGACAGGGGAGTGTAAACCGGGTTTAAGTGTCAAAATATAGCTCAAATTTGGAAATGGCATTATTAATTGCCTTAAAAAGGGCCAGCTTTCTTAATAGATGACAGCTCACTGAGCCAGGTTACAGCCAGTAATAAATGTATGGAGCTCACAGAAAATCCACTCTAAAATCCCAAACTCATAGTGTCTGGGGAGCTAGTGGCTTCCCATACAGTGATGCCTGTTTCATCTGGTATCACTTAAACTCATCAAGTTTAAAGAGTGATAAAGACTGGCATATGACAGACAGATAATGAAAGAGATCATAAAATGAAACCATGTCAAGAGGCAGATGAAACGTAGAATAACCAATTTATGTATGTGGGAGATTTCCCTCAGGATCTATCAAACACTCCACGTCAGCCCTGTCCTTGTCAGTACAGATTAGTTTGCTCTCACAGTAGGACTGCAGACTGTGGATTGGGTGGGGACTAAAGGGAGGGGGGGGGGGGGGGGGGGTGAGAGAAGAAGAAAAACTGAAAGAGAAATATTGGAGTCCCTCTCCAAAATTGCCTTTTTGGTTCGTCTCATCTTCAATATTTTCTGAAATAACCCCCCTCTGTTTTGGTCTTTTGTTGCCTCGCATGCCTATTCCTTCACTGACCTCTGTTCTTCCTTTTCATCCTCTCTTTTTTTCCCCTCTCTAGCTCATCTTTGCTGTCTCAACTCTCTCCTTCTGCATTTCTTCATATATTTTTTTTCCCCAAATGTTGTGTGAAATGAAACAGATGTGGCTCCACGCATCAGCCAATCAAAAGGCACTGTTGCCACTCTACACCATATTGTAACAAAAGGCAATCAGACCCTAAAAACGCAGTCGGGGAAACAGAGACGTGTCTTGGAAAATTGAAAATATTAACGTAGTGTAAAAAACCAAAAAAAAAAACCCTCAAGCTCATCTTCTAAGAATTTAATATGAACCCAATAACCAGAAAGCCTTATTAACGCTTTAAAACTTGTGTGTACCCACAGCCATGTCCTTCTCTACTATATAAATGTGATTTTAGTCTGTTAGGTGGTCACCAGGCAATGTGACTGCATGATAATAAATAATATATATCTTTATATTATAGTTTGTTGATATGAATTTAATGTCATTGGTGTGAAATGAATTGATACAATGCTCTTATAGGTTTTATAGGCACATACATGCTAAAAATGGGTAATTTGAGAATATTTGAAGAAGGCTGCTAGGCAACATGATGACAACCTAGGATCTGGCATAGATGAGAACCTTAAGGAGCCTAAGATGTACCTGTGTCAAATTTGGTTGCTCGACTCAGGATTATGTAGGAGGAATTTGAGGATAAGCAGACAGACAGAAAGTTGGTGCATTACAATAAGACACCAGTGATGGTATTCAGTGTTGTAGTGTTTAAAACTCCACTCATGTCAAATAAGTGGAATTTTTTCAAAAAAAAAAATAAGAGAAAAGGTCCGCATTGACCTCCTGATTACACAGCAATGATGGTGCCTACATTTAAAGGGAAACATATTTTGAACGCTTTCATTAAAATCTAAACATCAAACAGAAAACGTAATGCTTCTTTATATTGATGCCTTTGCAAACTAATTGTAATATTAACCTCCTGAGACCTCCTCTTTGATATTTGGGCATATTGGGGCCCGATGAATGTAAAAACAAAGAATTACCAGATTTTTTTTTTTTACCTTATTTTTGTTTTTAAGAGAAATAAGAGCCACATCTGAGGATATTCGTTTACATTTTTGATAGAACAGTAGCAGTATAATGTCCTTGTAAGTGGATATCAGGCCCTTGCAGAGCAAAATTGAGTATTTTGGGCTAAATAACCCAAAATGTGATGCCGACATATGTGGACGCCAGGTCCTAGGAGGTTAACTAAATGTGGTTTTTTTTTATTTTTTAGAACCATAGCCTTTATTGATTTTTTTCTGAAAAAACATTTCTAATTTGTTTTTCCTGCAGTACGTCCTTCTAATTACTTATAAAACAGTTTATTTCCCATTTTGTTTCACCAGTTGGAACTAAAGAAAAATGTCAACATCCACTGAATGGATGGCCATGAAAATTTGCACAAGCATTTGTGATTTGTGTAAAAGATCTTGAGCCACCTGACATTTCTGTATATTTTACTTCCTTTGAATTTTATAAAAATTATATGTTAATTCTTAAGAAGTTGGCAACATGCTGGTGCAGTGTGTCTTTAGCACACATGAGGAAACATGAGGAAGCTGGACAAGTTATAGACAAAACAAGATGAAAGGTGATGATGTTGATAATGTCAATCTACTGTTCACCCAAGCCTGATCAGAAATGATCTCAGTGGGAGGGGGAGGGTGGCGGGATAGAGGTACAACAGTGTCGTATGGAGGTTCTGCCGTGATTTGGGAATGCATCTCAGCCACTGGTGTTGGGAATCTTGTAGAAAGTGATGGAAGATTGTGATTCAATATCCAATACCATCTAGAAAGAATTTACAAAAGAATCTGTTGGCTACTGCTTTATTTTTAGCATGAAAATGCAGTAAAAGCATAGCTGGATAAGAAAAACACAATAGAGCACTACCAGTCATGGATTGGCCACCCCAGAGTCCGGACCTCAAAAATATTGAAGCAGTGAGGGATCATCTTAAAATGGAACAAAAGACATTCATCATCCAAAGAAGAGCTTTGAATGTTCTTCAATAAGCCTGGACAATTATTCTCGAGGACTACTTAAATAAATAATAAGAAAGCTTTCTTAAGGTTCTACTGAGAAATATTTTCTAGCAAATTATAAAGGAATGAGAGGTGACTCAAACCAAAAGCAGGTTCTGCTTTTTTTTTTTTTTTAATTTACTTGGCAAACTAATGACACACCCATTGCCCTGTACCTTGTGTTTAGAGCCAATTAGCAAATACAAGTTAATCCATTAAACTGTCCTGATCGACCCTGTCTCAACTGAATGTTAGATGCGCCATTGTCAGCACACAGCCTGTTGATGTTAACATTTGTCTTTCAAAAGCAACACTATTTCTAGGTACAGTTTTTCAGATCAGAAGCAAAAGATGAAACATATTGATTTTTAAGTATTTATCCAAAACAATATTCCTATCTTAATCATAACTAACTGGTTTAGTAGAATACACATGAGGTATAGATGAAAGATTTGTACACCTAACCATCCAGCAAATCCCATTTACATATTTTAGCAAACTCTTTTCAACTTAAATTGTTTTTCTACAAATAAATGCAGTTTCTGTAAAGCTTTTAACATTGTCCTTTGAGACACCTACAAGTGTAGCATACAAGATTAAAGAAATTTGTGAAAGCTGGGGAAGTAGCATATTGAAGTACAGCAGTTTTTTTTTTTTTTAATCAAATTCATTTTTATTCAGTTTATCAGATTATCAAAGGCCACACAGTGCCAGACTGGAAGAGGTTGTAAGCCATGCTGAACACAGTGAAAATGATACAACGCAATCAATCAGTGTATAAACACCATCTTCGCTCCCTTTATTGATTTCAGAAAGCTGTAGCAGTGTTGGTAAAAATCTCCAGAGGGCCATGGTGCTCATCCTCTTATCCTGGACAATGAGATCAACTCAGCGTGACTGCCTAATCTCCCCCTTGGAGCTTAAACTCTCCACCAGAAATGGCACTTCCCCTTTTCCTTGTTACTCACACATATACACACACAGATGACAAGAATTAGATTAACTTGTCCTTTTCATTATTTGCCCCTGAGTTGGTCCTTCATACTTTTAAGGCTTGTGAGAAGCATGATTTGAGGCTTTGTGCACTGTGGCCTGAAAGGCATCACATTTAAACAGTGTTCTTGTGTACTTTTGTCTTTTCATCTTGCTTTTCTGATTTTGGCTTACCGCTCCAGCCACTTCGTACATTGCCTCTCTTCTTTTTTCCCCTGTTTTGAGTCACTTTATCTCTCAGTGGGCTATAACGATGTGAGAACAGAGGGAATCTAGCATGTAATCACAAGCTTCCTCCCATTTCACTTCTCTTTCCTCTTCTGATCTTAGAACTTCAGTAGTTATATTTGGCTGTAATGTTTATATACAATCAAATGGAGCATCTAATGCTGAAAAACCTCCTCTAACTTTAGAGTTTACTACAGTGCAAAAATGGTTCGCCAAAGTTTGCGGCAGGCAATTTACTGCATCACATAACGCTGAAAGTAAGTATAACTGTAATACTGCAGGTGTCTATGAGTGGTCATTAATGTGAGTAATGAGTGTGTAATTTGCACAGATGTGTTTTCCAAAGTTGTGATCACGATGCCAAAAATGTGACAGTTCATGTTTAAACTTAGATTAGTTCTGTTAAATAATATTTTTTAGTTTTTATGTTCAGAAATCAGCAATAACTGCAGGCTGTATGCATCACTTTCTGCCTTATGACTCAACTTGAACAATCTCCAGTTCGTGTCATTGCCCTGTATGTTTACTGGTTTGTGTATATGAGCAGAATTGGTGTTTTCAAAAGGTGAAAAGCTTCAGAAATGACGTTGTGACTTTTGACTTTCTATTAACAAATGGAAATGTGTTACAAAGATGCTAAAGTATAGACTTTTGCTAACATGTTTCTGTCAGAGTCCTGCACCTTCCTTTATATTTTCTGTAGTTTAGAAAGTCAATACACCTTCTGACTTTGGAAAGTTTTAAATTGAAAATGACAATGGTTACTTTTGTGGAGGGTTTTAACTCTCTGTATTTGCTTTGCATGTGTAATACAGGGTTTTTAAACAAAGGTCGGGTGGCTAAAAAAAGACAACCAAGTTTGAACTCAATATGGCAAATACAGGCCAACAAACACTGCTCAATGTTAGAGCTGTTTGGATCACAGAAAGAAAATAGTCTAAACAGATAAAGAACATGCCATGTTTTGTTCTTCTCCTTGATATCATTCAATCAGTGGTCTAACAGGCTAATTAGTGAGCTGCAAAAGGAACCCCAATTCCCATGTAGCTGTAGAAAAGTTACAGTGGGTGGCTGGTTTGATTTTAAATGACAACGTGAACTCAATATACAGAGGATGCAAGTTTCTTTCATTTGGACTAAGGCATTTTTTTTCTCAGACTGTGCATTTGATGATAAAGGACCCAACTGCTGCAGACCAAATCTTTCTACAAATAAACCAATCTGAACCTGGAGATAAATAAAGGTCAGAGCCCTGGCCAAAAACACAAAAAGGTGGCAGCCGGTTTGGATAGCCTCACAATAGGTTATAGTGGCTTATCACCCTAAGTTAATTAAATAGTGAATGCACAAGAAAGAAAGAAGAAGAAAAAGCACCGCCAAGGCTTCCATCGAGAAATAAAAAATAAAAAATCCACAAAGCGACAGAGAACTGATGGTGCTGCAGAGGAGCTTGGTCTGTGGGACCAAGAGATGCTTTTGGTAATGCTGGCTTCTTTTAAACAGGGGCAAACAATCAATTGGTCCCTCCTGACAAAAGTGAGAATGAGAAAAGCTAAAACAGATAAAAACAAACAAACAAGAAGACACCAAAAACGGATTGAAGAAGGAGTGAATACAATGGGGATGCATAACGGAGCCAAGCCTCATAGCTTGCAAGTATTATACTTTTACCATGAATACACTGAGGGTGTAGTAAAATCTGTAAAAGAAATACTGCTTAAAATTATGAATATTTATGATACTTGTCTCAGCTCTTGTAGGTTTCCAGTGCAAACTGTTTTTTTTGTTAGCCTAATGTATATTTTGTGGTACTTGAACTTACAACCACAATTGCTAAAAAGTTGGGATGTTGTATAAAACAGAAAAAATAGAATGCAATGATCTGCAAATTTCATAAACTCATATTTTATTCTCAATAGAACATAGAAATCAAATATTTAAACTCATTAATTTTCCAGATTTTTTATGAAAAATATCAGGTTTGTTCAAATTTGTTGGCAACAACACATCACAAAAACGTTGGCATGAGAATAACAAAAAGCTGGGCTGATCTAGCTGGGGGAATCGCTTTGCAACCAATTAGATCGATTGGCAACAGGTGATATAACAAGAGCATCTTCACTTGCTCTGAAGTAAAGATGGGCAGAAGTTTACCAATCAGCAGAAAACTGCAGCTACAAATTGTGGAATAATTTCAGAATAGTGTTTCACAATTGTGAAGACTTTGAACATAGTATCATCTGCGGCACAGATAATGTCATCAAAAGATTCTGAGCATCTGGAGAAATCTCTGTGCGCCAAGGGACAAGGCTGAAAATCAATATTGGATGTCTGTGATCTTCGGGCCCTCGGGCGTGGCCACATTAAACACAGGCATGATTCTGTCATGGAAATCACTGCATGGGCTCAGGAACAGTTAAAAAAAAAATCACTCTCATGCCACCCACAAATCCAGGTTAAAGCTCTACCATGCAAAGACGAACCCATATATGAAGAAGCTCTGGAAATACTGCCATCATCTCTGGGCCAAAGGTCATTTAACATTGTTCTCCTCTCTTGTCTAAAGAAGAGGGGATGCTACACAGTGGAACTACAAACATGGCTCTGTCCCAACTATCTTGAGAGATGCTGCTTCCATCAAATCCATCAAAAATGATTCTGATGATTTCTTGCTTCCTTAAAGTGGTGCATAAATGCATTTAAACATTTGATGTGAATAGAATTAGATTAGAATAAAGGCTTGTGAGATTTGCAAATCACATTTGCAAGTTGACATTCTGTGAACAATGCTACATGCATTGTTCACAGAATGTCAACTTTGAGGAATTCAGGCTGTACGCTAACTAAACACACACACATGACAAAGTAGTGAATAAAAGGCCATGCAACCCTCACTTTTTCTCTTTCCTTAATTTTGCTCAGCACATCTACACCTTATAAATACTCCCCCCCACCACCGCATTTAGTTACATTGATTCAGTTTTACTGATTAACTGGCCTATAATAGATATCTACACTTTCTCTTAAATTTCATTGCCTTTTAATCAGATAGGGTCCCATACATTGTAAAGAAGGTGATCTGCAAAAGTCGTTTTTAAAAAAAAGAAGAAAAAAAAATTGGGAATTCAGTCATTTGTGTTTAAATGTATAGCCTGTGGTGGTAGCACTGTGCCCCTGGTGTAGTGCTGTAGACTTTTTTGGGAGCCCTTTGTCCGAGCCTTGTTTACTTGTAAATTCTAATGAAGTCCATGTTTCATTCAAAGTAGTATTAGTGCCATTGTGGGTTATTTTATTATACTCATGGGTCATCATTAGACTGTTTTTTGTTGTACTTGTTTGGCTGCATCTGACACAGGAAATCAATATGAACACAGCATTAATTGCTCTTGACGGAAATTGTGCATTTTTGTTCTGTTTTCTTCATTTTTTGCCTCGGTACATGCCAGAGAAATGGTTGAACAAACTGTCAGTGGCACTAAGCCACGTATCAGACATCTTGGTTTGTATTGCTCTCTCATTAAAATATACCAAAGTGGAAATCTTGTTTATATCTTGAGGGTTTTACATGCATCATCGACTTGTATGCAGTGCATGCTTTCAAAGGCAGCCTTTAATATTTTATGCTACCTTGAACCACTCTAGACACCTGCGTGATTTCTGGCCACAAATCTCATACTCTGTCTCTCTTTCACACACACTCTCTGAAGTACAAACAAATGTAAACACTGGCAACAGACGCACATGAATGTTCAGGTCTGACACAAACATAAACAAACAGGCAGACGCCTCCCTGGATGAGTTCAACTGAATCAGTGTATCTGGCAGGGTTAATAAGAATGCTGACCCCCACAGTGACCCTTTTCTGATCTGGGCCCTTACTTCTTCTCCCCTGCCTCATTAATCTGTCAAGTAAACAGAATCCTTGCCTCTGGATAAGAGAAGCATTTGATGGGAGAACGAGATATAAAGGCTTTTTTTCCTCCCCCCATCCTGTACATTCTGCTTTTTTAAAGGTCGCAGTTCACTGGAAACTACTTTTCAAGCTTGTCTAAATTTTTCTCACTCTTTCATCACATCCCACTGAATTTTAAATGACATTCTGGGAATTCTGGTGATACATGACAATGTGAGTACTGTTATGATAAGTGGAAAAGGATGAGGTCTGCTAACTTCACTCCATACGCTATGTTTAAGTTGGAGTAGGGCTGTGTGCTGGAAATCCCTTGACATCTTTCTGCACCACCTCAAAGAGAACTCTAAAGCATTAACAGGGGCCAAGGTTTCAGAGGATGATTTATTAGAAGATGAAGTGGATCAGAGGGTCTAAGCCTAGGGTCCCAATGCCAATAGGCCTGCCTTATCAAACACCACCAGGTTCCATTGCCAATCTCCAGCTTGTCTGTGGGCAACACCCCACCAGCCCTGGCTTTGGTTGCTGATAAGTCAGATTGAGGAACTACAAAGCTTTGTTAGGAGGAGAGAAGAGGAGACCTCAGAATGAGGTGTATTCTTCATTCCTAAATAAATATGCTCTTAAACTATCAGGAAGAGGTTATGTTATGAAGATCTTTACACAAACTTTCTATTAACTTGAATTTTAACACTCCAGAAAGAGTTTAAGGAGCATGCCTGATCTGATTTGGGGTTTTTGATAAAACCTGCAGTGTAGGGCTCATGATTGGTAGTGAAAGCAATAACGTTAACATGTGGGCTTATGAGATATACAATATACAGTGAAATTTTCCACAGTTGTTTGGACAATAATCATTTATTTAGGCAGATCCCGCTCCAAATATTTTACAAACACCAACCTGTTAAAGAGCCTTAAGGTGATATCTGTGTTGCTCATAGTCACTTCTCTTCTCACAGGGCTCTCCCATGACGAAAAGCTCTACTGAGAGTAATCCGTGTCCTTGCCAACAACAGTTTTCTTTCTGAGACTATAATCCTTCTTCTGAAAACTGAGTTTATCTGGAGCCTTAGAAACTTTGCTTGAATGCATCCAGGTTTTTCTATAGGCGTTGCTTTATCCTGCTCTGTCTCTATTATTGCTTCCACTTTCAGCACACACAAACCACAGCTTGCTGAAACCACTGCTGATTTTGGGGCAGAAGTCTGAAGTTTCAGTCTTATCCGGGACCAAACTTTCACTTGTTTAATTTTTACTTGCTGTTTGGTTACGTTTTGGCACAAAAATGAGAAAAACAGCACTGCTTCGGTGGACAACTTGATGAAAGCTGACGAAACTATGGGTGTGCAGGTAAGGTGTGGTAGGGCAATATGGCCAAAAATATTTATCATGATATATATTTGAAAATTTGCAATAGAGATATAACTGACTATATAATAGATGCGAGACAAAAAACTCCACAACTTCATTAGTGCAAAAAAAACCCCATCAATTTATTTTCACTTAAACAAGCAGCTGTTTTTATGTGCATTAACACTATATAAAAATTTATCAGTGCAAATGCAAATTCCTTGCAGAGAATTTAACCAAAAGGCATTTTCAGTGGAAATGGGGTGACATAACCTGAGCATAACCAGGTATAATATCCACTGAAGTTAAAAAGAGGTGCTTTGCAAGATGAAACTGCAGTGTGCCAAAGAAATAAATCAAATACGTATTTTTCTAACAGAACTATAAGGCGCAATAAGGTCAGATAAGTCTAACTTTTTGGCAGCACGGTGGCACGGTGGTTAGCACTGTTGCCGCACAGCAAGAAGGTCCTGAGTTCAATTCCAACACCAGGCCGGGGTCTTTCTGTGTGGAGTTTGCATGTTCTCCCCGTGTTTGCGTGGGTTCCCTCCGGGTACTCCGGCTTCCTCCCACCGTCCAAAGACATGCAGCTTGTGGGGATAGGTTAATTGGATAATCCAAATTGTCACTAGGTGTGAATGTGCGAATGAATGTGAGTGCAAATGGTTGTTTGTCCCTGTGTGTTGGCCCTGCGACAGACTGGCGACCTGTCCAGGGTGTACCTCGCCTCTCGCCCTATGACAGCTGGGATAGGCTCCAGCGCCCCCCGCGACCCTGAAAAGGATAAGCGGAAGCGAATGGATGGATGGAAGTCTAACTTTACTCAATTCAATTCATTCTTCTTGCTTCCTCCACTTCTGTGCCATTGATTCAATAATGACGGTATAATATGGCTCAATCCTAGCTATGGGTTTCTTAACTTCAGAAACACAAGTACAGTTCATGGGAACAGTTTGCAGAAATAAGCTATGGAGTCATTTTCTGTCGGAGAAAAAGGCTTGATTAATTTGCACTGTGCGCAACTTGTTTAGCAAGGGCTTGAATGTAGCAGACATAAAAGTAAAAGTCACGCACTCCAGTGTTAACTTGACAAGACTGAAATTGATGTAAGCGCCAAACAAGTGATAAAGGAGCACAGTAGAGACAGATAACAGAAGAAGTTATCCTCCTTCCTCTTCTCCTGCAGATTCTCTCCATCTGTGTTTTTTGGTGCATAGTCAAGGCCACATTCAAAGCCTCTGAAGGCTCAATCACAGATGATTTACTTCACACAGGCAGATACAGTAGTTCACTGATGTTGTGTAGTTCAAGGGTACGAGAAAATCCACAGCAAACATCTAAATTCATGTCTTAAGTGGTTAATGGAGAAGGTTAGATGGAGGAGAAGGCAGAGTGCTTCTACGAGGATGGGGCATAAATCATTCCCCTGAGATTTAATTAATTATATTTCATTAGTGGCATTTGTCATGTTGATTTCCATTAATGATGGCAGATTGGAGAGAATAAATAGGACTTGTGTTTTTATTTTTATCCCATTAGATTCAGGAGGGAGTCTTAATGATTAAAGTATGAGAAAGCCCAGCAACACATAGGACTCATCTGCCACTCATGTAAATTAAATTCTAAGCAGTCAATATTACAGATACAGCTAACAATCTCACAGACAGTCTGGCTTGGGCCACTGCAGGGATCTTCTTAATGTAAGAGAGGTAGTGAGAAGAGCCTGTTTTTATCAATGCATTAGTGACCCTATGGGCAAATGCAGGTACAAAACGATATCCGAATGATTGCTTAAAAGGATCGTGGCACGTATTCATATATTTTTCACACTAAATTGTAAGCTACCTGTACCTGCGATAAGCCCGCTAAAGAAAACAGCAGTTCACAAACATACAAATTAGACCACCTGGGAGGGTAATTGCTTCGTCTCCCCTATCCATCAACTATAACATTGCACTTTGAAGACCCTTCGCATATCCAAGGACATGGAAGAAAACACATGCACAAACACACACCTACACACACAAATGCATCTTATCTCCTCCTTACACTGGATTTTTCATCTGTCTCGCACTACACAAGCTCCTTAAATCTTTCCGCTGGGCCTTTTACAGTAGAGGATACCGTTTTAACCACTGTTAACTGGGCACATTACAAAAATAGGGAAAACTGCTACACTCCTCCAAGGCTCTTTGTAATGGTATCCAATCCTTAAATTTCCCACCTAATCAAAAACACACAAATAAGTGTCTACGTGGCTTACGATAGACCCTTTGCAGGAAGGTCATTAAGATCCACGCGACTTGCTGATGTATTGAGAGTTCCTTCATTGTAATCAGATTGCACTGAAGGGACCTTTGATTTAACTCCAGTTGTAAATGCAGTCCCACCGCTCCCGCTTGGTCTGGCCATTGATTGTATTTGTTCATTCGCCATGTGAGCTAAGCTCAGTGCAATCAGAAAGAACAGCTCGAGGCCCTCTGACCTCTTCTCGTGAAAGCAGGAGAACTGAATATTGAACTCCTTTCTCGCTCAATCTTCACTCATCATTGTTCTGTCAATTACACCAGCTACTAACAACTCTCTGGCATGGAGTGGAGCTGGCTTACAGACACACACACTCTCTTACCCAAACAATGCAAATGTACATAGGCAGAGGTCCAGTCAAATGTCACTGGTGAATAAACACACTGTTCTTTATGCAAACTCTTGCTCTTGTATATGTATATATTCCCAAACTGAAACTCTGCAGCCTTATTTTGCATACACAAATTCTAAAATGGCACATAAGGAATATTATCATTATATCCATTGTGGGATGACAATATTGCTCAAAATAAAAAAATGGCATCATATGCCAATGACAAATGTCTACTATTTTCTAATGACAGGATTTACATAAGAGAAGTCACACAATAAGTGGCTCGCATTTCATATCAGGCGCAGAGAAAGTGAGCGAATCTGTCATCGGGGTGGAGAGAAGAAGTGATGAGCAGGGGAAGGCGCAATCATCTCCTTCCTGACAAGGCTTTAGGCTATTATTACCGTATCATGAGAACAATCATTCAAATTGTGTTAAAATGTACATGTGGTTTCAGGGTCACTTAGGCTTGCGTAACAATATTATATATACAGCACAGATTTCATATAAGGGGAACAGAGTGGGCTGCTCAAAACCCTGGCCCCAAGTAACCTACGTGTGATTGAAGACTTCATGCAATACAAGGATCATTTAACCTTCCGTGTATTTTTTCGATCCTTGTCGTCTATGATTATCTTCTTATCTATTTAAATTAGATTGATAGATGAGAGGCCTTTATTGAGATTTTATAGCATAGTTTCCTCTCCATTGAGATAGATGTCTGTCTATTGAGATAGGATAGATAAACTATTATCTATCTTAGGCATTAGAGTCATCTTAGACAGATGGATGTCTAAATATTTATCTGTTCATATTTCTTTCAACATGGTTTTGCTGCTGGGAGTGTCCTTTATAGAATATGATATGTTTGAATCATATGTTAGAATGTGATTGTTTTTATATAAGAGAAAATAGCCATCAGGGGATTTCATCCAATAATTTTTCAAATATTACAATCCATAAGCAAACGCTACCATCAAAGGAGCCATAACACTGCTGAGGCACAAAGAACATTTACACAGTCAAATTCATCATTACCACATCAACAACATAACATGATGAGATCCTGTCATTATATGTTTCAGTGGAAAGTCGATATACAATTACTGTCCCTAAGGTCCACAACTATCCATAGATCTCAGCGTAATAATACACCATATGTGATTCACAGGACTCAAGTGATGTCTTGAAGAGCGATAAAGGAATGCCTAGCAGAGGCAATCTCAAACCTTTATGGACTTTTTAATACGGGAATTGTGATTTTCTCCTTCCTGGGAACCGAGTATGCTAATCATTTCAGTCTAAAACAAGTCTGCCATTCGCCTCAATGATGCTTGCTTCCTCTGTTTCACATAAAGACCCTTAGAGGCGCATGTCACATTCCCCAGCAGATGGCTGGGGCAAACATAGAATGACAAGCCTCGATTTCAGCAATGCTTAAAACATGATTTCATCAACTGTCGGAAAACAATTTGAATCTTTAACCTATTTTCACACCGGAGTTTGCACACTGAGCGGAGTCATCAAAGGCTCAGCAGTACACTGAGACTCTTTGTGCAACTTCCCTGTAATCCTACCCCTAAAATAAGTTCCATTAAATGGCTGAAACAAGTGCAAACATGATGAAACGCACGCACACACTGTAAAGCACACATTGTTGGCTCGAATTTAATTCCATTTATCCCGGTGTCTCGTTGCATTCTCACTCGAGACGTGTTGTTTGTAGATAGCGGCCCTACGAACTTTGGTTTGCAGGCTTGCATCATTGTGTAGGTGTTGTAAGGCTGTCTTGTCAATCTTTTAGGTTAAACCTTACTCCTCCACACTTACAGCAGGGGTTCTCTCTAGCAACAATAGACAAATTGAATGTAGTGACATGTGTCATGATCCCATAGACTTTGAAGGTGAAAAATGCTGGAGAGTTCTGTTTCTTCTGTGATGTTTGTTTGGGTAAGTGTTTCAGATAGTGCCCATGCTGAGTTGTACACATACAGTACAAGCGGGACTCTGTAAATATTTACATTAAGACAGCACCATGTAGTTTTGCATATATCAAAGCACATAACCTCATTTAGAGATGTACTGGTTTACATAAAGAGAGCTTCTACTTTTACATCTGTCAAGCCTGAATAAACACCTGAGCCCCTTTTTATGCAAAGGTCACATCATATGTTATACCTGGAGATTATTTATATTACAACACATAGGTTACAAATCTGAATTTAAGCATGATAATTTAAAGCAGTACATGAGGAGATAAAAGGGGAAGGATCCAAAACAAACTGGTCTGCCAGTATTAAAAGACTGCATCTTAACTGTTACTAAACCATGAACAATGAACAAATGTCACGCATGAGGAGACGTTCAGTTTAAATAGATTACACTGGTTTTGCAGTGTAGGTGCAGTAATCACATAACTACCAATGAACAAGGCCATTGTAAATTACTTTTAATGTAACTCTTTATCAATTAATTTACTTTCCTAGGAATGCATAGCATGTGGCTTGTGTGCGCTTTACTGGTCAATAAACAAAAAAGCAGCGTCAGTTTTTTTCATTCAAAATGTTTTTGTGAGAACATATTGATCTGCACAACAAACAGGTTATTTGCTCTGTGTGTGTATTGTTTGTTGAGTTTATGACTTGCTAACAGGTGTTGGTGAAAACCCAGTGCTGTTGGTATTTACAGAGAAAGTGCAGTGACAAGATTGCATGTAAAAGGTGGGACTGATTCTGTTGCATAAAAAGAGACATTTTGCGCCATGCAAAATATACAGAATATTTTAAAAACGCACGTAAAATGATTTATTATCATTTGCAACTCGCAATTTATTGCTAAGTGCACCAATATTTAATGCGCCAAAAAAGCATGTCTTAGTTCATTTCGATATTTTAGACTTAGACTTAGATCCTCCAATGACTTATGTGGCATATCGGGCTCGATCTTGTGCCCGGGCTTCAGCTTCTTCCAATGATATATTCGATGTCTAGGTCTTGATGGAATGACCTCCGCCAGGTGTTGCGGGGACGTCCTCGTGGTCTTTTAACACCCAGGGGTTGCCAGCGCATCGCTGTTTTTGGAATCTGTGCGTCATCCATGCTGAAGATATGGCCGGCCAGTGGGAGTCTTCGGCATGCGACGACTTTGTGAAGTTTGACCGTGCCACTCCTTTGCAGGACCTCCTCGTTGGTGATGTGGTCGGTGTAGCGAATCTTCAGAATCTGGCGAAGACATCGCTGCTGAAAGACGTCGAGCTTGGTGTTGATGCAGGTCGACACCTTTCAAGTCTCGCTGGTATAAATGGCGGTTGGGATCACGAATGAATTAAGCAAGCGGAGTTTGATCATTTCAATATCTACCACTAAAAATGTCTGGAGAGGGACCCTGGACATTTAAGCCCAGGACCTTCTTGCTAACCTCCTCCACCACATATCTGAGAGTGGAAATAATGCCTTGAAATACATGTATAGCCACAGGGTTAGATTTAAATTTGTCTCTGATTGTGCTGCAGTGTTCAGCTATGAGAGATTTTCAAGATCTCCTTGTCTAACCAGTCCACATGGACATTTAAGCACGCCTATGACACTGACAGTAGAACATGAAATTACCCTTTTAATGTTGTATTTTTCCCATAAGAGGGTGGGTGAATTGACACGCGAGACCACAAGGGTAATTTTCAGAGGGAACAGAGCTGAACATAATGAAGGAAATGTGAGGGCGATAGAGAGGGAAGACAGCATCTTAAGTAGGTTAGAAGGCCTTTTAGAAAAGCAGAAGAAGGCTGAGAAAAACACTTCTTATTTGCTAGATACATATCAGGAATGTGAGATTATTTTGAGTGGGTTTTAGCAAGGCAACTAGATTGATATTGAATTATACAGGTCTTAAAAATTATTTCTCTCTCTCTCTCCCTCTCTCTCTCTGGATACAAGAGTAATCACTGGAACTGCGTAACTACTTAATTCTATTAAAATAGGACACACAATATTTCTTAAGCGAAGTGGGATGATAAAATTCACTGTGAATAATAAAGTTTCTGTGAGCTCACACTATAAAGAATAGCCTTAGTTTTTTCTTTAATTAGCTGTAAATCTATGAAATTAATGTTGAAACAGTGAACCGAACATGTTTTCCTAGTTCATAAGATTATGGAATTCCTGTAACGAAGCATCTGATCCTGTATAAAATAAGTAAAATGCCTTCAGCAATTTAACACGTACTGGGTAAAAAATGAATTCCCATCAATAATAACAGAAAATAGAAGTAATTACACAAAACTGTGTACTGTAGCATTGGAGTCCAATTTAAAAAGAATATGGCAGCTAGCAGGCACCGTTCAAAGGGGTGCCTGCCTGAATATATAGGGATTCAACATCCATTGAAAAGTGCTGTGTGGTTTCAACTTCCTGTGCTAACTTCATGACTCTGATGAAGTGTTCAATAGTACAGTTTTTACCTGTGGTTATAGAAATTAATACAACAAAAAACTGAAACTAGTCAGGAACTCCATTTGTGTGCATGTTCAGATTAATAACCTCATTCAAATAAGGTTTTAACCCTGCTGTGAAAGCACTGACTTGTGAAGTTGGTCTGTAGTCCAACTTTCTGTAGAAGTCAGCATTAGTGAGATGTTTTCATCTCCCAATCATATGACATCCTATCTAATATGACCTTCATTTATCAGCACTCTGAATAACCTGTGTCATCTTTTTTAACATCCAATAATCTCATGTTTCATGACTTTTCCTGAAATGAGTTTATCACGCAGTGAATTTGGGGGTGTGTGGGATAAAGAGAGAAAAAAAAAAGAAAGCTGAGCACCATCAAGGATGTCAGTTTGACTTCCATAGAAATCAATGTAAAATGCCGCAGTCAACATTCTTATTGTTGACATGCTTTTTCATATGAAGGCTGATATGACAGGAGCCAGAGGTAGCTAGATACGATTGATAGAGAAATAGGCAGTAAACTAAAACATGAATAATTAAAAGGTAGGACTGAACGGGTCATAAGTCAGAGCAGAGCAGAGAGCCTGGCAGGTTGCTGGCTGTGCAGAACAGTGTGAAAAGTACTAATCTGAGGAAATAAAAACTAAAATCCCAACTAGAGCAACCGAATCGGACAGATTTCAGGCCTGAGGAGCAGAGCTGAGGAGCTGAAGGGCTGCAGACTGAGGCGGAGCAGTGTGGACGGTGGATAAGAGAGGATGACTTGGCTGCAGGCCTAGTGAAGAGGAGGCAGAGGTGGACAAGTTGATAAAACGTCACTGTTTTAATTTTACAATCATAGTTTTTGATATGTTATGTATATTGTTCTGTGGCACTGTTTGTCCGTTAGTGAATTCTAAAACATATTTTGTCTTTATGATCTGAAATGAAATAATCTCAAATATTTGTAAAACTAACGAAACCTCCATAATCTTAAATACTTATTTTCCCTGAAAAAATCCTTTTGCATTCAATTAGATAAATCTGAGGTTTGAATGAGGACTTCTTCACCCAAACCAAGCATCTGGAAAATCACGTCAGACAAAAAGAACATACACAGGCTTGAATAAAAACGTGCATCATTACTTTTTTCCCTACCTGTCACAAACTGAATGCCTTGCTGCTACCCACTGAAAAGGAACTGAACTTAGAATTATTTGTTTGTCATTTCAATATTCAGTGGTTTCAAAAGCTTCAGAAAATGTAATAAAAAAAAAAAAAAAGCTGGCACATTCTTGATACAGATCCAGCACTTAAGCAGTGTTTTTTTCTGCACCCTCATGCGGTGCACAAAAGACCTCCTGACCTATGTAACATGTTGGCTGGCGCATCTTCCCACTCCATCGCACTCACATTCACTCATTCTATTGTGGTCATTGCCAATGATGCCATTTCACATATAAAACTAATTCATCCACCCCCTAAATGGGAAAGAAATACAGCATAAAAAAGGTCATTTTGTGTTCTACTGTGAAAACCTTGTAGAATACTTAAATCTCCATGTGGATTGGATCACCATCTTTACAAACCTGCATAGCTGAACACTTCAGCGCTACTGAAAACACAACATAGTAGGGAAAAACAATATTTCACCTCAGATAGAGTTAATCAAAAATCCATTAAGAGGGGAATAGTCTTACTTAGGTTGATTCACTTTCTGCATTTAATTTTTGCCTGACACTAGAAAAACAGACAAAACAGACCAATAAGAGCAGGTATCATACTCAGTCTTTATTATTCTGAAATTGTTCTGCAATGTAAAATTATGATGACTTTAAATATCATCTATAGCACATAATGAAATGCACTATTAATATCATCATAAGATTCCAAAGAGAATCAAGAAAAATCTTTGTGCGCAACAAACAAAGCTGAAAATTAATACCAGATGTCCGTGATCGTTGGGCCCCCAGGAGGCACTGCGTTAAAAACAGCTATGATTCTGTCATGGAAATCACTGATGAAGAAATGCCCCCATTTTCTTTATACAATACAAAAACCGTGTGTGTGTGTGTGAGTGTGTGTACTGTATATATACTTCACCAACACAATTGATTTGATAAAAGTCTGTGCAATGCATTCATTTGAAGCTGTTTTTCTTTGCCGTACCAAGTAGTGGTTACATGCTGCTGCTCTTGACTCACTCTGTGAAATAAATTGACGTTCATTTATGCTCTCAGACAAAAACAAAACTAAGAAACAGATGATGAGAGTACATTTCTGTTGATATAAATGGGTGGGGATGTCACCCGTACAAGCTTAAAAATAAAACAGTAAGCAAGAAATAGAGATTTGAACTTAGAGACATCTAAGTAAGACCAATTCATCTGTCCAGATAATCTGATTCAGTTGTTTTGTTTATACCCCCTAAACCACACAGTACAACATTCCTCTGCTTTAATAGCAGAATGTGTCAACAATCTAAAACAGAATTGCCCTAATGCCTGTACCATTCTTCTGAGAAACGTGAATAAATGCAACTTTAAGAATTGTTTAAGGAGACATTCAAGGCTGGTAACCTCCAGAAATCTGAAGACCATGAAAACAGGTAAGTCAAGTATGAGGCACAAGTCATTCACAACTAAATACACTTTTTTTTAATCTCCAGGTTTGAAACCATAGAAAACCCAGAAAGATGCTGAGGTGCTGGAGTCTAAAAACAGTGGGCTTAAGATAGAGTGGAAGTCTCAGAGGGTCAGACTGCCAATGTCTTTCAACACTTCGATGAATGTAATCCCGTTTGCTCCAACAACATCAGTGCCTCTATTCTAAAGACAAACAGTTTTGGATTTACCCTGCTGTGCCAGCCCATTTTCCCTAATTTTCTCTCTCCACAAACACACACATCCATCCACACAGCCTGGGAAACGTCAAGCAGCCTAGTTCTACACCCCAAGGAGTGCAATGAGGTTTAACCCGTGGCCCTAAACTAAAGACTTAATAAGTAACTAATTAGAGAAACAGCTCTCATATGCTCTCTGATGCCACACAGGATAAACCAAAGATGTGAGAGCCGAACACTGAAGATGTCATTTCCACCCTTGTGCACCTTGTGTCAATATATCCACTATTACTTAAACAGCGTATAGTTGTGTATCCCTCAAACAGGGATCAGTCTTTTTTGTGTGTGTCATGGCCTATTGCCATTTACAATCAGTGCCTGATGTATAGCAGTTAAGTCCAATTAATTCTTTGGTTCTTATATTTGGAAAGCAACTTCAAGTTTTCTGGAAAGCAGAAAAATTGACCTCTGATCTTGACCTTGAGTTGAAGGTCACAGAGATTTGAACTCGTCTGAGATTTTTAGTAGATGTACCTGTGGTATCAATTTCCTACATTGCTTCATTCTTGAGTTGTTCACAAAGTTGGGTATCGACGCCACCCGCTAGCCTGCCAGCCCCACCAGTCCAACCAGCAGAGTGACAACATCAGACTTTTACACTGAGGGGTAAAACCATACTAAAGGAATCCACCTTGTAAAATCCTCTCATACCAGAAGATCATGAATAAGGTTTTTATCTGAAGCTTGTTCAGCTTGTTCTTTGACAGCGTGCATCCATCTTTGAGAAGCAATATTGTAATCTTTGATGTTGATTATGTCGAGGACGTTGTCATTGTCCTCGCTCTAACCTAGACACTGAGTGACATTTAATTTCTCTCTGTTTGTTATTTAACGCTGTTCATCCAAATTTGGCACTACACTTCCAGATAGAATGGCTATTGAGAAAAACAGCATGCATAAATTTAGCCAAAAAAATAGCTATTATCCAACTTATCAGTAAAAACACACAAATAAAGAACTGGCAGATGACACAGCATTTATCTTTTAGTGATTAGATCAGGTAATATATTTTATGGTCACTGATTGAACACTCAATTCACTCTATTCATAGTTAAATCTTGCCAACAGTGTTTAGTTGTTCACAAATTATGTCATATCAATTAGTGCAGATATGATATTAAGTTTTAGTCTTAATATACAGTACCTAAGTTATTTTGTACACTTGTTAAAACA
The DNA here is from genome assembly GCF_057382095.1 of Aulonocara sp. 'chitande type north' Nkhata Bay. NCBI lineage: Eukaryota > Metazoa > Chordata > Actinopteri > Cichliformes > Cichlidae > Aulonocara > Aulonocara sp. 'chitande type north' Nkhata Bay. The sequence goes on from NC_141350.1 coordinate 42,145,384, forward strand.
GCAAAAGAAAGCATTGTATATGCTGGATGTACTTTAAAGAAAAATGTATAACTGTATAGGAAACTGTTGCTGACTGAGCTTAAGTTAGGTACAGTTAACTCAGAGACACCCTGATGTTGCCTGGGACATGATCTAGCTGACCTTTTTCTTTAAGACAGGAATCTAGGTTTGATGAGTTGACACATGGGGGTGTCCATGCGTCAAGAGGAGGGGTCCAGAATTAACATGAAACTATGTTTTCTATGATTTTTGCAGTGATTTGTGGGATTAACAGTTCATTTACAGGTATTACACCTATACAAGTGGTGCATCCATGTTCAGATGAGGCTTTGATGGTCCATAAGTGAAGTTCACTGAACTAAAGAATGTGGTTTGATGATGGTTGACGTGCTTTCCAAATAGAAGGTTTTTCCTCCTAGCAAGGAAATACAGGTGCAGCAGTCAGAGTATTGCTGAAAGGAATCTCCTGAGAAATTTTCAGAGGCCCAGTGAGAAACAAGAACCATTCCAGGCATAGCAGACAGCCCAGGCAGTGGTTGAGGTCGAAGGTTGAGCTGTTTGGGGCCCATCATGAGATCAGATTTCGGAGCCACAGCAAGGACCACGAAGCTGCGTTGGAATGAGACCTGTGCTAAGGGGGCTTTCCAGAGGCCAACAGAGGAGATTGTGGACAAACGACGGGCACCTGAAGGATTAGGGGAGCGTGCCAAGCTCCATCGACAGCGCAGGAGTCCAAGGATGGCATCATGATTCTGGGTGTTATTTTTGACTCTGAGCTTGGTTTTATCCCACATGTTAAACATGTAACCAAAATTGGATTTTATCATCTAAAAAATATAGCCAGAGTCCGCCCTATTCTCTCTCGGGCCAACACGGAGATGCTGATGCATGCTTTTATTACCAGTCGCATTGATTACTGTAATGCCCTGCTCTCTGGTCTTCCTAAGAAGAATATTTCAACTTTACAACTTTTGCAAAACTCGGCAGCTCGTGTGCTGACAAAGACCAGAGGGCGGGCCCACATTACACCGGTTTTAGAATCGCTGCACTGGCTCCCCGTGTGGTTCAGGATCGATTTTAAAGTTCTTTTATTGGTTTTTAAATGTCTTAATGGTCTTGGGCCTTCTTATCTCTCAGATCTGCTTTTACCATACGAACCCTCGCGGACCCTGAGGTCCTCTGGTACTGGCCTTTTGATTGTCCCTAAAGTCAGGACACATACTCACGGAGAGGCAGCTTTTCAGTGGTATGGTCCTCGTCTGTGGAACAGCCTGCCGGAGGAGCTCAGGGCCGCAGAGAACGTACATGTTTTTAAGAACAGGCTCAAGACCCACCTTTTTAATTTAGCTTTTACTTAGCGTTTATTTATTTTATGCTTATTTATTCTATCCTGTTATTCTATTATTAATTTAGACTTTACCTAATATTTATTGATTTTATTCTTATTCATTTTTTAATCTTCTTACTCTATTTATATTTATATTGTATCCTGTTCTTATTTATTTTATCATTTTACCCTGTATATATCCTATTGTGTCATATCTCCAGTGTTTCCTCAGAGGGCGCTCTCTGCACCGGGGCTGTGATCGACTGTGGCTGCTGGGTCTCTGGGGGTCCTCTGGCTGGGGGGCTCCTTGGCCTCCCTCCTGCTGTGTGCCCAGCCTGGAGGCTGCGGTCTGTGACCGGCTCCCGGTGCAGACGGCTCCCTGTTATAGTGTTTCCTCACTTGGCCCAGCCCAATTTTTACTCTTTAAGTGTGCTCGTGTGTGTGTGTGTGTGTGTGGGGGGGGGGGGATATGTGTGTATTCACATCATTTATGTTAATGAGAGTGTGGGGAGTGAGTTGGAGGGTGGGGTGGGCTGTTTTTAACTATGTAAAGCACTTTGTGCTACATTGTTTTTTGTATGAAAAGTGCTTTATAAATAAAGATTGATTGATTGATTGATTGATGATTCTGTGAAAAGCACAGGAACCAGAAGCTATGGTGTTGCACCATGACCACTTCTACAAGACTGCTGAGGTGACTCAACAGGTGGGATCATAACAGCAGTAAAGATAACTGGATCCAACACTCTTTCCACAGAAGGGTTTTTCTGCAGAGGATGGAGAGTGGAGGAGTCATAAGTATCCCCCACAGGACGAAGGCCTGAAGTGAGGTGATGGGGGTTGGTAGAGGCCATAAAACAGGAGTGCTGACGAGGCCTGCAGCTTTGGAGATAGCTGAAAGCCTCATCGACAAACAAAATCAACTAGTATGTTTGAATGCCTATGCTACATACATTTGGACTCTGGTCCTATGGACAGTGATGGAAAAAACTGGAAGAGACATTTATGACGCCCTGCAGAACAATGTATGAACGTGTGATTAAAATGTGATTTTTTAGTCTGAAGTCTAAATTTTGTCATGGTGAGTTAAAATGTACTGGACCTGAGAACTCATGATACTACCCTACTTATTTAAGGTAGACACATTAACAGTTACTGCTTATTTCTGTAATCTCTATTTATCACGATTATCTGTGCCTTCTCGAAATAGCTTCCAAGTCCACCTTTGACTTTAATAGATCATGGCGCTGCAGAGATTTCTCTCTTCCCCTTTTGTGGCTATGTTGTCAGTTTTCATTACCTAAGAGGGAAAAATGCTTTCATCTAAATTCCCTAAAATCTATGTTTGCTATTATAACTTTTGTAAGGTTTTATATTACATTAAATCTTCTTGTTTCCGCTGGTCTCTTTAGGGGTCTGCCTACATCTCACCCTATCACATGCATCCTCTTCTGTCAAACCTGCCCTCTGCATGTCCTCCTTCACTACATCCATGAGTCTGCTCTGTGGTCTTTCCTCCTACCTGGAAGCTACATAACAACATCCTTTGTCTAGCATATCCACTATTTCACCTCCGCATGTTTTCAGACCATCTCAGCTTTGCCTCTCTAACTTTGCCTCCAAACTGCTCAACCTGATTTGTCCCTCTGATATACTCATTTCTAATCCTGTCCATCTTGGTCACTCCCAGTTAAAATCTTTATCTGCCACTTCCAGCTCAGCCTCATGTCTTCTTTTTAGTGCCACTGCCTCCAAACTATACATCATAGTAGGTCTTACAGCCATCTTGTAAACATTTCCTTTCACTGCCATCCTTCTGTCACAAATCTCCCCTGACACTCGTCTCCACCCACTCCACCCTGCCTGCACTCTCTTCTTCACCTCGCTTGGACTCACCTCCCCTGTGCACTGACATTGGTATTACATTGGCTTTGGCACAAAATAAATATTGTGGGAAGATCTGCACTTTCCAACTTTAATCAACTGGTGGATTAAAGTTGCTCCTTTAGGCACCAAATGTTTAAAACTTTTACTGACAGTAGTATGCAATGACACAGATTATAACAGCAGGAAAGAATAAAGCTAAATGTGTACAAGAAAAGACAGGGAACACTGCTGGAGGCAATGTGGTGTTGCTTCGTGGCCTCCAATGAAAGTGGGCAGATGAAGTGACAAAACCACACAAACTCTCTACTGAGGTCGAACTGCCCCGCCATCATCCTCGGGGTATACATCTTTGAAGCTCTCCTACTGATTCTGTTTTAATGCTCAGCAAAGTAGGTTGATGGACATCTGACCAATATCTTTTAGTCAATGCAGTCAAATAAAATGTCTCCCTGACTATGAACATACTACTGATGAGTACGAAAAAAGTATGTCAAAAGCAAGTACGAGAGTTAAAGGATTATACACGTATTTAAGTGAAAATTATTCTAGATTGTTTTTTCTTTTGTTATAGAGTCTCAGCCCACCAGCTGGGACTCTGACCAGTGAAGTTTATTTGAAAAACCTCTGGGAGACAGTGGACAATAGGATCCCCCTGCTCAGGAGACGAAGCATACTGTGATTTGTGTATTTTATGTTATTTACATACCTTTATTTTTTATGTATTCCACATATTTTTATCTTTTCAATAAAATAGAAAAAAAACAAAAAACATGACAGCTGCCGTCTACCAGTTTACAACCCTCAAAGAGATTCTTAATTACAGTTATGGTCATTTCATGCACAGGTGTAGTAAATAACAGAACACTAAATAAGTTACAGATTTTCCACATTACTCAATTTGATGAATAACCCACAAAACTTGAAAGCCCAGGTTCGTGGTCATTTCAATACTTCAAGGCAGTCTTTTGCTGAGTGGTGAATTGCAAGGTATAGTACGCAGTCAACATGTATGACCTTGATATGAGCGGTCCTGTATAATTCACTGTATCTTCCCCTCAGCAGGGCTGTGAAAGAGAAACATGTAAATGATAGATGACTTGTCTTTCATCACTGCCGTCACCTTGACACCCAGGAGGAAATAACAATCCAGCCAGTGGGGTGTGTCACTTCCTGTGTGGAGCTACTTTGTCTTTTCCTAAAGCCATTTAGCTGCAGAAGTGAATGTCAAGTACTGTAGACTGCCACGCACAGAGACACGCACACAGTTATCACTCACTGATTGAAAACAGCCACCTCTGAGCAACAATCACCTACATGCAGTGCTTTAAATCCTTTTGACACATAATGACTTTAACTAAGTTTGTTCTTGTAAATACTTTTAAGTAATTGCATTGTATAGTTGTAAATTAGAGGTTTGCTAGATTTCAGCATATAAAGTATATAATATTTATATACATTTTACCTGATAACCACTTAAGTGTAGCATAATTACTAGTTACCAGCACATGAAGGTTTCACAATCTCAAAATGTTTTTAACACGTCCAATAATACTTACACATCTGTGTCAGTTTATCTTATTGTCTTGGAAATCTGATTTTTATACTAACAGCTCTTTGATATTTCTTGAATCCTCTTTATATGTAACACTAGTTGTCTCTGCTTGTAATTAGAGTATCACACCATGCTATAGACATTTTTGGATAGAAGCTGCAAAGGATCAAGTATCAGTACCAAACTGCAACAACGTGAAATCTCGAGAGGTGTCTGCAGTAAAACAAAGTCTAAATAACTTGCTTAATGTAATGTATGTATACTTGACATTCAATTAATTTTATAAGACTTGAAAGTTTGCGATAGTACAAGATGTTAACTGGAAAACCATATTTGTTGTTCACCGTTTTCAGCTGTGCATTTGGTTTCCCATAGCAGGACTGTTCATGTTTGACTGATACTTAATGCATCATGCATTATGTAACAGTGGATTTCAATAAGCTGTGCGTACACAGAAGGCGTAGTGTGCCGAGATGCTCGGTGTGACTATGTATGTGTGTTTAAGTCCAATACTAAATTTAGGGTCGGCTGAGGTTTTTCGAAGTGCTCAGTACCTGAACCCCTCTAAAAGAAATTGTACCTATGCAAAACATGCTGAAAATAAACTTAAGTGTAACATTTGCTTTTGTTGCATTTGCAGGCAAAGTATATGTATTTTGATGAATGACTTTAATGTGCAATTACAATGCTACATGTTCAGATATCCTTTTAAGTATCTAATGGTATGTAGACAGAAAGAAAAATATCAGATATTACCAAAATTATCCTTTAAGTCCAAGCATACCTTAGACTTTATGTTCCTCAAACAATTCATTTTATTGACTACACTTGGGACTAGCTGAGAACCTGCATGAATGGCAGTGCTAAAAAAAAGATTGATGTTTAATAATGTTCTCCTTCATACTCTTTTTTTTGCAATCGCTCTTTCAGCACCTGAGAAACCAAGCGGGGTGCTGCTGTTTGGTTGTTCAGCAGGGATGTAAGGTTATTATTTCAGTCACACACTCATTAATTCAGTAGAAGGAGGGAGTCAGACGGACCTTTGACTGAAGCTGTTCTCCTTCCTGTGGCAGTGCAGGGTGACAACTCTGTGACCTTCACTTCTGACATCCTGACTCACCGTCCACATAACTGGGTTACTGGCTCTAGCTCCCAAGAATGCCACTCCATCTTTCAGCTTGACCCTGAAACACAGAAATATACTGGTCAAAAGTCCATCCATCCATGAGCATGACAAGGAATGGATGGAGCCTATCCCAGAATGGTGGTGGTGGGTGTGTGTGTGTGTGTGTGTGTGTGTGTGTGTGTGTGTGTGTGTGTGTGTGTGTGTGTGTGTGTGTGTGTGTGTGTGTGTGTGTGTGTGTGTGTGTGTGGAAGAAAATGTGGCAACTCCCACTAACAGTCAATTAGGACGAAGGAAAACGGAAAAAAATGAGAAGAATCAGCAGCTGAAACATTAGAGACTGTAAAGGTTAAGCACAACACTTAAGAACCGTCGAATGCTGCTGGATGGTCTATGCTTGAAAAAGTTTACAAGTCAGATTTATTCTATTAGCAGTCGTAACACCAGGATGACAGATGGCATGCTAGCTGAACTAAGGAGTCAGGGTTAGTGAGTTTAAATTAAATTCTGCAAAAGTTAAACAGAATTAGCAAACACACTGTAGTATCTTGTATGGCAAGTCTTGTTTTGCAAACAAAAATAAGGGCAACAACTTGGCACCAAGCACCATTTCAGACAAATTGTGTCCATTTTTTTCCCTCTCCAGTATCTACCGCTTTCATGCCACTTCTACCTGCGTCCCACCCTTTTCCCCCCTGCAATCGCTTCCATTACTCATGGTCACAGTCTGTGGGAGGATACTGAGATAGTGAGAAACCATGACCTCCCCTTCTTCCAGTATGTCAGCAGCTGCTTTCTGCATTTTCGTCTGTCACATGAAGTTACTTCCAGTTCTTTTACAACATGCCAACCCGCTCTTTTTCAAACCTTTGGCACAAATGTAGCCGTATGTATCAAGTAGAAAAGGAAGCAGAAGAGGAAGATAGATGGCACGTGAAAGCTGCTCTAAAGTAAAACACCGGAGAACAAAAAGAAAAAAAAGTGAAAGTGAAAAGGAACATTTTCATTCACTAAAATTTCAGCGCTGGGTAATTTTCCCCCTACATCAAAATAATTGAAGACTGTCCTCATTCTGCATCTTTGAAAGACTTGTAAAGGAAGAAAAAAACATGAACGTTAACGGGGGGAGATGACATGACATTCTGTGAAGCAGTGCTTAGAAGAGAACAGTCATTACATCTTCCATGTTCAACCAGTCTCCTTTGATCTTATCATGGTCGCTGCTGCGGTAATAACTGGCCTTGTGTTGGTCGCTGCCTCTGACGAGCAAAGATAAAGGCCGCTGGTGTGGAAGGCGCAGGCAATAACTAGGAGGAGACAGCTGATTGCTGTCTGCCCCCCTGTATCCAAGTTGTCACCTTAGCCACAGCACAGTAATTACCACAAACTTGCAAGCAGATGTAGCACTGACAGAGAACTACAAAAGGACCAATAATCAACTAATTTCATGCAGCATTCTGTATGCTGCATTGATCACATCTCAAACTCCAATTTCACAGAATAAATGCACTGCATTTTCCTTATTTTCCACATCAGTTTCTAGCTGGTGCAAAATGAACTTGAACAACAAGTTGATTTGTCTGTTTATGCTGATACCTGCATTTACAGGGGGCGGTTGGCCAAACTTAACTTTTACAATATGCTCTGCATTTCAGAGTAAATGATCAGTTAATCAATACGTTGTAGTTGATGAATTACACTCCACTACAGTGTCGATGTGCTCTGTGTTCTTTCTTTCTTACTATAATATTCTATTTTTCCTGAAATTCATCCACTCTTTGACGTAAAAAACAAAGCATCTCCTATAGGGTCGGAGCAGGGGGCTGAATTAAGAAATGGCATGTTGTAAATGAGATTGGTTTGGCTAATGTGATTTCTGGGGGAGGGAGGACAAACGGGGGGGAGGCAATAAAGGAAAGCAATTTGAAGGGAGCTCTCCTTTCACATGCATCAGCACATGAAGCTGCCTCATTAATTCCATGAAACCGTGCATCAGTGGGATGAGTATTTACAGATGAGATGAGGTTGTCAGAAAAGACAGGTTTCAACTCCACCCAACTGAGGCTCAGAAATGACACACCAGAATGGCCATAGTCCAAATAACATGTCAGCACACCTTCCACTCTTACATCCATCTTGCATACTGAAAGAAATACCTATGTGCATTAATATTAATGCACTTTACACAGCAGGAAATTGAACAGGATACAAAAACACATTGCAAACATCCTGTAAGATCAGGTGTTGTACGTTACGTATTTCAATCTGGTAATTGCCCTGGATGATTAGGTAAGGAATTGCCAGCTATTGTGGATAACTATTGTGGCTTTGGGGCTTGGGGAAGTATGCCCGTTTCAAATATTATTGGAATTCATCTAATATTTCACTCAAAAACAGAAATCTAATAGTGGTGCTGCAGAAAGTCATTAAGAATTCTCCTTTGAGCTCAACTGCACCAAATGTCATGACAATCTAGCCTACAGTTGTTGAGACTTTTCACTCTGCTGGACCAAACTGGGTGGCAGACAATCAAACCAACACACTGAATAAAATATACATGCATGCATTTATGTTTTCAGATGCCAGCAGTTCCAGCTTAGCGGCCCCACCAGTAAAGGCTGAATCACCTTCATACACTATTAGGGCCACTTTCTACTAGAGATGGCACGATACCACTTTTTTATGTCCGATACCGATACCGATATCATAAATTTGGATATCTGCCGATACCGATATGAATCCGATATAGTGTTTTTTAACCAACAAAACTGTTTTTTAAAATATCTTGCTGCATTTTGCAAGTCTGCAAGTTCATACTCAAGTTTAAAACAACAACTACACTAAAGCTATTCTGTTATACCTGTATACAAAAAAAATATTTCATAGTTCAGCAATACTGATCAATCTAATAAACTTAAACCTACACCATCCTCCCTATTCTGGTATTTTAAAGAGTACTTAGTGTAAATATTAAGCAATCTAACTAATAGGGTTCCAACTCCCAGCAACAACAAAAATAAATAAATAAAAAATAGGGAACCACCCCTCACGCTCCACCTCATGATGCTTAATCGACGTAATCAACCTTAATTTGATGCAGTGCGAAAAAAAATGCACAGAAATCAATTATTTTTCAAGAAATATTAAATAGATTCAACATCTTTCTTCAACAAAATTGCAGACTGCACAGATGGTACCTTCCCAAAGTAAAGAGTACTATAGCTTACTAGGGTATATATATATATATATATATTAGACTTAATAGTCACTATATACAGTAATTGACTTCTATTCATTTTACATCAAATTAAAACTTTGGGTGTCAGATAATTATTTATTAAAAGCTCGACATTTTAAATGAGAATAAGAAAGAAAAGTATGTCTTTGTGCCCCTTTTCCCTGTTCATGCCCTATCGGCCCCCCTGGCTAAACTTTGCTAGATCCGCCCCTGCACAGTTACCAGCCGTCAGCTACGTAGAAAAAGATCCTTGAGTAGAAAGTAATATTAAATAAATTCTAACAACAGCTGATCAAGCTTAAACGTGCTGCTGTTGTTCAGCCGCTGGTTTCCTCTTTCTGGTGCAAAGTGGGCCAAAAGCAAACAAGAGAGACTACTCCCGACAGAAAAGCCGATCAGCTGATCATTAAGCAGTTTCATGATTGAAGTAGCAGCCGGAGAGCGAGAGGCAGTCGCTCGTTAAGCTTAACGCAGGAGTGCTTTACAAACATTCAGAGATGGACTTACACATTTGCTTTACTTCTCTCGGGGATAACTTTGTCGGAGATGAAATGCTGGGTTGCTAGCGAAGCTCCACATGCTATCCAGACCACCGACAGGTCCCGCATGCCACAGCCGCTCTATCACGTGATGCATACTGCTCCGACGTGCTAATGTTCTGAGGTGAGTTATGGCGTGTTGCAAGTTTTGTGAGGTGCTTTCCTGATATTTAATGGATCGGATTACATTTTTTATTTTTCTCCGATATCCGATCCAGTAATTTAGGTCAGTATCGGACCGATACCGATACGTAATATCGGATCGGTCCATCTCTACTTTCTACTCACTGTAGAGCCTGCAACAAAATTGTATATCGTTTTTCATTAACTCTGATTTCCAGTTTATTGTAAGGGATTATACAGGTTTTGCCTCAGTGCAATATAAAAAAAAAAGGGTAAAATAAAAAAATAAAGAGGTGCCATTAACTTTAAAAAAAATAAAAAATAAATACTATTATGAGTACTATTCACGATTTCCTCTTAAGACACAGGGGATCCAGAGAAACATAACAGTGCAAACAGTTAAACATGCCATAATTGACATACAGGTAAAGGCCCCAGGAGACAGACTGGATTAAGCATAAAGCAAACCTGTTTATTGAAGCTGTTTGCAACGTCAAGGCAAAACTAAATCCACACACAGGGCAGAGGGACAGATCACAGACACTCTGACAAGAAAGGTGCAAGTTATTTATACACACAGGGTTAATTAGGGGAAGTGGACACAGGTGGGGAAAACACACATGTGCAAACAGTCAAGGTACTGTGACAAGGAGAAGTAAAACTGAATACAATACATATTCAATTCAATTTTAATTCTAAAGTGCCACCTTACCCCAACAATAAGACAACCCGCTTCAAGCAAAAGCTTGGCCACAGTGGGAAGGAAAAACTCTGTTTTAACAAGGAAAAACCTAGAAAGCAGGCCCAGGGAGGGGCCTGTTAATGAAGTTAATAAATGTGTGAAAATGACATGAGAAACAAATTGTCAAAATAAAATGTGCTGCAGTTTAAAAAATAATAAATATTCCTCTACAGTAGATTCAGGAGAAAACAGCCTTTGGCTTTCCTACAAAGTGCCCCTTCTTAACTCTCATTTGAAGATCTCCATACAGGGAAGAAGGAAACATCCATTTGCTAATATCAGGAGTAGGACTTTAAAGTTTATGACTTAATATATTTGTAAAAATGGAATAACTATGTGTTCACGAACTCCAGATTCAAACTTGTGAATGATTATTTTTTTCTATTCTTTTTTTTTTTTTAAACACAGGAGTGTGGCTGCTAATCTCTTTCAGCCCTTCACAGCAGCTGCCAACAAAGCCAACAAAATGTGAATGTATTTTCTTCTAGAGATGTCCATTATAACTGCAGGATGTTGCAGTTAGCAGCTTCGGTGCTGGAAGTTAACAATTTGAAAGAAGAAGCTGCATAACTAAACTTTGTCACGAATTCGAATGTCAACGAACAGGCAACTGTTTGACACACAGCATGAATACTTCTAGGATTTTTGGTGAGCCTCCTGCCACTGTGAACACATTTCACTTCTCTTTTATTTAGTTAACGATAGTTTTGACCCTGAAACAGCTGTGCTTAGTGAGTTCATGAAACGGTGAAGCAGAACGAGATCTGGATGATCTCCTCAAACAGCGTCATCTCTGCTCTTACAGATTGCAAGCGCTAAAAGTCAGTTTCTGATTTGACTGATGTTCGTGCTGTTGACTGTTTCAAGAGCTAAAAATCAGAGGGAGGGGGTTGAATATTTATCCCCGCAGGAGATAAAAAATAATCAAGCAGAGGGAGGGAAATCCCTCTCTCCCTAAGCACACACCCTGGTAATACACAGTTGATGATCACTAACTAGGAGATCTTTTTATTTTAACTGCTGATATTGGGATCGTTGAGAGTTATAAATATCTAGGTGTGGTACTTGACCGTAAACTGTAGTGGCATCATGCTGATGCCACTACTAAAAAAGTTCAACAAAGACTGTTCTTTTTAAGGAAAATGAAATTTTTTAATGTCTCATCTGAGATGTTGTCTTTGTTTTATAGAAGTTTTATTGAATCTGTGATGTCCTTTTGTATCGCTGCCTGGTTTGCTAACTTGACGGTGAAGAATAAGAATCGGTTGGGACTTCTGGTAAAAACTGCTAGCAAAATTTCAGGGCACTGGCAAGATGGAATTTTGGCCATCTACAATAGAAATGTGCTTAGAAAGGCGCTTTCTATTATTAATTGTTTGAACCACAGTGAGTTTGAGTTGTTGCCGTCCGGCCGCCGTTTTAAAGAGACCCTGGGGGGAAGACTAAAAGACTCGAGTTTTCTTTTATCCCTACGGCATCTTGTCTCCTGAATTCCTGAAGGCTCTGGACATTGTAGGGCTGTCCTGGTTGACACGCCTCAGGGCGTGGAGATCAGGGGCAGTACCCCTGGACTGGCATACCGGGGTGGTGGTCCCCATCTTTAAGAAGGGGACCGGAGGGTGTGTTCCAGCTACAGGGGGATCACACTCCTCAGCCTCCCTGGGAAAGTCTATGCCAGGGTGCTGGAAAGGAGAGTTTGTCCGCTAGTCGAACCTCGGATACAGGAGGAACAATGCGGTTTTTGCCCTGGTTGCAGAACACTGGACCAGCTCTTTATCCTCTCAAGGATACCTGAGGGCGTATGGGAGTTTGCCCAACCAGTCTACATGTGTTTTGTGGACTTAGAGAAGGCATTTGACCGTGTCCCTCGGGGTGTCCTGTGGGACGTGCTACGGGAGTATGGGGTGTCTGACCCATTGCTATGGGCCATTTGATTCCTATACAACCATTGCAAGAGCTTGGTTCGCATTGCCGGCAATAAGTCGGACTCGTTCCCGGTGGGTGATGGGCTCCGCCAGGGCTGCCCTTTGTCTCTGGTTCTGTTCATAATTTTTATGGACAGGATTTCTAGGCGCAGCAAAGTGGCGAAGGGCTTTCACTTTGGTGGCCTCAGAATCTCATCTCTGCTTTTCGCGGATGATGTGGTTCTGTTGGTTTCATCGGGTGATGGCCTCCAGCTCGCACTGGAACGGTTCGCAGCCGAGTGTGAAGCAGCGGGAATGAGGATCAGCACCTCCAAATCTGAGGCCATGGTTCTCTGCCGGAAAAGGGTGGAGTGCCCACTCCGGGTCGGGGATGAGTTCCTGCCCCAAGTGGAGTAGTTCAAGTATTAGTGGTAGGGGCTCAGAGTAGAGCTGCTGCTCTTCCACATCGAAAAGGAGCCAGCTGAGGTGGTTCGGGCATCTGACAAGGATGCCTCATGGGCACCTCCTGGGGTTGGTGTTCCGGGCATGTCCCACTGGGAGGAGGCCCCAGGGCAGACCAAGGACACACTGGAGAGATTATATCTCTCGGCTGGCCTGGGAACGCCTTGGTGTTCCCCTGGACAAGCTAGAGGAGGTGGCTGGGGAGAGGGAGGTCTGGGCTTCTCTGCTTAGGCTGCTGCCCCTGCGACCCGGCCCCGGATAAAGCGGAAGAAGATGGATGGATGGATGGATGGATGGATGGAGATGGCATCTTGTCTCCTTAATGGCAAATAACTGTCCTTTGACTTTTTTATCACTATTATTGTCATTATTTTATATTATTGCTCTGTTTATTTTTATCCTGCTGCTAAACTAATTTCCCCTTGTGGGACAATAAAGAAATTAAATTGAATTGAATTATTCATGAATTTTAAAAACATATAAAAAGGAAGGAAAAAAAAGACCATTAATGAAAGACAAGGATCCCAGTAGTAATATAACATCCTCCAGTGGCAGTAGCAAGGAAGATTTCAAAACAAAAGCTTGCTTTGGATACGATAGTCTGATTTTAATCACTCTGACAGGATAGACAGTCACAGGATTTGAGACAGAAAAAATTTAAAATGCAGGAATAATTGCCTTTAATGACCTTTAATAGAGTACACACATACTCATTTAAAACTGAGGCAGGACAGATTTGGAATAAACAAAAAACCCAGGACCCAGAAAATGAGGAACAGCATATTACCTTGAAAGGAAAAGTTCACTTCAAGATAGTAATAACTAGACGGCATTTAGCAAATGATTGCACTTTCAGGTATTATATCCTGCTGTCACTCAAAAGCATCCTTTCTTACATGATGTGTAAATGGCCTTTTGATAATAATGGAGGAGAATAGGTTAGGTAGGTGGTGGGGGTGATGTTGAGAGCATAACGGTCTCAACATCAGGGGAGATCTTGGTGTTAAAGGTATGTGAGCAGAAAAACAGATTAGCTGTGAGGATTAAAAAAGAAGGGTGTTGTGTCAGGGTGGGTGAAAAAGGCCAGAGTATGGGGAAAACATCCAGCAGTGGAAAGAAGCTAAAGTGAGAGATAATGGATAAGAAACTGGAATATTATATATATAGCAATGGCATTTGCTGTGTGTTCTGATTATACATTTTCAACCAAAAGAGACAGAAATTTATGTCAGTGCCATTATCAAGAGGCTACCTGAAAGGTTTTGAGCTCTAAGTTATAATAATTTTAGTTTAAATGAAAAGAAAAGGGAGAGAAATTATCCCTTGTATTACCCTTAAGGAGAAAAAAAACAACAACTCCCTTTTAACAGGAAGAAACCCTCAGCAGAACTAGGCTCAGGGAGGGGTGGACATCTGCCACGACCTGTTGGGGTGAGGGGAGCAAGAGAGGACAAAATCATGCTCTGGAAGAGAGCCGGAGATTATTAATAATATAATTGTTTCATCGCAGAACAGGTAAGGGTTTTGATTTTTGTTCTAAGAATGAACACATTAGGGGAAGTCAGCATTAAAAGAAAACTTTTAGTGAATATAAATGAACGTGAGCACAACAGTTTTGATTTGAGCTGTGTCAGAAAAAGTACCTTTGGTTCCTACATCACCTAACACCTCTTACAAAGGGGTGTTAGGTGATGTAGGGTCACAGCACTTATATATACTTGAAACCAATGAAAGGGAAAAAAATAGATTGCAAATTGCTCTGGTTGGTAAACTCATTGTTAAGCATATTCCAAATTGATTTTAAAGAGGTATTTTAGCTGAATTTAATCTACAAACAGAAGGGTAAAATTGGCCAAATTGCATTTAGGTTATTTAGTCAGCCTGTGTTCCATAATTCTCAAACACCTGCAGCTAAATCCTGTTACGAAATATAAACAGACAAGCTGTTGGGTATAACAGCCTAGATTTTCTTTAGGCTTTTCTCTGTTGCTCTATATCCCTGTCCTCAAAAACGAAATAATCTTCACCAGCACGGGGTAAAATTGAATTAGAAAGTAGCCCCTGACAGCACAACCAGGCTGGGACCTGGACCAATAAATTAGGAGAATGAAACAGGGCTGCACAGGAGCTTTGAGTCAATTAGCTGAAGAGTAGTTGTTGGCGGAGTGTTTTTCGGGGCGAGTGGACACAGGCAGATGTGGAGATAAAGAGAGAGCTAATTCAATTAATGAGTTTGATGCTGTTCCTCCCATTATCAAAGCTAGTTAAAAGTGCTGGTGCGTAGCAATGTTGAGAACTGAGGACAAGATTACCACTATCCAGATAAAGAGTGCACACCAGACAATGCTCATCTCCACCCATGCATGCCGCTGCGTTTCTCTCCATCTCAACCCTTTGTGTCTTTCTCAGCACATCTCTTTTCCCATCTGCTTTTGTCTGTCTTTATCTTTTTCCTTTGAAACATTATGCTCCTCCTCACTGCATCTACACACCCAAACCTCCCTCACCTCAACTCCATACCTCTAGAGTTCTCCATCTGTCTTTGGTGTTCTGCATTTATTCATAAAAAAATGAATCACACATCCTTGAATCGGTCATGCTTATTAATTTTATGTAATGACCTTATCTTGGTTGATAAATTTTCATCAGACAATTTGAAGCACTAATGAGTGAAACATGTTAATTAAGAAAAGCGTGTACAAATAGCCGACAGTTTGCAGGAACTCCTTCCTAGTTTGCAGTGTTTTGGTCCAGCACACCTGTAATTAGGACTTCATAGGGTATGAGACCGCTGCTGAAAGTGTTCACAGGTAGTCTTTCTACCACTGTGGTCCAAGCTTTGATGAGAAATATACCACAAGCAGTAGCAATGTCTCAGCTGTTGAATTGATTAAGCAACTGGTCATGTTCATGTGGCTTTAGTTTACATCTTCTGCCATTACTACAGTAGTTTAAATTTCAATTTGTCAGCACTGTCTTTGCTTTCTTTATGGTAAGTATTAAAAACCAACACAGGTTTGTTTCTGCTGTCTCTTGTAATCATTGTGCATAAAATCAGTTGGTGATCAAATCCATAACCTTTACATTTTGGGACCAAAAGACGTACCAAATACGTCTGTTGGTTCAAAAAATAAATATTTGTTTTGGACTTTAAAACAATTCAGACATGAATGATTGACATCTTTATCTGTTCAAGTGATCAATCGCTCACCTAATCATCTGCATCCATGATGATTAGGTGAAAACTGAAAAGTGCTGAAACTAAAGGCTTAAATGGCCTCTAACTTTACCTTTCTTATTTTCACTTCTTTCTACCATTCCATGTGCGAAAGATACAGGGAAAAAAAAACTACCATGTTTTCGTGAGTTATGCTTCATTTTTTTTTAGTTCTTTGGGTAACTGCTATAGCTCAGGAGATCAGGAAATCAGGAGATCAGGAAATCAGGTAGCCCTCAGCTGGAAGGCTAGTGACTCCTCCGGTCTGAATGCCAAAATGTTCTCAAGGAATATGAGTGTCCGTTTTAGATAAAGCCCCAGTTTAACAGGTCTAGAAACCAGCTGGCCACCCTCTAGTACCTACGACTGCTAGGGGAAAAAATTTATATTTCCCAAATGGTTTATGAATGGTTGTTCCAAGTGTTAGGTAAAATTGATGACAAAAAAATAGTAGATTGCCACGGTCGGTTGTAGTTACATTGAAGACACCAACCTGTCTACAAACACTTGCCTAATACTTCCTGAGGAGTTGTGAAACTGAAAAGTGCAAGAAACTAAAAACAGAGACCATAAAGTATAAGTTATGCCTATTGTTATATGTTGGCTGTAATGGTTAGACAACTCTTACTTTGAAAGAAAATGTTCTCCATTACACTTTTTCAGTTACACTACTGCACAACGAATAGTTGGCGACTGTTTGCAGACAAGTTGGGGGTCTTCTAACTTGTTGGCATCTTGCTAGCAAATTGTCAACTTTGGCAGTCTGCTAGCCACTAAAGCAATCACAACGAGGTTTTTCCTCTCTGTGTGACCAATTTCAGCTTGTGACAACCAGCAAACAATCGCCAATCATTTGGCCACAACATTTTTCCCCTAGAGGCAGCCAGGAAGGTACCGAACAGTCTCTAGGCATAAACTGGGGTTGCACAAATGTGTCCATCTGCGTATACATTTCTGTTCAGACAGCAAGAAGAAGGGTTTTTACCCATCGCACACATGCTCCCGTGCAGTCCTCCAAAATGCTAACTGATAATTGGCTGACATTGGTTTGATGAGAAAAGGGAAAGGAGTAACAGCAGAATTCAATGGGAATGGTACAGTAGAACTGTGAAAAAACTTAAAAGATCAAAAATTTCAACACAAAAATCACAGACAGTGGCTGCAGTCGACATTTTTCACTGTTGTTAACCCTTGTTTCACTTCAGCTCTTTGTCTGTTATAACTCCGCTCTTCTTCTGATAGACCAACAACAACACAAATAAGATTGACCCACAGACCAGGTGTACCACATGCACTGCCGCCATCTGACAATGAAGCTCTCTGCAGGGACACGGGTCATCCGCAGACTCCCAGTGGACCGCAAACGTGCTACCCTCGCTGAAGGATAAATTCCACTTGAGGCCACACGTACTGTTTGCATAAACTATAGAACTCTGTGAAGCTGGCTTGTACTGTCAAGTGTAGTAGTGTATATAGTGTTCATAGTGTCAAATGTAGTAGTGTATATAAAAATGTAGAGAAGTGCTAAATAAATCCCGAGCCATTTACAATAATTATGAAATTATGAAACAATTATAAGAAAAATTCAAAGGTGGACTTTCATATGTAAATCACACTATCAAAGATATGTAAAACTAATGAATCCTACAATACATATAAAATATGTTTTTAACTTTTCAACTTCTTTTTCCATATGCATTGACCACCTCGTTCTTTACAGAATACGATCCTAAACTAGACAGCATATATATTAGTTATAAGGACGTGTTAGCTGCGAGGGTTAAAAGCTACCAATCTATCAAGGGACAAGGATGATCAGAAGTAATACTTAAAGTGCCACTCAGTAATTTCAAACTGTGGTGGATTGTATTGAGTGCTACTTAATTGAGTAGATGTTGTCTTTCACTAAACACTACCCACATTTGTGCATGTGGCTATACAAGGTCTGCACTACCCAAGAAAATCAGTTTTCACTTGTAGAGGAGAGAAGAGCACAAGATTGCCTTTAGCCAAAATCTTTCTTCATCCATAGCTCATCCCCGAATAACACACAGAGTGTGGTTATGCCTCATATGCAGTAACATCTAACATATCTTTTGGTCTTTTTTTAATTAAAGGGAAAAGCAGGCAGATGACTGACATATGAAGCTTGGACCTGAGCTCTGGGAACAAACTCTCGCCTTTAAAAGAGAACATGATGAAATAACTGTCAGAGAAGTGTGGCTGACTTCAAATGAGAAGAGGTTAGAAATGTGAGCTGGCCATACCCTCATGACACGAAAGAATCCATGACAGATCAAGAGAAATCACATGGGCAGGAGCACTGAGAAATGAATTTGAGTGAAATTCAGAGAAGCCCCTGAGCGGGGAAAGGAACATTTAATTTAAAAACCCAGGTTTAATACATACAGCAAATCTTAAATATAGGACATCTTAGTACTAATAAAATCATTATTTTCCTGCAGCAAATAGCAAAGGTCCCAAGGTCATGATGGCCTTTGATCCTTGAACAGCTGAATTGATATAATTTACACTCACAATGAGCAGTCCTATCATTCTCAAGTATACTTTTCACTTGTCACACAGCACCATTTAAACAGCATCTGAACAGTGATCAAAATGCACATGGCTTCTATAACTGAGGCAATGAAAAAAGGAAAATTCCCAATGTAATGGCTAAAGACCAAATTCAACCAGCCACATACTTGGGGCGATCGTGGCTCAAGAGTTGGGAGTTCGCCTTGTAATCGGAAGGTTGCCGGTTTGAGCCCCGGCTTGGATAGTCTCGGTCGTTGTGTCCTTGGGCAAGACACTTCACCCGTTCCCTACTGGTGGTGGTCAGAGGGCCCGGTGGCACCAGTGTCCGGCAGCCTCGCCTCTGTCAGTGCGTCCCAGGGTGGCTGTGGCTACAATGTAGCTTGCCATCACCAGTGTGTGAATGTGTGTGTGAATGGGTGGATGACTGGATATGTAAAGCGCTTTGGGGTCCTTAGGGACTAGTAAAGCGCTATATAAATACAGGCCATTTACCATTTACCATTGAGACAAATTGGGTTCTAAAAACATGACTCTTTGAGCAAAGGCCTCAAGAGTGCTATGACTGTAATATGATGAGATAGCACTAATGTTCCAATTTTTGTACAATAAAGGACTGCTGTTTTGGCCCACAGTGCAATCCATAGAGAAACCATACTATAAAAGCGAGGAAAGAAGATGTAATTAATGCATTATTTCTTTTAAAAATGTAGGAAATGTAGAAATTGTAGCTCATTAAAAATAAAATTCACAAACGCTTACAGCTTAGAGCAATCAATGAGTTTCTTTAATCTCCCCCAAGCTCTCATTATCTCCCTAAGTCACATTATTTTTAATGCAACAAAGAATATGTTATTCTAAATAAAGAAAAAAGGCTATATGTGGGTGGGTATTGACTGAAATGACAAGGAGATCCTTGTGTGTGCAGCGACTGTGTACATGAAAGCGGGCCAACGGGATGATGACACCAAGGGGCGTGACAGTGCAACACCCACAGTGGCCAAAAGCAAATCACCTCCAGTATATCACAGCTTGGTTCTCATCACCATGCAAGGCTTGAAATGTAAAATTCAGGAACATTACCAATCTGGTGCCCTACATGTAGCATATTTTGATCCTTACTTGAGTCATGGGATTGTGAAGCAAGCACAGGATTTCAGACACACAAATTTGAAATATGTGTCACAAGGGTTTTCCTTTTCATATTTGATGTTTGTGCAAATGTACAGGATACTAAAAACTTCCAATTTTCAATTTGCTTTAATGCTGGATTTCAGGAACTTACTACACTGCTGCTGTAGATTATAGCTGAAGGAATGAGGTCATGTTGTAGCAGACAGAAGCTTGATCCCTATGGCTGCCATTTGAAAAGAAGCCTAGCCAGTTAAATAGGGTAGGAAATAGGGGATACAAACACATGCAAACACTGCTTCCAGTAAAACCTATCTGACATAAGGTTGCGTTCACGGGATAAAAATTAGACTTTGCGTTTTCCTCCATTGAGTTCGACGGATGATCCAGGACTGATCCAATATTTGGATTGGTACACAGTATAATCTCACGATATAGTAGGTCAGATTATGGCAGACTGGTGGACCTGATGGAGAAAGGGTTACACTGATTAACACTGGTGCTATCATTGCTCCAAGCATTGGGCACATACAAATGCAGTGCAATGAGTAGTCAATTGGCTTTTCGTCAAAAATCACAAATCAAAGCATCAAATGGCTGCACAGTTTAATGACCAAATGATGTCTTCTATCCTTAGACTGGTGGTTCAATAAAGAAAAGTCCCTCATCAATGAAGAATGAAGGATAGTGTCTGTCCATCCATGTATTCTCTTCCACTTATCCTTAACAGGGTGATGAAAGATGGCATTAAACTTAAATTTAGTTTAATCACTGATAGTGCACATTTTCAGGCTAGAATTATTAACCCACTCACAATCACTCTTAAGCCATGCTTTAGTTTTTTCACTGTATTTTTCAGCTGATTTAATACTTTGCTCCAGAGTAAAAAGGATGGATTACTATATAGAGAGGATAAATATTATATGGACTAGTTCTTGCATAGCACTACTACTCAGATGAGCACTTTCTACTACAAGTCTCATTAACCCAATCACACACGCATTCACACAGTCCATTTATGTATGCCTAAGCACTTTCTAACATTCACACACAAGCATACAGCACCTGGCATTACCAAGAGGTCTGACATCCAAGTACTAACCAGGCTCGACCCAGTTTAGCTTCCGGGATCAGACATGCTCAGGGTGGTATGGCTGTAAGCCATATTACTGGCATACATCCATCTATCCATTTTCAACTTCCACAATTTGGCGCCATGGGGTTGCTGGGGTTTATCCCAGATGTCATGGGGCAAGACGTGGGATACACCAGTCTATCATAGGGCTAACACAGAGAGACAGATAACCAGCCCATTCAGAATCCCCAGTCAACCCAACATGCATGTCTTTGGACTGTGGGAGATCCACACAGGCACTGGGAAAACATACTATATATAAACTGAAGCCAGCCGTTGAGTGTGAGGCAACAGTGCCAACCATCACACCTACATACCACCTACTGATTTACAGTATTTACAAATGGCAAATTGAATCACATTTATAAAGCTCTCATAAATGGTCTTCAAATTGCTTAAAGCACAGAGGTCTGTTTTGCCTGTATGAAGCTAAATGCAGAAATTTCATGACAACATCTGGATGGAATTTGATGGAAATGGATACAGGAGAAAATATCTGTAGTTTTCACATTTTCAGTGAAATTTGTTCAAGTCTACAACATTTATTGTCATTGTAAGAGGGTAAAAATATATCATGTCAATGTCCTTGTGAGAATGCCATACTCCCTACAAACACAGATCGGACTAACATATATGCATATATATCTCTATATATTTATCTATATAAATATATATATATATATATATATATATATATATATATATATATATATATATATATGTGTGTGTGTGTGTGTGTGTGTGTGTGTGTGTGTGTGTGTGTGGGTGTGTGAACTTCATATGTCAGTAACCTTAAAAATGTATAAGAACTTTCCTAAAGCTGAACTATGTTTTAGATGCGATATTTGCTATATACTTTGGCAGAAAGTTATTTCTAGACAGAAGTGTCAGAAACAGTTTTTGCAAATCAAGCAGATGAAGAGCAGAAAAATCCTAATTGCCATATGTATGCAAATTACATCAATCTGAAGCGATTACTGAAACAATTAATCTTTAGCAATCACTAAAACATTTTAATCACGATCGTTACAAATGGTTGACTATTCATTATGCCCTCTAATTAGATCATAAATTGTATGAGCACATTGTTGTGGGAGGTTTTGAAGGATGTGACACACGGGGGACAAACACAAAAGCCAGCTAGGACTAATGAAGTGTGCTGCATAAATGGCACTGGGAATTAGGGTTGCTGAGGTGGGACTAAATGCCTGTTCCCTCCTGACTTCATCTATGAGTAATTTATTGACTGGCTCACTGAAGGTTTGAGCTTGCAGATGTGTGATCAGGTGATCGTGTCAGATGTGTCAGTAAGTCATTTAGCTGCCCTGAGGTTAAAGAGAATATTCCAGATGTAATTGATTAAATGCTACCTGCTGGTGTGAGTGAAATGTGAGAGCCCTGCCAAAAGTAGACACATTCTTGGTCTAAATGTCATGTGTTGTTGTACTTGTCAGTACTGTGACATTTCTGTGAAGCAGTGGGAAGGAGGTATCATAAGTGCTGGAGTGCCAATGTGACAAGGTAGATGACAGTTACCATACTAAGACAACATTTCAGATGATGTCCATGTACAGTCTGTCATAATAGTGTCACAAAATCTGAGAGAATTGTCTCTTGCTGAGAAAATACAAACTTCACCTTGGTTTCATTCACTGTTTCAGACTTCCTCCAGGGACAGAAAAAGAGGCATATGTCTGAAATTACCACAAATTCGCCTCAGCACCTTGCAAAAATTCAGAAATAAAATTTCAGATGAATTGATTCAGGGCTGAAAAAGCTAGTATGTCAGCCAGCCCATTAGTCAAATTTTCACTTCGTTATATGCACCAGTGGACAGTCAACATCAGCAAGCTCCACTACATACAGGAGACAGGAAAGAAGCCCAAGTCACTCCAAAGACATGCGTTATATCGTGTGGCTGAAAATGAGGGACGTGAAGGATGTGATGTGACAAAGAGAAAGAAAGGCAATCAAAGAGAAGATGGATTGTTGATTTAGGGGTTGAATAACTGACTATGATGAAGGCTTGGGAAGAAAAAAACAATACATAACCCCTGCTGATGCATTTGTTGTTTTGCTTTTGTCACAAAAGTATAGACAAAGTAGAACACTGAAGATGTTTTTGCTGCAGTGTTCGTTTTTCAGCGAAGCTACGCTATAGCTCTCCTTAAAAGGAAATAAAAACAAAATCTTACAGGAATATACAGACAGATATTTTCCTTTGATTTTTGTATTATTTAGAAGTATTTGTCAAACATGGTGCTGTGTTATCATTAGCATCACCAATAATAAACTTCTCAAAACTAGTGTTTCTCCCAATTGTAGGCACTCTTCCCCTCATCATCCTCTCAAACTTGTTATTTTCCCCTCTCAGGGCTCTGATAATAGATCTGAGACAAAGGAAAACAAAGTCTCCTCATCACTCTGTGTGAAAGTAAGTAGTTTTTTTTATTTCCTCGGGAGCAATGGATACTCACACTGCATTGCATATTTGTGTCAGTGAAGAATTTATAGGTGATTTATAAGAAGTGGAAAGTCTTACATTGTAATATTGGTGATACTAAAAAAAATTTTTTTTCAAACTGCCCACATGAAAACAGGCATTTACTGGTACCTTTGTTGTCTTCATTTGGACTTCTAACAGCCATTTGTATAGTGCAGGACATTTTAGATACTAAGAATTTAAAACCTTCTCAAATGCGTTGACAGATACTTTCATCCCATTGCGTAGCAGGTGTTAAACACAAATAACATAAACTTAATGACATATTTTTTACTGTTAACAACCTTGCAAGGGAACATTATCCTTACAAAATGGTTTCATCATGCAGTGCTCATGGTGTGCATTTCAGAGACGCCGGAGTAGCATATTTTATACCCGCTGGAAAGTCCATGCCTCACATCTTCAAGGAAGAAGGAAGGGTGAAATTTAAATGAAGTTTAAGGCTTACAAGCAAGGCAACCGCTTACTTGCACAGAAAAACAAACAGTACACTTACTCTTTTTATGGGATGAGAATATATATATATATATATATATATATATATATATATATATATATATATATATATATATATATATATTATTTATCAGTGGCAGATATCCAAGAAAGGGTCTCCACTATGAAAAGTTAGATAGCATCAGGACCTGACAAGATTCACACCTACTGGCATCTGGCAGCACAAATGAAGCTGCTGTTAGTGAGACACACTTGTAATGGCTAACTGAAGGCCGGATAGTTCGGATCCCCAAGGATCCCCAAAAGAGACCGGTCCCATCTAACTACCAGTCAATAACCAGCCTCAGTACTGCATGGCAGCTCCTGTCAGGCATCATAGCAGCTAAGATGAACAGGCACATGGCTCAATACATAAGCAGGGCACAGAAAAGCATTGGCAGGAACAACAGAGTGGCGAAATATCAGAGCAGAGCAGTCGCTTTACACTGCAAGACCAGGCTCACCAACCTGTGCACCACCTGAATTGACGAAAGCCTATGATTCAATGCCCCACACATGAATCCTGGAAGGTCTAGAACTATACAAGATTATCAGGACACATAAAGTAGGATAACTTCAAGCTTTATGCCAGGAGTGAATGAGACATCAATTCACTGATCCATACCACTAGGATATACTGCAATGAAATCGGAATGTCATTAGGACTGGAGAAGTGTAGTCGCATGGTAATGAAAAGAGGGAAAGTAGTCAGAACTGAGGGGATAGCAAATCCAGAAGGTAACATTGCAGACATGGAGGACAGCTACAAGAACCTGGGAATCCGCCGGCATGTGGGAACCATGAAGAGCCCGCTAGGAAAGCCACAACCGCCAAATACCTGCAGAGTAAGGAAAGTCCTGACGAGTCAGCAAAATGCTGATAGATAGAAGCCACTGACATCAAGACAAGGAAACTCCTTACCATGCATGGAGGATTTCACCCCAAATCCAGCATCCTGAGACTGTATCCTAAGCGGAAAGAGGCCTAGTGAGTGTCAGAACCACCATCCAGGATGAGACAAGAAACATCCATCCATCAGGTAGATGGCAACAATTGACTGTGTGCTTAGTCAATACCTTAAGCAGTACAAACCTGAGCAAGAAGAGGAGCAAGGAGAAACACAATCATAGAAGGCTAATGGGCCCTGCACCACCAGCAGACACCAGCAGATAGTAGAAGGGCCTGACATCCAGAAATCACACCAGTGACTGGACAAAGCTGGACTGATAAACAGCACAGAGGCACTAATCATGACAGTACAGGAACAAGCCCTGAGCACAAGATGCATAGAGCCTGGGGTCTATCGCACCAGGCAAGACCCGAGGCCTAGTCTGTGCAAAGATTCCCCTGAGACAATCCGGCACATAACGGCAGGGTCCAAGCTGATAGCACTCAGGGCATACATGGAACACCATAACCAAGTGGCCGGCATAGTATATGGAAACATCTGTGTCAAATATAGCCTGGAAGTCCCGAGGTCAAATAGACAGACAAACTGGTGATGGCAACCAACCGGTCATAGTAGCGGTGGACAAGCAGTGGAAGACAGACGTAGTGACAGAGGGCTGAGAGAAGTGCTTCAGAAGATGTGGAGGGTGAAGGAAACAGGGATCCCAGTGGTTATCGGAGCACTCAGTGCAGTGACCCCAAAGCTGGGTGAGTGGCTCCAGCAGATCCCAGGAACAATATCCATGCAGTCCAAGGAACAACAAAGATACTGCACAGGATCCTCAAGCTCCCAGGCTTCTGGCAGAGGACCCAAGCTTTAATTTCCATCCCAGTATCTCACAGTATGTGCTGATAATGTGACTGTGTTCATGGATTATGGAATTAAGCTTTGTGCCAAGGAGCATGTAGAAAAGAGAAAGATGAGAGTCATACAACATGATCTCACAGATGATGATCTTTTCATAGCTGGTTTGTACATTTCCAGGCTTCAAGCACAAAATTTTTAATGCCAAGTATGCCCCCTTTTGTGCAAAATTCAGTATTTCCACTTTCAAATCCTTCTGTTTTCTTTGGTCATAGGTTAGGCCTAGGCTGCCATAATGCCTTGAAAAGACAGCTACTTCCACTTTATATTGCTCAAGGACACTTATGAAAAATGGGTTTACACTCTGAGCCCCTACCAGCCACGGGGACACAATTTTGATGTCACAAATCGTACTGTTTTGTGACAAGGAAAAAATCCTTTTCTCATATCCATTGAAAGTTACACATATGACTGTTTTCTGATCCAATCTGTCTGTCCTAAACATTGTTTATCAGTACTATTAAAAATGTTAAATAGTGTTTTACAAACTTCGTCCTTTATGATTATGGACTGGATATAATATTTTATTAAAAATAATTAACCCTTACATACTATCTGCTTCAAATATGATGTGAAGTTGACACTTGAGAGATGAAAAAAATAAACTAATTGTCAATTATTGTGCCTGAAATTTGATCACTTTCCTAAAATGGCACAAAAAATATAAAAAATAATCTATTTAAAAATTTTTACACTGTTTTAGACACGCTACAAAATTTTGCACACTGAGGATGTTTGGGGTCAACTTCATCCTGTATTTATTCAGAAGGATTTCAGATCTGCGAGTATAGATCAAATCAAGGTAAGTGGTGCTTTTAGGAAATCTTGAAACTCTGAGCCTGCCATGCCACATTTGTGTGTATTTTCTAGTTTTACATTTGCCCAGGTTCTCACAGAAACAGGAACTTGCTGGCCTTTGAAATAGTGAAATAGTAAAACAGCATAGGATAAAATCATCATTTTGGTGAGTGTAGGAAACACATGTGCATAGAAACAAAGCTTCCTAGCACTGCTTTGAAGGCATAGCTAAGTTTGCAATGAGTCATTTTTTTGAATGTTGTGTGTTCTAAATGTTAATTAATGTTATAATATGTAAGCAGTGGCTCCACAGTGCAGTGGTTTTACATACGTACTTAACTAATAAATGAAAGAGCCCTGGTTTGGTGCATGGTTATATATTAAATCCCACTAGTTCCAGATCACCGTATTCCATCTGTTTTTGATTTCAATAAGATATATTTTAATTATCATGCCTTCATCTCTTCATATCTTAGGTTAAACAAGGCATTAAGTTGACAGTACAGGTTTTTCTCCAAAAATGAGTGTTGAAAAACCTTAAAAAATAAACTCTGCCTGCTATCTGAAACATGAATTAAGGATGGATTATCCATTTATTAATGTTAGATAGGCTATTTATACTTTCTAAATATATCTGCAGTTCAAGTTAAAACTAATCAATCCCATACTGTGAAGGCATGGAATATTAACAGTATATATAAGTAACACTTATGTGGCTGTTGGTATTAAATAGGATCTCTCCCTAACATCTCTCCAGTATTTTTGTTACGTAATAATTCTGCTGCTCTTGTGCTTCATCTTCTTATAACTGACCTGCCCACCTTTAGTATACCTTTCAGCTTATGATACTGTATAATTGATTTGATTGGCCCTATATGTACACACCTGAAAACACACAGTCTTGTACCTAAGGTGCAGAACACGTCATGCCCTTCCGCCCCACTTTACTTCCCCTGCAGGAGTTTGAGCTTTCTCTTAGTGTTTATCAGCGGTGTTTTAACAGGTATGACCAACTCACTTCTTTACTGCATGTTAGTGGAGCTTATCACCAAGCACCATGCCCTGAGCACTGCTTCTACTTCACAGGGCCACCAACACCTCAACTGCCACTGGATGTTTACACTGATCCCTTCATAGAGGACTCCCTTGGGCTGCTCTCTCTGTTTGTGTGTTTGTGTGTATCTGCATGACTCCCTTGGGCCACAACACAGTGTGTCTGCATTCAGCTTTGTGGAGTGACAATGCTGGGTCTGTTCCTCCGGACCACAGTCAAGCCCTGCGTGCCAAAGGACAAGTGATGAAAGAACGAACAAGGACAACAGGTCATTCGATTGAACTACCTTGACATATAAAGCGAAAAACAAAATATAGCAGCTGCACGCTTTTAATACTGCAGTGCAAATATTTCTTCTCAGATTTAGAATATTAATATGTTTTCATATTTAAATAAAAAAAATATCAAAGGAGATAAATATGACTATATATAAATATATAAGGTGTAAATGCTTCTGTTGATTATACTATGTTGGTCTAAGCACTGCTAATGATACTCAATGGCAGTTAAGGAAACAGGAGTAAAAGGCAGCGCTGTCTTCTTTTATTTTGCTTTTTTTCTTTACCTTGGCCAACTTTCCACAAAAGTGAAAATTAATCCTAATTAATCTTGTACCACAGCTACACTCACCTTTATAATCATATTTTGAGGGAGATGGTTTCAGTTATAAAAACTGACACATGCTCTTCAGTTTGTTAAGTAGCACACAGTAGCATTTGGCTAAGCAGTGAGAAAGCAGTCAATAGACTGCAGCCAAAAATTTTAACTATTCTTTTTTCTTTTTTTCTTGGCCATACTTGGAAAAATCTTTCACTGAGCAAATCAATCACATCGAAGCAATTCAAACAACACACTGAAGCTTCAGCTGAGCAGACTGCATTTAATTCATTTTGCTTCCTGCTGCTCATCACTTAACACCTCTTTCAGGCCTAATAACAATGTAATGCTCATGGCACAAACCATCATCTAAGTGTTTGCTGCAATTGGCAGTATCACTATTAATATTGGCCGTGAACAAATCTGTCCTTAGTCAGAAAAAATGTCCTTATCACAACAATAGGCAACAGCTAGATCAGAAAGATGACAAGCAATACGCTTTTATCACATGTCAGGACAAACTAACTCAGACTGGAGCAAACTGAGCCCAACCTGCACAGTTGTGACCCCCAAATGTACAAAACTATTGTAGTTGATACATGAATAAAATTACAACAACTGTTCCACCGAGTGGTTTTCTCACAGAGCTAGGATATGCAACATGAATCCTCATGCCAGTATGGACATGAAAAAGTGACCTTGTATGGAAGAGGGTTTGTAAATGGACTGGAGCACATTTCACGATGCTCACAAATATACTTAGCAGCTACTAAAGGAATAGGAATAGCAGAGAAAGATATTTGACATTTGTGTCAGTGTACTGCTTGGTGTGTTTGTGTCGGCTTGCGTGTCACAAAAATGAAACAAAGAGAATCAGAGTGAGTCCTCTGGGCCATAACACAGCTCATCTGTGCTGAGAGAAGTGGAATGACGCTGCCAGATCTCCTCCAGTCACCATTACTATGGGCTCGAATACAGCCGACTAGTGAGTGAACCAAGTGAAATGATCATCCAGGACTTTACAGGCCTTTACATAATTGGCAGAAACGACAGGAGAGGAGAAAGCAAACATACATCGGCATTGTAAATTCTCGCTGCAGGGTTTCTGCAGCAGCATTTGAATCACAAGCGCCAGGCGCAGATGACAGTGAAGGCTGCTTTGCAAAACACAAAGGGCGTTTCACCCTAGAGTGAAGGCACCCTTTTCTCTTAGATTATACTGAAAATTGAGGAGGTGCTGTCTTGTGCAGCCTGTACGCACATAGAGAGTAACAGTTTGTAACACCAGGAATCAAAACAAAACCCTTTTAAAAAATGATTTAGACTATTACCCCAGACTTAGTTATTTATAGCTGTAGCAGATGAATCATTCCTTGCATTCTTCTACAGCTTTACCTTAATCAACCAGCACAGAAACTGTGACAGTTTAGCATTCAATCTCTGATATATTAAGAGTTTAAGTAAATAAAAAATAAGCATTAATAATTCAATTTGTTTGCAGGCTTATTTGTTTTTATAAAGATTAATTATATACTATCAGCCCCATAACATTTCATGAACAAAATTAGTTTGATCCAACTCCTGAAAGGGAAGTTTGTGATTCAATAATGAGAAATTTAGCAGAATGACATACTGACATTAGTTTATCTTGAGCAAACAAGGCTGCCTTACCAGAGTGATTCTAAGAAATCTTAAAGTTTTTAAATTAGTTCCCAACTTTGAAATACTCGAGATCTTTAATCTTTTAGCACAAGGGATTGTTGCATCATATTCCATGCATTGTTAATGAGAATCCACTTTAAATTTTACTCTGCAACTAAACCAGGGTGGAGATTAAGGGGGGGGGGGGGGGGGGGTGTAAAAAAAAAATCCTGGTGTTTCCGAGTCCGACT
This sequence comes from Aulonocara sp. 'chitande type north' Nkhata Bay, assembly GCF_057382095.1. Classification (NCBI taxonomy): domain Eukaryota; kingdom Metazoa; phylum Chordata; class Actinopteri; order Cichliformes; family Cichlidae; genus Aulonocara; species Aulonocara sp. 'chitande type north' Nkhata Bay. The sequence continues at coordinate 42,175,451 of NC_141350.1, forward strand.
AATATAATGACAACTGATTTATCCTTTTGTGGTAACTAGACAAAAATCAGTGCTTTAGCTTTTCTGAAAAAATGAAATCTTTTAAAGTTTTAATATTAACATTGCATTTCTTTTATGTTCCACATATGCCATTACCCAGTCATTTTCCTCACAGACCACAAATCTGTCAGATTAGTCAATTGTTATGGCAGTGCTGACAGCCCTGTGGTGTTTGTAACAAGTAGCAGTGCTATAGAGCAATGCTTTTATGAGTCTGCATACACACTTGTACAGGAAGGATACACATGCAACAGCATGCAGTGAGATACACGTTCCTTTTCAGTGTGGCGTTAACTGATTGTCAGTGGGTGTCTATAATGCGCCAATAAACTTTGCTCTTTGTGGCAATGTGCCAGCAAAACAAGGTAAAAAACCAGACAGACGGAGCCAGAAAATATAGAAGTAAACAATGAATACAGTCGAAACAAGAATCTGCCTTTTTTAAGTGAAGAAGATGCATTTGGTTACGTTCCAATGATAAAACTGTGGGTGAAAAACTATCTGTATTTCTTTGTTTACTCCACAAGGTGCCCTCATCTTACCCAGGTTCCTTTTTTTTGTTGTTCCTTATAGGATAAAACCTGCCTCACTTTCTATTTCAACAAGTACTTGAAAATCTACACTGCAACAATAATGGAAAGAGACTGTTTTATGTGGCAGGTTTTTAAGTACAAGGTGGAATTAGCAACGTGATGACAAGGCCGCTCATTTTTAACGTCACTAACTAACATTTTAAAAGGCAGCCACACAGCTGAGTCATTGAGCCGAATGGTCAGGCATCAGAAAAACTTGATGTCACTTTTCAGAAACAATAGACGTGAACAATACTCAAGTTGTTCAAATCGCTGCACAGAAATTCATGTTGAAATATTCCAGATTTCAGATTTGTGGCTGTCAGATACAGAAGCTGTCACCTGGGGTAAAATTAAGGTGCAGCGTGCCAATGAGTGTGACCACTCATGAGGTTTTTTTAATTCTATCTATAGCGATTCATGCTGCCACCGCTCACCTAGAAGTTATTTAATGTAATGCTTTGTAAGATAATAATTAATTTTACCATAACTGTATTCATGGGTGCTGCCCACCTTATTTCTATTTTACCTATCATTTATCTCTATATTCACTGTTATTATTCACTCTCTCCTGCAGGACTGCGATTGACAAAACAAGAATCGTACAGATCACATGCATCAGTATACGCACACAAACAGAGCGCAGCCACACTGGCACACACACAGATTGAAACCCCTGAGCAGATCAAGGCTTATCCACACACAGTGGTAGCTCTGCAGGATCATGAAGGCTTGGATCCAAAGTACCAGCTTATATCTTCAGATCAATGGCTGACCTCCCAACCAGCTACAGCCAGACTGACCAACACTCAAAGCCCAGCCAAAGGCACTGCTCCAAGCTGCATGCTGAATGTTATATCAGCCTAATGATTCACCCCAGAAGCCCAAACTCTGTCAGCTTGTCAGTTCTTTTTTTCTCCCTCTTTCTCTAGGTCATTGTCACTGCTTTTTTTGTTTTTGTTTCTGTTGTTGTTGTCACTGCCACAAACTCTGTATTTTTCGCCTGTGTCTGTGAGGGAAAGGCAACCTGTTCTGGGAGTAAAAGCAAAAAACATAAAAGAGCAATACTTCTGGGGGAGCAGAAGGTGAATTTTACCATTCAGTAATGCAACTATCATAGCCAGCTCCAGGAAAATGCTTTTAAAAGTATGAAAGCAGGAATGATAACTGACACCCCTACAAACAGTAAGATGCCTCAAACCTTCACAGCCAAAGGCAGTGCTGTTGGTCAGCAAGAACAAACAGCATATACAGTTTTAAATCTAACTAGCTACACAATATAGTATAGTATAGTATATATAGAAAAGACAGAGGTGATCAGATTAGGTACAAGTCAAAATACATGTTCTGAATAACAGAGAAATGCAGATTCAATAAATAAATAAGGTTTTTATCAAGTTTTTTTCTAGATTTTTTAGATGTGTTTTTTTCTGTGTGTTTATCAGCAGCTTCTGTTGCTACTGCTGCATGAAAACACAGCGATTTAACTTTTAATACTGGCTAGTGGGGATGTTTCTGCAGGAGACCACAGTATTTTAGGGATTAACATACTTTTCAGACACTTTCAGATTTCATTTGCAGCATTGAGACAACTGTAATTTTCTCTAAATCTATTAGGGAAAGTGATTCCAGGCCTACCAGACTATCTAGCCCAAGTCTGCGCCGTTGTCAGGCAGGAAATTGATGGAATTTGGCACCTCGTATCCCCCTTTTCAGTCAGTCCAGCTCTTGGCACAGATCTGTGTTTGAATTGCAGGGGGCTAAACAAAACTGATGAATAACCATTAGCATTTTAGTTCTGCAGTGAATAATATATAAACAAACAAACAAACAAAATAACACACTCATGATTCAAATAGAAATGACATTTAATGTCAAAGACCATTTTACCCATCTGTTTTTGGACGCCTGACTTTTTCTGCTGTCGATAATTTGGACATATAACGTTACAGTATATGCAGTATGCTTTTTTTGAATGATCGTTACTCATTGTTGCTTTATGTTTTCCATACCTATATGCAAGTATTTTCAGTTTGAATCGGTTGAATCACACTCTTCTAGACTCCTCCAGAGCATTACGTCTTAAAGTGTTGGGTAGACTAGGTCTCAAAAATGGAAAAATATGAACCATGTAAAAACTTAAGGGTTTTATTTTGATTAGATTACCTACTGATATTTTTTGTTTTTGTGGTAAAATATTTGCTTAATATAGCATGAAAATAAATGAACAGCAAACGTTATTGTGCGTTATTGTGAAATTCTATAACTATATAACTTTCAGAAATTGTCACTCGTTGCCCTTTGCAATGTGAATGTGTTTAAATGTGAATGTTTAAAAAAAATAAACATCATTGCATTGAATGCAAGCATTTGACATATGAAGCTAGAAATTCACAGTAATCATTACATCTGTCCAAACTTTCCAGAAATTTTTATGGAAGTCAGAGACAGTCAACTACGAAGCCAACGATGATTTGACATGAAATGAACCAGATGCTTTGGAGTTTTTGGATTCTTTTCATCCAGCTGTCATGGGACAAAAGGCAAGGTACACCTGGACAGGCTGACAGTCTATTGTAGGCCTAATAGAGAGCAATCGACACCCTCTCACACACATTCTCAACTATGGTAAATTTAGACTCACCACTTAATCATAGCTCCATGTATGTCTTTTGACATGAATAGAGCATTGAGGAAGCCAGAGCACCTGGAGAGAACCAGCACAAGCACAGTGCAAAATCCACACAGAAAGGGCCAAGCCAGCTTCTTGTGCTGTTTATTATTAAATGTTTTCTGTTTGAGTTCATCCTTTGTCTAATATGTCTTGTCTTTTGATTATGTTTAGTCAGAGTTTTTCATTCATCGTTTTAATTTCACAATCATTCCAGTTATCTTGAGCACAAGATCTTTTTGGATTTGAGTTCTTGTTATCTTTTAATGTCTATGGAGTTTGTCTTTTCATCTGAATTACCCCCTCAATTAAGGGGGGTGTCTGTTTTTTTCAGTTATAGTAGTTTGCTTCCCATTTTCTTCTGTTAACTAGTTTTCTCTTATATCTGGGTTGTACTCCCTTGATCGTCTCGATTATGCTCAACTGTGCCTTGTTCCTCCTAATTTTTGTATTTTGCTGGGAAAAGGGGAACCATGTTTAGCAACTTACTGAAAATGCTCCAAACATAAATGGAAATTTTGTATTTAAGGTGAAAAAAAGAGTTTTCACAATTACAACAAGCTTGAAAGTAAGTACTTCATGAGCACCTATGTTGTGTAGTATAGCCTGAACATTCTTGGGCAGACTTTCTCATCATTTCTTTTCATTGCTCTTCAATGAAAGAAGGGCATTCTCCTCCACTGTGTTTTATAGAGGTCTGTAGACACACACTATTTTACATCTTCTGTGATCCCTCTGATTTTAAACAAAGATTTGGATCGTCAATCTATAAGATATGTTGTGACTGATTTTCAGCTCATTGCTCTTTGGGAATCACCTTGTTGGTGCAAAAATACTATGTTATGCCAGTAAAACTGGGTTATCTTTGGGATTTTTCATAGATTCAGCTGAAGGACAAATTACGTGTTTTTGAGACAGACTTTCAGTAACTGAGCCTAAAGACACAATTTACAATCAGTTCTTTGCTGAGTTGTCCGTTTAGTGTAGACAGAACAATAATTTATTCCTTGAATTATGTGGCTTTAAAAAATGCAAAAATCTTTAAAAGATCTTCAGATAGCAAGTGAATTATTATTAAACTATTGGAGAACTATTGCTTAAAACCACTTGAACAGTTAAAGAGTTGTTGCTTTAAACCACTTTAAAATTACAAGAAAGTCGGGTTCCTTGAAAGTAAAACATAAAGGAATGTGTGTGTCTCAAGAGTTTTGCACATTGTACTTTGTATGTTTCATATTGTCTGTTGTGTGAGTTTTATATATTCCTAGTTTTCATGTTTGTTATTTTTCTGCAATTTTTTACTTGTGTTACCTTTTGTGTTGCCTTTTCTGGACTTTTTATAAATTATATATAAAAAGCTCACTTTTTATTTTACTTCAGTCTCAGATCTATTTGGGTCCACTTTTCAACATAACGTGCATGACCCAAAGCTCAACACACAGGCAAAGTTGTGTTCATGGGCAACTGAATGAACTATTACAAACCTTTCTTTGAAAAGAACTCACTCTTCCATGTGAATACTTGTGTCTTTTAATGACTTATTAAAGAAGAGAAGAATACAGAGGCTTTTTTTGTTATAGGCAGGCGAAAGGCAATGCTGTAAAATAGAAAAAAAGCAACAGAACATGCAGCAGGAAAAAAATCCTAATGTGGACGGCTACCAAAGATAACACCATGTCAGCTGCTGCAGTTTCTCCTGGTGAGCTCTGTCCTTACTGCACAAACTGATCCTCGCTAATTTGGACATAGCTTTTTTGATTCCCTCTTTTTGCAGCCAAAGCAAGGCATCAACTGAAGTTTAAGTTGTGTCACCTTGGCAAAGGCTTGCAGTTCAAATGAAAGCTCATCTTTCTGGTTTCCACAGAAGAGGGAGAGTCTTAATGATTTGAATTTGAAATTTTGTGAAGAAAGCAAAAAGCCATGGCAAATAAGTCATACTCAGACCTATTTGATTTTCATTTTTCCCTTTTACAAGTGACAAAAATTCTCTTACCATTGCTTACCAATGACTTTGCTGTCTAGTTTCTCTCATTCCCAGTATATTCTTTGACAAAATTTCAATCTTTCAGAGTCATCTCTCAACCCACAATGCATGAGGAACTTTGCATATAGCTAGGATGAGTAAAGTGCATTTTCTATGTTTTTAGTTGTTAGCTATCAGCCTCTATAAAAAGACTGCAGTTATGACAGCCAACACATAATCTCTGTCTTTATTCTTTTCCCACAAGTCCACATTAAAATTTCTCTGATTTTGAGTTTGTGTTACAGCTGTCAAGTCTGTGGAATCAAACTTTCAAAGTAAATTCCTACAAAAAACATCAAGGATAAACAAGTGATTAAAAGGCCAAGCTTATGATTGTCTGAGAGAGACAGAAAAAGAGAGACACATCCCCTCACAGTTAGCTGGCAGAGCTTATTCTGCCTGTACTGCCTCACTACCTAATCTCACACTGTTTGTCATCCCCTCTAGTCCTATATATATCATCTTCAACTCAGACTGCAAAAACTGGAGTTGTACAAGTTGTAGCAAAAAAATATTGCCTGAAGATGTTAGCAACTGCAGGATAAGTAAAGGAATTGCAGCAGTAGATAAAAAAAAGAAACTAAAGAAAAGAGTAATCCTTCATGACAACCTCGGCTGCTTCTTTACAGGGACATTTTGTTGTTACAACATATTTATGATCACATGTGTTGAGCTATGTTCCCATTGGATCAAACACAGTGTAAGAAAATTCATCCAGACGCTATCCAGATTTGATTTGACTGAGATTTTAGTTGCCAAGGCTCATTCTGTATTGCACAGCACACACAGAACATAGCTGCCACAATGACAGCTAAATCAAGAAAAGTGTATTTGTGGCAATTCTGAATATTTGGGGTTTAATCACATGAGCTGTTTCTGGATTAATACATCATTACTCACTGTTAATGAATACAGTCTAAACAATTCTATAGCATTCAAATGTTATCTGTCAACCATGCTTCAGCTGACTGATGATGAAAAAACTAGCATCATGGCTGGAGAAAGATGCTGGCAATATTGTTCAGAGATATATTCAGCTCTATATTATTTTTTGGGTGAATAGCAATACATCATATATGTTTAAGCATCTTCTAAATGTTCAGTTCTAAAGGTTTTTTTTTAATAAAGCAGACTGAGTCAGGATTCCCATATGTATTTGAAAGTCTACTGTTTTCCCCCATTATGCAAAAGTTTATCCAGCGTTTAACGGAAAGTTGCTGAAGTTTATTTTATGTATTATGATGTCACATACTACAGTAATTAGTGCAAATTAACACACGAGGTCGATGCATCATATTTGCATTCCCTGTACATCGGGTTGCCGCCTCCGCTCTGTGCTCAGATACTGTATTTCACTTTTGAACTCCAAAAAGTAATTCTGAAACTTTGTGAACAATGTGAAGCTAACTCTCACTACAAGGGATTTTTAATATTTTATTTGTGGATAGTGTGAATCAATTAGGGAAAACCTTTTTTTAGTAACAGTTAAATGTGAGAAACTCTACCAATTATTGTTTTGTTTTTCTTTTACTTCTCTTTTTTTAAGACGTACTTTCTAATAGAGGCCTTGCAGAGACATGAAAAACTGTGCATCTTAAACCAACATCAAATATTTACACAAAATCTGAAGCTGACATTTTAAAAATGTATAATAAAAAATATAAATTTTACTGTAGTGTAAGTATATTATCTTTTTATTGTTTACTTTATGACCCATCCTAATGTTAGTTTATATGTGTTTTTTTTAACTTTTAAATACTATTCAATTATAACTGTAGTAAGAACATAAGCCTAGGTATGAAGATTATCTAATGCACAACTTATGGGTTTATCATCAGGCCATTATTATTTGCCAATGTTATTTATTTGCTGGTATCTGCATTTATAGCAGCTGTTAAATTGAAATCAAAGTAAATAAAAGACAAGAGAAACAACCATCAACTATTTTATGACCACTGACCTTGCATAGTTTGCCTGTCAGAGGGCAGATCAAGTAGAGCATTAAAAATGAGGAAATTAATAAATACACATAGTAAATGTTGAGATAATCTGCTTATGTTTTGTGTGTCTGCAAAGGAAAATATATTGACTGTTATATTAGATTCTTAAATCATCAAATATCAATATTAGTATCGGTCTTAAAATAACACACAAAAGAAATCATATATTGGTCGGGCTTTGACAACGTCTCCAGAAATGTAGAGTATAAATATTAGCCAAACGCTTCTACTTAAATGCACTTTATTAACTCATTATCAGCAACGGTTATGAAGGCAGGAGCTTTAGTTTGCTGATCTGCAGCAAAGCTTTATACAACTCCAAGGAGGAAAGACAACAGCAATGACTGCAGAGAAACAGTCGTTACTGCTCATCAATCTGTCTGAGAAGGGTTATGAGGCCATTTTCAAGCACGTGTCGCGCTGAATGTTACAGCAGATCAGTATGGCTTTCACAGAAATCCATTCCTTGGAAACACACTACCTTTCAAAAGAAACAAGGGTGAAGGGAGAAGGCAAAAACAAAGAAGACAAATTCAAGAAAAGAGCAATGACAGAAAGTCATTATGTTAGAAATATAATGACTTAAATAGATTGCTATTTGATAATGGCGATAGCTTTGTTTTGCAACACCCTATAGAGAGTAAGATCTCCATAGTGAATCTCGCTGGATTTCTAATGCTGTATAACTTATTAATGAGTAGATGAGGTGCTGTCAAAGTAAATAACTTTGGCCAACGGGGCTAAATGTCAAAAAGGAGCTAGGTAAAGAAGACCAGACAGCTTTAAATACAATTAGTTTTTTATTCAAATTTCTGAAATTTCAAGTCGTGTCTATCTCAGACAGAATTCTGGGGTTTTCTCACAGTGTTTCAGCACAGAGCAGCTCAAAGAAGAGAAACATGTCAAATTCGGGGAAAGCAAGAAAAGGAGAACGTGTATCAGGAGAGAAAGGTTAAACAATACAAAGAAGAGAGGGAAACCAAGACAGAGCAGCAGATAAAATACAAGAAAGAGTACAGATAAGTATAGAAATGAAAATGGAAAAGAGACATACCTATCTTGGGTGACCTTTACCAGGAACTGAATCACGGTGGAAAGCAGTCAAGATAAGCTGAATACACTGAGGAGGACATCTTTATTCCTGCCTTTACTCCTGCTGATATTTCAGCAAACAATTGCCAAAAACAAACAGCCAAAGCACAAGACCTGTAAACCTGAACTGTATTAAAGATCAGAATCAGCTACACACAGCACTGAATCATTTCTGCGTAACGTCTGAGCAACAACAAACTGGCCTTAGCTAAATCAGCTGCTTCATTCACAGGGCAGCGATGAACCTGCCCTCTCTCACCTCCTAAGTCTTCAGAAAACAAAACTGCTCGTGCTGGCTGTTTGGCTGGCACAGCAGCTTGAAGGATCTCGTACTTATACCTTCACACTCTCAGATATTAGAAATTCATTTGCATTCATCAGCAACACCGCCCCCGAGGGGATCTGTGGAAATATGTTGAATTGTTTAGTCAAAATTACAATACAGCTGGGGCAATTTATCTTTTGAAAAGCCTGTTAATTTGTTCAGGAGGAAATAGTGTTTTCATTTGCATGTTGAATAAGGAGTAGCTGGAGAACCCTTTACCAACCTGTTACACCACTCTCTTCATGGCTAATGAGGCAGGGAGCAGTGAATTACTGATTCCACCGGGAACATTCAGCATGACAAACACACCATGACTTTACAGCTGGCAGAGAGAAGGTCCACATATGTATGTGTGTGGGTGTCACTATACATGTGTGCATGTATTTGTCTGCAAATAGGAGTGTAGATGTGAAAATTCATGCCGGTGTTGTTTTCTTTTCTTTTTTTAGCTGCTTGGATTAAAGCCTATAATTACATTCAAAATAATTACATTAGATTAGTTCAGATTAGATCAAACATAGCCAATTATATAATAAAGCAGAGGGAGTTAAATGCACACATAATATAGCCCTTGGTAAGAGTGCTAATTAAGTTGTGGAGCTAAAGTAACAGGACAGGCATCAATTTATGTGATCAAATTACAATCACTGTGCTACTTTAGAGGATAAAAACTTTTTCCAAGAGCTGTAACACTGAGATGCAAAAAACTATCTCAAGGACGCCAAAAGTGAATCTATGATTTATGTGAAGCATTAAAATCAAAATACAAGTTTTAAAGGAGTGAAAATTAGCGTTCTTTAAGACTAACTGATCTCGATATTACAAATATTTCATTTGAGAAATAAACTAGTCTGTAAGAATACACTAGATTATTAGCAACATGCCAAGCTTTACACACTTTTATGGAGATTAATTGTCGCAATACTCATACACTTACTCTAGAGCAGTAAATTCCAATATCTGGGACAGGGCCCCCTGGTGGGATGCAAAGGTACTGCAGGGATGAACACATAACATACGTGAGGCTAATTGGCTGAGAACACTGGAAATCAGTTGATTCTTTGTATACTTTTCTCAGCTTCAATCTGAGGCTTTAGGAGAAACACACCACCTTTTAGACACAAATAATTGTGTTATCATGACAAATTAACACTGTCTATCAAAGTTACAGGAAGGACTGATAACTTTGCTGCCTAGCTCCAACATTAGCATCATCCTGTTATTAACCATAGCCACTACCTTAGTGATAATGTGGCTATCAGATGTGCTCTCGCCAGATTAACATTCATAACTGTTTAATATTTTATTGTTGTTAAAAAGGGATCTTTAGCCCCCCTAAAGATCCCTTTACCACTTAAATTCCTTATTAAGTGGTGTTCAGCATTGTGATTGTCAACTACTGTTCATGTGTTTAGCTGCTAGTGAGGGGAGGGGCTTGTTGCCTGCCTGTCTACAGTAGAGCACCTAATCAAATAGCAATTTCGATGCTGATTAGCAACTATTACATTTTTGACAACCCTACTGACAATTGTGAAGACCTTCATGAACCAAAAGATAGAATAGTAACCCCTGTTTATCAAATATAAGCCTGCTGATTGTTTCTCAATTAAAAAGAAAATATACATTTTTGAGGGGAATTGAAGTCACTGTGACTTTGCTGGGAACAAATTTGAAAAAAAAAAAACCCTTCAAAAATCACCTTCACAACAATGGGATGGACAGCATGAAAACAGAATGCCTCCTGTCATAGCTGTCACTGGTGTGGAGGCATATAAACACTGATTCCAGCTGACAGCAGCACATTTAGGAGTAAATGCTATCTTGGGAGAGTCCCACAACTCTTTTGTCAAAAGTTAACTGGTGGAGGAAAAGGAGGACGGGTTAAAAAGGAGAGAAAGCGATAATGCGGAGAGGAAAGGAATAACCCTATAAATAGTTAATGATGTATCAGTGGCTGGGGGAAACACACCAAAGCTACTTGTAAAGTACGCTTCTCATAAACACCCACGGCCTGCATAGGCAAACATTGCTTCGAGCGAGAGGGAAGAAAAACCGCTTTGTTCAACATAGCAATTTAGGAAAAAAAAAAAAAAAAAAAAAAAAAAAAAAAACATAGCAATTTAAAATAAGGATCAACACAAACTCCAGCAACCCGCTGGTGATGCCGAACTTGAATTCACACCTTCACCATGGGCATTTCAAATCCTTAAAGGGTATTTAAAGAAAGTTTTGTATTATCAGAAAATCCAGCAGCTGGGAGAACACCACACTGAATAGCACCACAGGTTTTGTCCTGTAAGATAAAAGCAACGCACAACAAAGCAAATGCGAGATTAATCATCAGCATATGGATGTTCAGCTTGACATGCTGGTAGTCAAGTACTCTAAAGTAGCCTGTGATTTTTTTAAACACTTTGAGGCTTAATCTTTTGGTTGCTAATTAGGTATTTTGGCTGAATTTTAAGTCTTTGCTATCCCTATGGAAAAACATAAAAAAGATGAACTTCTGAACGGTTGGGGTGCAACACTGGTGCAAAAGAGGCACTAAAGGAAAAAATACCGCCTTTAAAGTTCCCATTTACACACATGCTGACAAATGTGATAAACACACACTGTGAGCGCTAATACTTCATGGGAGTTCATCATCACTGGAGTGAGAGAAAAAGCAATGAGGCTTTTTGGCAGATTTCCTGCTCACCCAGGGTTGACAAATTGCCAAGGCTCTCTGTCACAGCTCCACTTTGAGGCCACTAACCATTTCATCTGCCATGATTTAGATCTTGAATAAAAGTAGCTTGATGGAAATGCATATTCCTTACACCTTAATTTGCATCACGCAACATGCAGCAATTACAGTCTCTTTGAAAAGTCATTTGTATGAGACAAAGCTCAATGAATCAAGTACATTTTTGCTGCCACTGTGCAGATTCAACTCAGATTTATTCATTTATTTTTTTAAATCATGATAATTTTGAGTGCGAACACATGAAACAGTCTTCATAAGTAGCACAAATGTGTAATTAAGGTGTTATCCACTTCACTGCAAACAAACTCCTATATAAGCGCTGTGGGAAATCTAATATCCTTCAATTTAAGTTTGTAGGCACACAAGACAAACAAGCTGATTGTATAAAACACATCCATCACAGTTTTTGTAAAAAATTTTATCGTTTTTCCGGAGTTCTGTTCACTCAGAAGAAAACAGTGTCTCGTTCGCTGGAAGGTAAGTGTAAAATGCTTTGCTCTTTCAGTTTTCAGGAGCATCAATAAAATAAATCAAGCACAAAATCTGTTCAGAACAAAAAAAGAATATTAATCCAGGTGATATTCAAAGCATGCTTTTTTTGAGAGAAAGAAGTTATAATTTAAGGGTTTTTTGTCACTTCGAAACTGTGAATGTGCGTACTGCCAGGAAAGGCTTTTGTGTTTCTGTGCGTGGAGTGAAACTGTGGAACAGTTTGAGTGCAGAGCAATGTCCAAACATAAAGCAATTCAAAAAGAGTCATAAAGATACGATCTTCATGAGATAGAAAGAAATGGAAAATGATGAATATCAGTGAATGTCTCTGTTTAGAAAGTTGTTATTTGGTGCTTATTTGGATTGTACAGTTAACTTTTCAAAACTGGAGGTACCGGCTTTGTTGTGAGGAGGCAAAGTTATGGAGTTACAAAAACATATTGATATGATAATAATTAATATTTTATGTGGTGTATATATTATATTAGAAATATGTTCATTGTTATTACTGCAGATTATATCAGTAAGGAAGCTAAATAAATGTTAAGATAAGATCATCTTTATTAGTCCCACATGTGGGAAATTTGTTTTGTCACAGCAGAAAGTGGACAGTGCAAAGTTATACAGCAAAAATTAGAATACAATAAGAATAATATGCTGTACACAACTGTACAGAATAGAATCAAATAAAATACTATAAACAGTAGAATAAAATAGAATAAAATATAAAATAGGATAAAATAGAATACAAATGCTATATTCAACTGAGTAAAAATACAACTTTGTCAGAAAAGAGTATTGCACTTAGTCTTATTGCTCATGTGCGGGTTTGTGTGTGTTTGATCAGCTGCAAAAGTCTTTGTTGTAGAGTCTGACAGCAGTGGGGAGGAAAGACCATGTTAACTGATAATGGCAAAGGAGTGGGATTAAATAAGTGTGCACTTCTTCCCACTCCTTTTAGACATGTAAATAAATCAGAACAGGTGAAATGTATTTTCTTTTATTTTGTAAAGCATTTTCTTTGCTACATAATCTCCTGTATATTGTTTACATGATCAAAATAAGATTCACCCCCCCCCCCCCCACACACACACACACACACCCACACACACAGAAAACTTTAACATAAATGTGCTTTTTAAAGATTTCAAGTTGTTGTGGAGTCAGTAGTTGTTTAAAGTGAAATTAGCATTTGCATTGAAGCAGTGCAATATATTTACCCTTTGAAAGCCTACTTGAAGTAGGCATTTTCCTTCCTTCATCTCAATTCTGGTAAAACTGACATTCCAGACAGTTTTTCTAAGGGGGTCAGTCAGTATATCAGCCCCCACAACCTTGAAACTCACATCTCAAAGCTCATCCAATCTTGTTTCCGTCACCTAAGAAATATTGCAAATATCAAACCTTTGCTGTCATTCAATCATCTGGTATTTTTAGTTCACACTTTAATTTTCTCCCACCTCGATTATTGTAATTCCCAGCACGTGCATCAGTCAGTCCTCCATAGCCAGTTTCCAATTAGTGCAGAACGCAGCAGCAAGACTGCTGACAAAAACTAGCCAGCGGTCAAATATTACACCTGTTCTTGCATCCCTTCACTGGCTCCCAGTGAAACTACAAATCCACTTTGAAATTCTGTTACTAACACATACAGCTCTATATAGACAGGGCCCTGCTTATATAGCAGTGCTTCTGAGACTTTATCATAGCACCCGGCATCTCTGATCCTCTAACCAGGGTCCCCTAACTGTCCCTCGCTCTGATTTTAAAACCAGAGGGGATCGCTTTTGAGGTTGTTGCGCCTACACTGTGGAACAGCTTTCCTTAGTCAATCAGGTCAGCTGACTCTGATATTTGTTCTGATAAAAACTCATTTTTACAGGTTAGTTTTCCCTTAATCTTTTCCCCTTTATTTTCAGCCATAGTTTGTCACTATTTGTATGCGTTGGAATGAATAACTGACCATATGGTTGATTATGTGTCAGTATGTTTGAACACGTACACGAGGGGTCGGCAACCTTTCTGATGATGAGTGCCATCTAAAATTTCCTCAGAAGTCAGTGTGCCATATGATTGCATTAGCAATAAATTTAATAACGCTCTATATCAACAGTTACACACTATATAGAACAACTTTATAGAATTATATTTGTTCGCAGATGTTGGCAACTATCAGCGAATAGTTATCAGCTATTTTGAAACAACAAAAAATAAACACTTTTTATCCATAACAAGAACTCCACAACAGAAAATGCAAATGCTATTTATGGTCTCCTCACAACAATGATAAGAAAAATAAACTGGGCCAATATGGCATGTTTGTTGATACAGGGATACACATGTTAATGTGATGTCTGGTCTCCCACTCAGAGACACAGGTCTCTAAGTGTCCAGCATTCAGACGGCTACCTGAGGACACTATTCATGTGGGAGAAAATCTGCTCACACAGATATGTAGAGCCAAATATTGTCAATAAGGCCTCTGCAATGTTCTGAAGACAGTTAAACTTGTCAGGTAGTGATGTCCAGCAGGTGAAAATGCAAACTCCATGAACACGCACAGCTATGGATACCAGCTGCGTTCGTAGTTCTGCAAACTTTGACCCCCACAGAGTCGAGCTTTTCAGTTCGGTCAGCTGCATTTCGATGTCCTCTGAGTTCAGCCAGTTAATACAAGACAAATCCAGCTGCTCATTAAGCCTTTCTGGTTTGATCAGAAAAGAAAACATTGGTCCATACATTGGTCCATACACCTGAAAGTCCTGAAAACACATTGTGACTTCTGTCATACTTCTGGATGTATCCGTGTATTTACGTGGTGCTGATGCTGCGCTGAGCGGACAGCTCCTGAATCATGTTGGAATGTGGGAATTTCAACATCGCTTGAAAAAGGTGCCAGCTAGCAATGTCCCTCTCATGAGGCTAAGTGATTTTTAGCCAACTACAAGTTGAATCTGGTAGTTGGAGTTGTCAGCTAAGATACCATCATTACGAAGTGGCACAACTAATGTGTCTATGTGAGCTAATTTGCAATGTTCACCGCTGGCACGGCCATTTATTTTTTAATGCACCTTCTCAGATTAATTCACTGCGTGTAGTGCCCAGGGCTGGACTGGGACAAAAAAAATCGGCCCGGGCATTTTGACTAGAGACTGGTCGCCCAGGTATTATAGGAAAAGCCATAAAGCCTTTGAATGAAAACGAACGCTGTGACAGTGATGTACAGTCCTGTTGATATATGTATGATCTCTATACATTTTACATCAGATGAAAACTTTGGTTGTGAGATTCAGATAATTATTTACTTAAAGCCAGACATTTTAAATGAGAATAAGAAAGAAAAATATTTCTTAGTGCCCCCCTTTCCCTGTTAATGCCCCACCTGGCCCCTGGCAAAACTTTGCTAGACCCGACCCTGCACAGTTACCAGCTGTCAGCTACTTAGAAAAGGATCCTGGTGTTATTCCCTTCAACTCATTCATGTCACCTAAAAGGTAAACCTGTTTGTCCATCACCTTTTCAGCTCTGATGATTCAGTAACATCAGGACATCTCCTGGTTTCATCTTCATGTTTCCCTCTCACCAGATAACCAAACCGGTATCACGCAGCTTTTACAGCTGTGGTTCCCGCAAACATCAACTGATACTAGAAATTAATAATAAATAAATTCTAACAACAGCTGATCAAGCTTAAACGTGCTGCTGTTGTTTACCGCGACGTCCGCCGGTTTCCTCTTTCTGGCGCAAAGTGGGTGATAAACAAACAAGAGAGAAAAGCCGATCAGCTGACCATTGATCAGTTTCATGATCATATGAGCTGTTCGCACTAAAGTAAAAAGCACCATCACTTCATGCGGATACCCTTTCGGCACCAGCTGCGGTCGCAAGGCTGGAGCCGAACAAAAGCACCCTGATAACGACTGTGTTTAGTCTGTTCCTTCCCATTCCATGCAAGGCCACCTGGGTTGGCTGGAAGACTGTTTACTTAGCCTAGCAGGGCGAAGGACACTGTCTCAGCTGAACTCTGGACACGCACACACATACATATACACTGATATGCACACACTCATCCCCCCTCCCTTTCCAAACGCCTTTGATGCTTGTTCCCTCCTGGGAACACGGCGGGTCTGAGCCCGCACTGGAATGGTAGCGCTGGGCAGGATGGCTGCTGTGTTTTCTTCGGATTACTCCTCACCCCCCACCCGACCCTGTGGCTTGTCACGTGTTCCATAATGTTGTGCTGTGGACATTTATGTGCTTTCTTGTGCAGAGGAGTTTTTCTGTTTCCCGTTCTCATGCTGTCCTCCCAGGAGCCCAGCATGAGTAGAGGTCTCTTTTTTATCTCTTGTACTTTCCCATTGTAGTGTATATTTCAGTGTTTTTTTTCTGTAACGCTACCGATCTCCGACCTGTATCCCCATGTGATGTCTGTGTTGTGTGTGTAAGGTCGGGGGGGGTCCTATTTTACTGCAGGACAACCTGCACGTGATTGATTGATTGATTGCTTGATGAAGTAGCAACAGGAAAGGGAGGAGAGAGAATGAGAGAAGAAGAGGCAGCTGTGCAGCGTAAAGGTGCAGAATAATATAGAAACTCTCTCATGCTAGCTAGTACGCAGTACGAGTTATTCTAATTGACTGTAAAAAGTCAGCACAACGAAAATACACTACACCTGAACTTGGTTTATACCTGAGCCAGATAGACTGCAGGCCATATCTTCTTACCTGAAGTTCAGTTCACCTGACACTCGGTCCGGCGGCCGTCTCCTCCTCCTGCCTCCCCTTTCTCTCATCCACCTGCTGGCCTCTGTGGAAGCTTCGCCATAGCCACCACCAAACAACTGACTTAAATTTACACATCTGGCCAATCCACCACCTTTCATTGTTTATGCCTTTACAAAAAAAAAAAAAAAATCATCGGCCCATAAAAAAGAAAAATCACCATCGATGGCCAGTCCAGCTATGGTCGTGCCATCAGTTAATCATGGCATACGTGACCAGGGTTGCCAAGCCCTGGCGTACACTATCTTCAATATGTAGCTTTTATTCAAACTGTGAAGTGCTTTGTAACTCTGTTTCAAAAAGTGTTACATAAAAAAGTTATAAATTTCATTTACTTATTTATGTTTAACTTTTTACATTTTTTTACTGATATGTACTGAGGTCTCAAAACTTGTCATCAAGCGTAAAGCGCAGGTCGTCATCTTTATGGGGAAAAGAGCTTTTCCAGACCATAGTTTCTGGCCAAAGGAAATATGATAATTACGCTTCACCTTTTCTCCCTGTAGAATATGGTTTCATGAACAAGAGCGCACATTTATCTGCGTAATATAACTACTCAGACAGTACACTGTTTTAGAAACAATAATATTTTGTTATTTTGCAAGATTAGTTCTACCCTGTCTGATGCTTTTTACAGTGTGACAATGACCAAGAACTTCTTAAGAAAAGTTTTATAAGCTTAAGCACAATTTCAAACATGGATAAATTGTAAATGTTGTATATTATCGAAGGGTTGGATGTTTAGTGTTCTCAAAGGGTTTTATATATCATTTGTTCTTTTTATAAAATTCAAATGAAACCCTTCTTTTCAACTGTGTGCATTTCAAACAATTTCTGTTTGAATTGGAGAATGGAGAATGAGAAAACATTAGTACAGCTGCAAAGTAAACTGCGTTCTCCCTGGAGGAGGTTGACTCACCTGAGGGTGAAAATTTGTACTGAAGAAAGAGCAGATAGAGCCAGAAAAGTTGAGACTGTTTCTCGCTGCCGAATGGGTTTGGAGGGTGCCATCACCACAAAGTTATTGTCTAGTTTCAGCTCCAACAGTGGCTGAAACAGTCTGACACTTCCAATGCGCTGCATAGGGGTATGCCCTGCAAAGTACCCTAACGGCCTCGGCTGGTCTGTGAGGACAGAGCTGCCCTTTCTTGAATCCTCTGAAGTGCAGTCTCCGTTATCTGTGGTTTGAACCATATAGTAGAGCTCCACCGGAGTGCCTTGAGCTTCCTCGGAGACCTTCTGCCTACCAGGCCTGACAGTAGGTGGGCTGAACCAGCTGGCCAGGGGCTCCAGCTCGGCAACACATATCCCCAGATCGCCTTTTAGCTTGCATGCTCCACGCACCTCTTGAGTCTCATGAAAGGCAAACATCCTGATACAGGGTAGCTTGTGGATGGTGCTGTAATCATCCCAGTCCCTGCCTGCAATATAGAACAGCACTTGAACTTTCGGCCAGCTAGGGTGAATCCTCTCGCTGATAATGTAAGTGTGCACCTTCCAGTTGAATGTAAAGAGAGGCGATGCCGACACTGATGTTGTTGAGGATGAAGTGAAAGAGGGTGTGCTAAAGGGCCCTGGCGAAGTCTGTAGCAGCTCCAGGGGGACAGGCTGCTGGACAGACAGTGGTCCATAGCTAGCATTGACAAAGGGCATCTGCCGGGCCTGGTGGATGAAAAAGGACTCAGTGCGAGCCTGGAGGCTGGAGTTCCTCATTAAGTCCTGGTTTGCCTCCTGTAAAAAGAACGCTGACTCTGCATTGAGGATCCGGTAGCTGACAGGTAGATATATTGGTGTGGGGCCAAGCCTCTGCAAACCCTCCAGGATCACCTTGGTGTCCACGACTGAAACAAAAACATAAAATGACAATAACCTGTTAGCCTTTATTTCACAGACTGGAAAAAATCTCTACCAGGGATCTAGTAGCTGTGAAAGTAAGCTTCATTTTGCAAATTGTATCAGTAAAATCAAATTGAGGTGTGAAATCTAAAACCTTAATGAGAAAATTTGGATGAAATAATTCAGAAAAGGGAAGCCAACACTTCATATTTTACATAACATTTGCATGCATTGCCTGCAACCTGAGGCAATCATATCTACAGTCAGTTCCAGCAGTGAATGTTAAATGGTGTGTTGGAGACATTTCCATATGATATCACTTTCATGAGCCACTGCTCTTATTTGGAAGAATTTGCTCGACACAATCCAAAACACTTACGTCTTTCTCAGTCACTTGCTTATCAGGCTTGTTCATGTTCCCTCCTGCTTTCAATCCTTTTCATTATGGTGCGCTAACTCAATCTCCCACCCCACCCCCACTCTCCTTTAATTTCTCCGTCCTGTTATTTTAACTTTCATACATTGTCATCTTCTTGTTTCCGGCACTCCTGAATGTTATTCCAACATTTTCATTTTCATATTTCACATATATCAGATATGGAAAGTTGAAGTCTTCCAAACTGAAAATATTTGAATATTTGGTACGTAGATGTGCCATAGATAAAAAACAAAGAGTGAACAACTTTGTGATAATGGATAGTATTGGAGAAACGTTGGAGAACAGCTGGGTTAACCAAAGAAGAAAACAGCTGTTTGCCTTTGTCAGCTTATGTGACATATGGTTTTTGGATGAACCCTACTTTGTATATATCTACAGAATATTTCACATCTTTGGAAAAGCATGGCTCTGTCATATGTTTGTGCTCAGTATGTGCTTGGTTTTGGTGACAAAACCCTTTCGATTTCAAAAGATGCAAAGGCGTTCATCTCTTTCAGTATTACTCTTTATTCTCGTTGTTTGGCTAAACATGCTCTTAAATCGGGCCTCACATGCCCCTAAAACCTATGGCGTTATTTTTGTGCCACTATTCTGAGCTCACCTAAAAAAAAATTGAGCGCATGTAAAAAAAAGTTTGCAGGTGCAAGTGTTGCATTTTGAGGAGAAATTTATTTTGAGCGAAGAAAAGCTGAATTTGAGTGAACAAAATTCATTATTTTACGTGCG
The DNA here is from genome assembly GCF_057382095.1 of Aulonocara sp. 'chitande type north' Nkhata Bay. NCBI lineage: Eukaryota > Metazoa > Chordata > Actinopteri > Cichliformes > Cichlidae > Aulonocara > Aulonocara sp. 'chitande type north' Nkhata Bay. Next base: position 42,195,193 of record NC_141350.1, read on the forward strand.
CTCAATTTTTTTTTTACTTGCGCTCAGAATAGTGGCACAAAAATAACACCATAAAACCTGCTTCCATCTCTCCCTCTCCTCATTCTGCAGACCTGACCCCCACCCTCTTCTCTTCACCATCAGTGCACTGATGGAGTTGCCCATGAGAGTCCATTGATTTTCTGTCCTGGACCCTGCATGCTGTGGGAGATGTGGCATGGCCCAAAAAGCAATGACAAGCTTGCCAGACGAACAGCACCAGACAGAAGAGCAACACTTCAGAAACAGTGCAGTAAAGGGTTAAACTAGCTTCCCAAAACCTTACATGAAATGATGAGGGAGGGAGTTTGGGGGTAGGGGGATTATTCTTCCTTGAAGAAATGTTATTGTCATATGCACAGTAAAAATAAACACAGCATTTTACACTGCAAAATGAAATTCTTATTTTAAATAAGCCTTAAAGATAAAGGTAAACCAGGCAAGTGTTGTGAATAAACACAATTTACCTGAATTTGTTCAGCTAATGTACCCCACTGTGAATCGTTCCCTGTTGCTTCTCTCCTCTCGCACCAGCAGCAGTGTATCTTGAGTCTGGAGAAGTGAAAGCTGCAACTACACAGCTCTGTTTTTCCAACTTAGCCGCATACTATGCAGTACTGCAGGTGGACACTGCAGGTGTCACAGGTGTTAACCTCATAAGCAGCACTGTCTCTAACATCTTTCCTGACTGTATAAAAGGCCCCAAAGTTCATATAATAGTTTTACTGGTGTTTATAAGTTTATATAAGTTCATCTTTGATATCTCCACTACACTGACAGTCACCCAACTCCCACGTGGACTGCTGTATTCATCCATCCTTTTTTTCCCCTACAGTGAAATGTCTATTGTTCGTTTTTAAACAAATCCATAAGTGAATGATTTATAATATTCCCGGTCTTTAACTTCTTTCACATTACACCTGAGCTACAATTTAGCATATACCTTCAGATTACCTATTTAAAACTTATAGTTAAGCAACTGTTTATGCAAGAGCTGCCCCATTAAAAAACTACCAATTTCTAGGCTGTGCAAGCTACTTTAATGAGCTGTAGATAAAATCTAAAGGTAGGCATCCTCTAGCTGCCAAATAAGTGTTAACATTTACACCTTTAAATTGGGCGGCAGGGAAAAATCGAGCTTTCACATTTGTATTTAACCTTGCATAGGTTGTTTCAAATAACACAGCAAAAAAATTATGAGCCTGTTTAAGGGTTATTGATAAACCAGGAGGCCCTCTATCCCCTCATTTCTACCTCTATATCTACTAATCTGTTTCAAAGTCATGCATTATGTTGTGAGAAAAGTTAAAAATGTTTCTACAATATGTCAAGGACTTTCACTGTTATGTATCTGTATAATTTATTTATCTGTTGCCTTTGGCTGTTGGTTAGTTAACTACCAGTTCCATCTAGCCTAACCCCCTGGGAACTTACACCATCGGACCGGGAATCACAACAGTTTGGTCTGTTGTGGCATTATTGAAATGCAGGTCAGGATTTGTACTGAAAAGTCAGTGGCAAAAAAATAAAAAATCAGCAATCAAGCACACGGCTTCCATTTTAATCTGAAATAATTAAGTATTGTTCTAAATATTGCTTGTGCCACCACCCCAGCTAAATAAAATTGTGTTTGCTGCCTAAATAACAAACACCCACACAGCTGAAGCTAATTACAGGCGTCTTTCTTCTTTATAATCATATGCATTAATAGTAAAATGTCTGCCTCTGATAAATGAAAAAGAATAAGAATAAGAATGAATCATAAATATGAATTAGTTTTCTAAGCAGTCGCTTTCATGTTTGTATTCATGTGGCACACCTTCAAGCTAATCACACCTTAAAATTAGTCACCCTCTGTGTGCCGAGACAGCGTACAGTCAGTGACTGCTGCTGCATAGCTTTTACTCAGAAAACTGTGTTTGCGAGTGACAAAACTGAGACCGTGGTCAAGGGGCGAGCCGGCCCTTAGTCGGTGCTGGATCACGCTTACAGCCGAGTGAAAGGATTTTCCTGTCTATCCTTTTCTCTGGGGGATGTGACACACTGTCCTAGTTTCCACTTACTATGACACAGATGAAACTAAATACAACAGGAAAAAAAATGCTGTAATTTGTAACTTGAGATTTAGAATATGTCCCTTTCTATGACACCAAGAGGACATCGTAAACAGAGAGGCAAAGTCAGTGTGATTTGTAGCCTTGAGTTGCCCTTGGATTTCATGTAAGCAGCACTGTACTTGTAAATCATGTCTGTAGGACTGTTTCTGCAAATGAAAAAGGGAATGATTTGTGTAGATAGCTTAACTCCATGTGCTAAATCCTGGCTGTAAACTCTACAGGAGTAATTTTGGGCACTGCCAATCCCTCAGGATGTGGCCTGAGGAATCTGATCACATATCAAACAAACAGCTGAACCAGACCTCATCATTAGACAGATGTGAAACTTGGGATTTACTGACTTGATGTTATATACATGCAGTATGAGGCAAAAGGCCTATGGCAGCAATGGGAATGGAGATTAAAATGTTTTTTTCCCATATCATTTCACACCATGCAGCAAGCAACTTCTAAAATAAACCCCAACATGGTACTGACGCATTCGTGTCCCCAAGACAGACATGTGTGGCTCCAAATCAAACCGTTTCTTATAATCACCTGTTTTTATCCCTGGCGACCTAAGTAGAACTTCACCCAAGAAATATAAGCCCTTCATCTCCCTTCAGCCTCCCTCCTACTCCTCCTCCTCTCATCCTATCTTTATCCTCCACCATGTGTGCATCTTGCAACCACTCCCTGATCAAACATATTAGGCTGGCCAACTTCAGTAAGTCACTAATCAAACAGCATTTTTTTTAATGAGATTTATAAATGGAGACTGAGGTAAGAGGTAGGAAAACCCGAACAGCAACAAAGATTGGAATGGGGCAGGGCAAGAGGGTGGTGGTGGTGCACTGTTTGTGTTAAGAAAAGTAAAAAATTACAGCAAGAACATTACAGGATGGGCCGCATGCCTTTATTATGATACTCTGATTACAATTTTGTTTTTTGTAAATCTAGCACAACATTGTTCTCACCTCCTTTAGAAGCACCTACAAAGGTTTAATGCCTCCCAACCTGCTGATGCTACTCTCCCAGACTAATGTTTCACAGAAATGAAAACAATTAGTGGTCACTGACAAAACTGGCATGTAAAATCTAAGGTCTCCAATCATATAACTGTGCCCATGGGAACAGAAAGTCCTGTAGGTGATCTCCTGACGCTGCTCTAATTTATAAACAAACACGTAGATAGCTCATTTCAATAAAGAGCAGCATTCTTAAAGGGACAGTGAAATTAAATGGTCCATGATGATGGGATGAGATGAGGCTGCACTATATCTGCTAACAAAATATCAATAAGAGACAATTGAAGAAGAATCTGGTACAAAAGTAGAGTCTTCTGGTAAAAAGACTGCTTGTGAAAACTGCAGTCTGTTACACCATATAAAGCTGAAATGAGTGTATAACTGCGGACATGTGACAAACATTATTTAGCATCAGATATAGAACCAGCCCAGTGTTAATGAAGTTACTGTTACCGCGCCAAGCGCACCCCTCTTTAATTTTTTTGCAGCGGTCTGAGGCTGCAGTCATTTATTAAAGTCAATAAAATATATTGTAACATTCACACACTGATCTAACACTTCAAGTCTGCTTCAGTCTCATTAATTGCTGCATTCTGACCAATATTTTAATCTGACAACAGACCTGATACCAGGGAAAAGATGTTTTTTCATTGAGGAGCTTTCTCTGTGTATAAATGTGACTAAATTCCTGGCACACTGCAAACCTCATCTCTGTAAAGAAACCCGGCTGCCTATAAAAAAAGAAGCAACCTTCTATGCATTTCGTAATGGGATTCTCCTCTTCTCTCTGACGCTCGGCTCAGTCCAGTTAAGTTAGGCTCTGTTTTATCAAAATGCTAGTTTTACTGAAGACAAGAAGCATGTAGGATTCATCTTTAAACATGCAGGGTGGAGGAGTCAGTGAAGAGTTACAGGACATGGCCAAAGCTTTCACAGTGCACGGACAGCTCTGAGCCATCAACTCGCACCAATTATATGCTCTTTCTGATAAACTCTACCCTTCTCATTCTAAATAAATGAATTTTCCTATTGGCAGATATCTCAGCTACACTGGGCACATAATACATGATTTTTTTCCAGGCATTACATTCAGGACAACTTGGAGTAAACAGTGGTGCAACCTTTGTAAATCATATTTGTGTGATTCATTTACATACTCTCCTCCCAGAATTTTGCACTCTGAAAAGGAAACTTATAGTAAGTAAGATTACCTGCATCCACGTCTATCAGTTGGAAAACTGCCCCTGCTTTAGTAAATACCTACAGAAGCTTTTTAATGCCAAAAGAGGATTTCACGATGGCACGAACGGTTAGTAAATCCAGTCCTAAATCTGATCTAATTCCCTGTTTAGCTCAAACGGTTCTGCTTTAGTACATGATGGGTTCTAAAATGTCCTAAGACAATGTTATCATCAAAAGACCACAAGAGCCAGTCTTTTTTTCAGCATGTTTATTAATGGCATCAAGCTCAAGTCCTGTTTAAACAACACTTAAAAATTACCAAGGTGTGTGTCTCACCCATGTAGCAGCTATCAACATTAGATTAATACACAGGTGAATGTAAACCCAAATAAAAACCCTATCCCACAAAGCAAAATTGGTATGGCCCACACAATGGCCCACACATGGCCCACATACCGCAAAGAATGATGGCCCTTTGGTGGCCCAGATCTGGTTTGCCAGATGAGGCCCACACATGGGCCAGCACAAGGCCAGTTGCAGACACACTATGTGGTCCTGTGCTGGCCCAGAACAGTTTCAGCTCTGGCCCCAGATGTCAGCCTAATGTGTACCTTAATCAAGCCATGTAATAACAACATGTGCCGGAAGATAATAGTGCAAAAGTAACATGACAAAACTCTATTCAGACAGTGAATGGACTGATTCTTTTATACCGCTCCTCTACTGTCTGGGATTACTGAAAGTGCTCTATCCAACTATTTGGGTCTTCTAACTAAAATAGGAAAATAGGAACATAAACAGTGCCATCATTGCCAGACCTGGCCCACATCTGGTTGACATACACCCTGCCATGACACCAGTCAGTCAGAAGTGCCAGGTTGATGCCAGATCCGGGCCAGACCTGCTTGCTATGTGGGATGTTTGTATAACAACTGCATTAAATCTTTAGGAAGCTCACTAACAGTTTAGCCACTATACCTGAAATGTCTCAGCAAACACTTTCATTAAGTGTCATTCAGACATTTGTGTTGTCACACCACTATGTCAACGTCTACAGACAGACTTTTAAAGTATTTTTTTAAGACACACATGTTTATTTTTCAAGGTACACACAGAATAACTCAAAATTATGAGTTACCGTGGGTGCACTCTCTACAACTCCAACCTCTGCTTTCTTGTAAGTGGCAGGCAACCGGAGCTGTGGCTTTTCAGCATGTGTGTGTGTCTCTCAGGTCCGAGTGCACTACCGAATAAGAAGGGAAGTGGATTAGAACGTTCACAGCAGGCGTGCAAATTGCTCCACCTGGCACTAGTCCCTGAATCACTGTGCCCCACCTTTCCCTCTCCAGCTGGCTAAAACTACACCCCACCACATGTCTTGGGATGAACTGTATTCAGCTGAATGATGATCAATTAATTTTTATCTCAAGTGCAATCCTTAAGTCAAGAATGTCTTCTCTTCCACTTGATGAACAAATATTTCCTTTTTTAAACTGCTTATGCTGGGCTTACACTGTGCAATTTTTGACCCATTTTGAGCCGATTTTTGAGTCATGCGACCGTTTTGGCGATCGGCCCGATTTTGGCCTTCATCGTGCGTCGTGCATCGTGTAGTATACGTGGGGTAACGAGAAGCGATTAACACCTCACGACCAGCTCCCGATCATCAATTGCTTGGTCGTGAGGGTGTCACCGCAGTTTCTCACACTGCGCACGCGCAAACACAAATGTCAGTGAAAAAGACGGCGCAGCACGGCAGTGCAGCGTGTGATCTGGACACAAGCGATGGAGGCACAACTTGTAGAACTTTGGAAAGCTCATCCGAGCCTTTTCGATGTGGCATCACAAAATTATCGCGACCACAACAACTGTGAAAATAGTTGGATTTACAATGCTGCTCAATCACAGCTGCCTGATCAATGTTTTTCATTAGCAATTTAGCAAAGTTGATGGTGGTGGTGTGCGTGTCTGTGTGAGTGAAAGACAGAGAGGGAGAGCGAGCGACAGAATTTCTGTTATAACCTTCATTTTATGGACGCACAGTGTGAGCACTCAGGTCGCATCAGAGCATCGAGCCGTATAGTGTGAGACCCTGCATCGTGTCCTATGAACTTCTAACCCCTGCGAGTCAATCGTACAGTTTGAGCAGGAGCTGAATCGCGCGACTGAAAAAATCGCACAGTGTCTGCCCAGCATTATTCAACTCGGGGGCTCAGAGGTGCTTAAGCCTGGGAGACTCTTGTAATGTGATTTCAGCCACTCTTAAAGTGAAGCATTTAAATTAACTACTGGTGGTAATTAACTAGTTAGTACTCTACACTATTGTACATTCAGAGTTCCTGAATAACATTTTATTAAGAGACAAAAGCTATTGTTTACACTGGCTAAAATTAGGCCTTGCCTGAGGATAATTGAAGTGTATTAAAATCCTTGCGTCTCAGTAATTGTATTACTTCAAATGTATGAATACTTCATTGAACTATTTACAAGTAATAATGCTGCCTGCATTTTCTGCAGCTGTGGGGCAGGTTTAATATTAATCAGGACGGTATAGGTGATGCCGAGATTTATAATTATGTGATGTTGTCCTGAAGAAGGAGAGGGAGGTCAAGATGATAGCCAGTAAACAGGAGGTCAGAATGAGGTCAGAATGAGGCAGGTAATGAGTGATTTAAAAAGACGGTATTTAAGGTTGCATGTCATCATACCAAAAATACAGAAAAAATATTACTACTACTTGCCCATGTACCCCTACTGATACTGTCTTGTAATATTGTAAAGCTTTTAATGATGTTTTCGCTGCTGCCTGTAAAGACAGCATTATAGCATTATTTTCTTAACCTTGTGGGTTAGCAAATAATCATGAGGGCCAAAGACGCTGGAAATCTGCCATCACTTTGATGAAAGTGATGATCGCTGGACAAGCAACACCATAGCTGGAAAGGCACTGACCTGTGACTGTATATAAAGGATTGTAAAATGGAATAAAGTTCCTGCTGAGCTGCATAGACTTTGTGTTGTCACTGTGTGACAAAGCACCGGCAATGCATTTTTCTAAATAACAGATCAATGGAGTAGTGGCAGTAGTCACAAAAAGACACTAAAACAACACGTGTTCATTTATTGCCATAAACAATAGACAATAGAAAATTCTGACTGTATTATATAAATGCAGAGCTGCAAGTCAACCCCAAAGGCTCAACGGTATATTTTAGCCAGCTTGTTTTAAGGTGTAAGCATTATTGTTAAGAGAGCAGGGAAAATAAATAGCTTCAATTTTTCACTGACAACCTTGTTCAATTACTGAGGCACCTTAAGAGGTCTAGTTGCCTATAAAAGCGTGAAGAGCTTGTCTTGTCTGATGAGTCTGGGGTGCACAAGATGACCTCCTTGGCAACCTGACCAGAAAAGTGACTGAAGATTTCAGAGGGTGTAAACTATAGGAGACACAGGAGCCTCTCCTGAGACTCTGAAGAGACTTGTGATTGCCATTAAGACGCACTTCCAAAATCTACCAGATGTAAGAGGCGATTTTCAGCCGTTACCATGGGTTCCACACATTAACTTTCAGTTCTGAGGATGACAAATAGGAAAGCCCAGGAGAGACAATTCAAACCAAACTGTTTTAAGGTTAGACTGATTTCACAGGATATTTTGCAAACATTTGCCAAGAAACTAGACCATGCAAAGCTCGTCAGCTGTCTTCTTACTTGGAAAAGACTTCAACAGAAAATATCAATCCAAATGCCTATAATGCCATAATATCTTTTCCTTTTATATTAATGGCGGAGATATGAGTCACCCCAGCCTTGACTTTCAAGCTTTCAGACCAAATCCAACCTTATTGTATTATTTTAATATAGTGAAAGGAAAGGTAAGGACTAACAATGCAAAAATGCTCATTTGTTTTTCCATTCTTATTTTTTCAATGAATAGTCTAAGAAAAACAGATGATGCATTTAGACAATTGGGCTACGCCTTTAATGTCGGTCTTCACTGTATAGATTTGTATTGGAAATAACTGCATTTCAACTACTCACTGAGCATTGTTGCAAATAGGGCTGCCACGATTAGTCGACTAGTCACGGTTACGTCGACTATCAAAATCGTCGACGACTAATTTAATAGTCGACGCATCGTTTGAAGCTTTGTAAGATCCCAAAAGACGCAGGAATAAGTAGCAGGATTTAAGAGTGCAATAACGGACTGAAACAGAAGATGGCAGCACTGCATGTACAAGGATGCCAGCTGCCGTTAAACCCCGAAGAAGAAGAAACCGTGTCCCAGAATTCGTAGCGCGGCCCTGCTCAGTTGTCAACAATGGCGGCAGCTAGTTAGTTTTAATAGTACTCTTATTATTCTTTCTGGGTCACAAAATAAACGTTTAACATATTTTCAGGTGAGAATGTAGCTGTGTAAACCTCAAATATCTGCTCAGTTTATCAAGACACCACATATTTTCAAAAGCGCTCCGAAGTTTTTGGAGACGTCTGTTACCCACTAGCTCGATAGCTAGCCGGGGTTCAAGGCTCACTAGAGCCGGTGAGAACACCGGACTCCCGGCAAATCGTTTTCAAACCCACCGCCGTCTTTCGCTACTCAGGTTAAATATATATGAGTCACTTAGATAACTTAAAAATTATATTGTTTGGCTTTTTTCAGTATTTTATTTGTTCCTCAGTAAATTGGTTTGGCTGAGATTAAAGTTATAGTCTTTACACGACTGAATAAACATCAAGTAGACAATTGATTATCAGAAGTGTGAGACACTCGAGAATATACTCCGGTGTCCTGTTATATTTTAGATAGCAAGGAGCAGACGGCTGAGTTTATTAAACTCCACCGAAACAATTTGCAAATTTAATTTAAATTCAATAAACTATCATCTTGTTTTTATTTTTAGTTAGCACATACCTGAAACACTTAAAGCTGTAAGCTAATGATAGTTATATAAGAGCAGATGCATGCTGGTGCAATAAACTGTACGTTTTACGTCGAATTGATGCATGATCTGACTAGTCGACTATCAAAATAATTATACAAAAATGTATAAATAAATGATTTAGGTGTAATTATGTTTAGTGTTAAAAATATATCTTCAAAGTCCACTTTTAAACAAATCTGTCAAACAAACCACAGTCGAGCTTTTCAGAGAACTCTACAAGAAATGCAAAAAGAAAATCTGAGGACCTATTCAAAATTTCTGAGAAACAAAAAACAGTCTTTAAAAAAAACAACCCAAAAACAAATAAAAAACCAACAATATGTTATTTTGATGGTTGCTAATGGTGTTGCTCACTTTTGCATCAGGTGGTGCCCACATTTTTACTTTACTGATTATGGTGTTTTGAAGAAGATGGCACATCTTGTTTTTCCTCTTCTAATACTGACATTTAAAAAGCTTTTGAAATCCCAAATTTTCATAAGTCCACAAGGTAAAACATTAGGACGTGATCTTTACATGGCATTTCCTTTGGTTAAACATTTGCTCTATGTGCACTGTAGAGAAACTGCTTAAGGGACCTCGAAGTCACTATCAATGGACCTACTGTCGGTCAGCATGAGAAGTAACTTTCATATTCTCAGCCACAGAACAATGAAATCTTAAAAAAAAGGTATTTTCGAGCTCATGGAGGGCTGGATATAAATGTCAGCTGCTCCTCAGATAGAGAAAATGCCACTGGCAAAGTCAAGAAGTTTAAACCTTATCAAAGACAGCTTCTGATAAAGCCTTATGAACACATAAAGGGGAGAAATAGGCTGAATGTGTCCAAAACCACTAAGCAGCACACCACTTAAGTAACACTAAGTTACTGGAGAAAGGTATTTCAGTTGTTATAAACGAGTGTTATGCTATTACAACACCCAACCGCTCAAAAAGCTACATAAATGCATCATCACCCCATAATTTATTTGTTTATTCCTCAAAACAATCACCTAATTTACAAATGCCTATTTTTTTACAGCCACAAAGAAAAAAAGTTTGCCATCTTCCATTCACTGCTGGCTACTAGATATAAAGCTAAGCTCCATAGCAATATAATCCCCTGGTTAGAGAAATGACATGGATGATATGTCAACAAAATCCAAACACACAGGAACACTAATCACTCCAAGTGCCCATCACATGCACTCCGACACTGCAGGAGAAGCAGGGCACAGCAGAAAGCCCTCTCCTAGCTGGAGGTTAATTGGATCACATAAAAGCAAAGCACACCTCATCTTTCATCACTAGGCAACACATTTACGCAGCAATCGATAGGTGGAATCATATTTTCCCCTTTCAGAAAAATGAGGGAAAATGAAGTATTGTGACCCGACTGAGATGGATAGGGCATGGCTTCATACCCTACAGATAGCAGCGATAAGTCTGTGCCCTGTGTTTGTTCGCGACTTGAGTTGTTTTTGCTTCTGACAAATCATATAGACTTTTTAGTTCCAAAATGGCCTTTGGTTATTTATGTCGATAAAATCTGAGTCTGAAAAAAACTGTCTTTCTCAACTCACCTTTCAAACACACAACATACACATGAGATCGAACGTCAACAGATTTAAAGATATTTACTTTTAGAAAGACAGACAGGTAAACTAACAGCAATTCTAAACAAGTCTCCATCATAAAGGAATAAATATTCTTTCAAATATTAAAAATACATATTTAGATTTTCTCTCAAGGCATATTCGCACAGACTAGAGGCCAGTTAGCAACCACCTCGCAACTAGAGAATATGAGTATTACCCAACTGGCTGAGAATGGTTGCTGGAGGTTGCTGGCAGCTTCTGTGAAATCATTTGCTAAGACCCATTCCCAAAACTGATGAGTAACCTCATGATAACCAACGGTTGTTAGGCAAAAATTGTATATGGTCACAAAGAGCTATGCGGTCCTGGCCCAGAATCGTCCTTGCGATTGCTTTGGTTGTAGCCTTCTGTAGTTTGCATGGAAGACACTAACTTGTCCTCAAATACTCATCAACTACTCACTGAGAAGTTGTGAAACTGTTTGGAGAGCGATACAAACTGTAAATGAAAATAATTAACCTTCAAACTAAAGTTTGCGCCATTTGATACTTGTTGGTTTCAGACTTTGTGGTCTTCGTTTCTACTTTGATTTGCATTTTTGTAAAGTTTCCCTGTCACTCTGTGGTAAGTTATCAAGCAACTTTGCAGACAAGTCACTGTCATCCATGCAATCTACAGGCAACTCTGACAACACGCTAACAACCAAAGTAATCACAAGGAGGTTTCTGTGACCAGTTCTCCTAGGATCTAGCACTGGCCAGCCTATTAGGGCACAATTACAGCTGCGATTCACAGCAATAACAATGAGAAAGCAACACAAAATGACTGGAATAGCTGTTATGACACATGAACACCAGCATGAACAGTCCCATGAGTCTTTGGGTTAGTGACCCCTCCCCTTGAGCCGTTACAATACATTCTTCCATAGCAACTGGAGGTTGCTCACTGGTTGCCCAAATACAAAAATGTAATTCCATATAACATGCTCAAAGCAGTCGTGGAAATGAGGCTGCCATATCTTCAACCACGAATGTGTTGCAACACAACCTGCCTCAATTAGATCCTAAAGGTGACTGCTACAGAGAATGGCATTTAAAACCCATCCCCCTTCTCTGCTTGCGTGAGAATAATGTATTTGAGCATCACAGGAATCCTAACAAAATGGAAACAAAAAAGCTAAAGTTCCTGTTTGAGCATTAGTTATGCCTGACTGGGGAGAAATGTCACTAGCTTCCAAACATCTCTCTGTCTGCTTAAAAAACTTTTTTTTTCAGTCATTTTGCAAGGCATCACATCTCCCTGGTGGAAGCACTGAGAAACAGCAATCAACATCCCTTTGCCAGTTGTGCCGAAATAAAAAAAAAAGAAAAACCTCAAAGCTCTCTGCCTTGAAGACACATTTGGGACATAAATGGGCTTTTTATGACACTTCAATTCTGTCCATTTTCTTTTTGGCCAAGTGTTGTGCATTGTACAGTGTCAGAAAGAGAGGAGGAGAATGGCGGCACTGGGAGTCACAGAGGAGCCGCCGGTTGTTTAGATGAGATGAGCGAGAGACGAGAGCTCTTGAAGGAACGGGAAATGTGCTGAGCAGAGCAGAGCAGCAGTTAGCCTTCTTACGAGGGCACCCACAGGGGTAATCGAAGGCTTAAACTCTAACTATGTGTGCTCTGCTGTTGTCATTTAGGCTCACAGATTGCCTCGGTGCACTTATGAATGTGACCAGCTCTCTCCCTATCTGAAGTAACCACACTTTGAAAGTGAGTCAAATAAAAGCAGTGACAGTGACAGATGATGCGGCATTGTGCCTGGATGGAGGGGGTCCCATGTCATAAATAACAACGAATCTCAGTACTCAGGTATTCATATTCAAGTGAATCCATTTGAGGTATACTGCATATTATACACCGGGGTGCTTTTTTGCAAATATATACAATCAGATGCAGTTAAGTGGGTAAGAATAATGCATTGAGTTGGCAAAAACGAGCAGGGTGAGTAATGTTCTGGCATTTCCAGCAGGGTTATACTGTAAGAAAGTCAATGGGCCTTGGACATCAGGCACTGCAGCGGCTCCCTGATCTCAAATAATGTAAACCACAATATTAATTATGGTTAGGTCAGGGGATGGGCACAAGTTCAACATTTACTTACTTTACTTACACTAGGAGGTGTATGTATATATATATATATATATATATATATATATATATATATATATATATATATATATAGATATATATATATATATACACAATTTTAACAGCTTTACATTACAGAATAAACCGAAAAAAAAATCTTACTGTGTTTTATTTAACCTTTGGTAGTGTCTATATTGGTACCTAACATTCTGTTTATTTTAGCCTTTTGTGTACAGCACTTTGTGACTGGCTGTCTATGAAAAGCGCTTAATAAACAAACTTCATTTACATATCAGTTAAATGAAGATCAGTTGCAATACATTGTTAAATATGCTTCATGTGCTATGACTTATGATACATTTAAAGGAATAACTGGGGCAGAGATTATCATAAGAACATCCAGGTGACTATTATGAACTAAAGACTGGGATGGGATAGGTGTTTATTGATGTCAGCAATTAAAGTCAAACCACAGCTTCAGTAGTCTTTTGTACTGTGAAACTATTATTAGGCAATAGAAAAAGATAAAATCACTGCAACTCTTATTGTAATGTCTTAAGTACAGAAATAAAGTTATACTTTGTCATCGGTCAGTCATAGTACAGAATAGAGCACGGGTGATATGACCAAAAATATTATACATTTGAAAATTTGCGATAACGATATAACTGACGATATAATTGATGCTAGACAAAATACTTTACAACTCCCCGACTTTATTAGTGCAAAAAAACAAACATCAATGTATTTTCACTTAAACAAGCAGCTGTTTTTTATGTGCATTAACGTTATATAAAAATGTTACAGTGCAAATGCAAATTCCTTGCTGACAGTTTAACCAAGAGGCATTTCCAGTGGAAATTGGCCGACATATCCTCAGCACAACCATGTATAATATCCAAAAACTTAAAAAGAGGTTATACAGACACACAGTACAGTAATATTATGTTGAAGCACAGTACGTATCACTCCATGAGGCTCCTGCCTACGGTAGCCGTATTGCTCTGACAATCCATCAAGCGGTGTGGCTTCGTAGCTTAGAAAAGTCGCACTAAAACATTTGACAGATTTTCGAGCGCCGTGTACCACATAAAATCACTTCGAGGTCAGTAAACACAACCAGAATTCATACATAAGGCACACAGGTTTATGAGGGGCACTGTCGATTTTCAGAAAAATCAAAGGATTGATGTGTGCCGCATTTTCCAAAAAACACGGTAATAACGACAGCTCGCTAGCATGCTCTACCAAAAATAGTGCTTTGTTGTGTATCTGATGGACGAAAGCTAAACCAGTTCCACACCACTGAAGTTGCAGCATTTTTACAAACCAGTTCTGGTTCATCCGTTTCATTAATCTCACTAATCTCAACACTGCATAAGGTCATTGGTCCCTTGGTTTGATGAGCGAATGACGTGAGAAAACTTTGCAAGATCAATGTCCAGAAAGCACTTTTTTCACTGAAGAGTGCTATTCTGAGAGTAAAGATAAAGCATTGGTGCTTAAATTGAAGAAAACAAAGATGTCTCCTGAACACGGAACAGCTGTCTGTTCCAAGAAATACTCTGACAAGTTTTATTTATACTTTAGAAAGGTAGAATAGTGGAGGATGGCAGTCTGTTATTTTGTCTTCTTCAATACAAGTGTCACTGTTTTCATGTTCTCGCTCAAGCAGAAAGACAACTGCACTTGGCCTTCCATGATACCGGGTTACAGAAATTCAGGTGAAAAGAGCTGAGATATACAACTGTTCTGCTTGAGTGTTTGTGATTAAGTATAAGAAATGTGGGCCGTCAAGTGACTCTAAAAAACTGAATTTCAGGCAAAGATAAAAACAACAATAGAAAAAAAAGCAACATATTTCGTAATATAACTACTGCAGAAGCAATTTTACAGCTCAAGGATCTTTCCTTTTGTAGGGGGGATTTAAACATGACTTGGACAGTTATTAGGAGGTGTTTGCAACAATATCAGATGTGCTCTTTGTGTAACAGTTGGTGTGAAGATTTGTGTAGCTCAAAGTGGAATATCCTACAATTAGACTGTGTACAAAGATGTACAAAGTTCAGTTATATTCAATTCTATTTCATTGCATTTATGTAGCAATAATAAAGATATACATAATGCAAATACACTGTGATATTTTAAACAATAGTATAGAAAGATCTATTCAGGGTTCAGGGAGTCTGATGACTTTCTCAATCGGTTGGGGTGAAGAGAGATAAGACAGATATGGTTATAAGGACGATCTGATTTCCTCGTGTCAGCATTGTTCCCAGTCGCAAAGGAATGACGTCACAAGAAGGTGATTGGTCACTTGCAATGTTGAACCTGGAACAACATTAATTATGATGATGTGGGAACAACGCTGACACGAGGAAATCAGATCGTCCATGGTTATAATGCCTGTGTGTATTTGTGTGTGTGGCAGCATGCATGTGCTGCTTTTTGCTGTTTTTGTGTGTCAGAGTTCATGTTTATATCCCTGTTTATGTGCGCCAGTGAGTGAGTGAGTGCGACTGTCTGACCATGAACGCACTTGGATTACCTTACTGCAGGGGTCGGCTACGTTTCTGATGATGAGTGCCATCTAAAATTTCCTCAGAATTCAATGTGCCATATGACCGCATAGCAATAAATTTAATAACGCTCTATATTAACAGTTACACACTATATAGAACAACTTTATAGAATTATATTTGTTCATAGATGTTGGCAACTATCAGCGAATAGTTATCAGCTATTTTGAAACAAAAAAAGACACTTTTTATCCATAAGAAGAACAGCAAATGAACTGTACAACGGAAAATGCAAATGCTATTTATAGTCTCCTCACAACAATGATAAGAAAAATAAACTGGGCCAATATGGCATGTTTGTTAATACAGGGATACACAAGTTAATGTGATCTCTGGTCTCCCACTCAGAGACACAGGTCTCCGAGTGTCCAGCATTCAGGCGGCTACCTGAGGACACTCTTCATGTGAGAGAAAATCTGCTCACACAGACATGTAGAGCCAAATACTGTCAATTAGGCCTCTGCAATGTTCTGAAGACATTGCAGAGACATCACGATATCATGACCAGCAGCTTTACAGCTGTGGCTCCAGCAAACATCAGCTGATACTAGAAATTAATATTAAATAAATTCTAACAGCTGATCAAGCTTAAACGTGCTGCTGTTGTTTAGCGCGACATCTGCTGGTTTCCTCTTTCTGGCGCAAAGTGGGCGATAAACAAACAAGAGAGAAAAGCCGATCAGCTGATCATTGATCAGTTTCATGATTGAAGTAGCAACAGGAGAGGGAGGGGAGCGAATGAGAGAAGAAGAGGCAGCTGTGCAGAATAACTCCAGCTTTGTGTCTTTTTTCATCCTAGCTGAAGTACAGGACAAACTGTTCCTTTTCAGCTCAATACGAAAAGCATAATATTTTCTCTGGATACGAGACGATTCCGTTTTTTTACGGGACGGTTGGCAACTCTACTAACAAACCTTATGAATAAAATAAAGTTCACTATTCACTAGTAACATCATAGCACCCACCCAGCTGTATAGAAACTCCGTCATGCTAGCTAGTACGCAGTACGAGTTATTCTAACTGACTGTAAAAAGTCAGCACAACGAAAATAAACTCCACCTAAACTTGGTTTATATCTGAGCCAGACAAACTGCAGGTCATAACTTCTTACCTGAAGTTCAGTTCACCTGACACTCGGACCGGCGGCCGTCTCGGGTCTCTCCTCCCCCTGCCTTCCCTTTCCCTAATCCACCTGCTGGCCTCTGTGGCAGCTCCGCCATAGCCACCACCAAACAATTGAGTTATTTTTACACATCAGCAATCATCTGGTCAATCCACCACCTTTCGTTGTTTATACCGTTACAAAAAAAAATAAAAAATCATCGGCCCATAAAAACGAAAAATCACCATTGGCCCACCGGGCAGATGTCCGATGGCCAGTCCAGCTTTTGGTCGTGCCATCAGTTAACCCTTCACGTGCCAGCTGTGGCACGCGTGCCCAGGGTTGCCGACCCCTGCCTTACTGTCATATAGCCTCAGGCAAGCAGTGTCAACAGATACTTGGAATTAGAGCCAGTATGTACCCCACTGGTCAAACTCCAGATGATCAGAAGGTAAGCCTCTAAAGGCCTAACTATAATATCTGTCTAGCCCAGATGTATTTTTTTGAGAGTTAAGGAATGTGTGTAGTGCGGTGCCTCTGGCAGAGATACAGTGGACTGTGTTGATCAGTGGCACTGGATGAGAGTTGTGTGCCTCTGACAGCAGTGAGGTGGTAAACAGCGTGGAACAGAGGAGCCTGGTAGCCCATGGCCCCGAGGAAGTCCACTGCACGCTCCAGCAGGAGCCGAGGGAGAGAACAGACAGTCATTTCGCGGCTGCTCAGAAATTCTGAAATGAGATGAACTCAGAGGTCTCTCCCTGCAGCAAGAAATGCTCACGGCATGCATTTCTTTATCCATATCCTCCCCCAAAGTGCCACGGAGAATTTTGAGTCTTTGAGTGAGCTTAGTGGTTA
Source organism: Aulonocara sp. 'chitande type north' Nkhata Bay (assembly GCF_057382095.1). Taxonomy (NCBI): domain Eukaryota; kingdom Metazoa; phylum Chordata; class Actinopteri; order Cichliformes; family Cichlidae; genus Aulonocara; species Aulonocara sp. 'chitande type north' Nkhata Bay. The sequence continues at coordinate 42,212,713 of NC_141350.1, forward strand.
AGGGAATAAGCAGAAAATGGAAATAAAGATGCCAAGAGAAAGGCTGTCTATCATTTTCACTCAATGCTCAGACCTAGTTTTATTTGTCAGCTCCATCCTTCTCTTGCCAGATTTTGTGACTAACAGAAGCCGTGAAAGGTTTAGTCAGATAATTACCTCACAACCGCCTTAGGTTTTTGCTGAGAAAAAGCTTTTTAGAAAGTTTCTTCATTTTTTTATAGCCAGTCGTAAACTAAAAATCTGCGCATCATAAAATGTCTTTACATCACTATGGTTCTCTTTAAACAAAACTGTCCCTCTTTGGTAGCACTCATGGATGAAATACAGAGGCCCAAGGTCACCCGCTCTATGGGCACACAGAATAAATGTAAAATAAATCAAAAGTAAGTGATTGAAAATCTGTTATTTCATCTTCTTCCAGATGGCAAAACTATGAGAAAGTTATATTTTATTTGCCCCCTGCAGTCATTTCACACGCACGAAAAGGAGAACTCTGTGGGTCCTCCATAATAACAGGTTGTGGGAAACTACAGGAGGCATATGTGGCGAGAGAATTTTCAGTTAGAAAAAGTGAAACACTCTTGACTTGAATTTGTTTTGAAAAAGTTGAAAAGTCTTATGGTATAGAGAGGACAACTATAACTTATCATGCTGCACTTTCAATTAAATCTATCCCCCTGCTGAGGATAAAGAGCATGTGCATGAATGAATGAGGGTCTTGTGCTCATCTTATGCTCACATTATCCATTCATCCATCCATTCGCATCCGTCCACCCATTCTTTTCTGCCTATCCAATTAATGGACGCAGGGTGGCTAGAGCCTATCCCAGCTTGCTCACAACACATGCATCTAAAATGTCTCATTACAAGCTTAAAAATATGAAGCTTCAATTCAGAAAAAGGATCAAAGTAACCTCTGACAGCCTTACTGTTTGCATGAGCATTATGTCTGTCCCAAGGACAGAGAGACTACACACAAAGTGTTTCTTCAAAGAATTTAGCCATAAATTTTGCTTTCATTTTTGCATTTTTAAACAATTTATTTATTTGTGTATTGCATTCTTGTGGTATACTTTTCAACAAGGACTTATACTGTACTATTTTTTGATCAGTTGAGGGCTACATTACAAAAGTTTATTAAGATATATATTTTTTCTTTCTAGGGCAGTATAGTGCCGCAGTGGCTAGCACAGTCCAAAGATATGACGTTAGTGGTAATAGCTGATTCTAAATTGGCCGCAGGTGTTAATGAGAGTGTGAATTGTCCTATGTTTTCTCTCTGTATTAGCCCTGCAACAGACTGGTGATCTGTCCAGCCTCTTGCCCCATGACAGCTAGGATAGGCTCCTGCAGCCCTGAATTGGATAAATGGAGGAAGATGGATGTATATATATAACAAGATATCAGTTTCTGTGGCACCCCGATTGTCTCAGCTTGACCAACCTTATAAAAATTCGCTCCACTGTTGAGCAGGAGTGGGTGTTCCTCAACAGCTAGACATACATGGTTGGTTAAGGTTAGAGGTAGAACGCCCACTTGTGTTATGCAGCAACTCTTTACTCCATTACTCTTTGGACTTTGTTTGGACTGTGTGAGCTTTCAATATAGTTTTTGTTTTGGTTTACTTTTCTCAGTGTTTGTTATCACATTCTATAAATTGCATTACGTTAAACTTCTTTCCTTTCTCTATTTATTTAGTTGCATTCCATCCTGGCTAACTGCTACGCATGTTCTGCATTTGGGTCCTCATTTCTCCCCTCATCATTACAATGATGTTGGGTTTTATAGGGCACTTCGTTGTGTTTTTCTTTCTTTCTGTGACACCAGTTGAGCATTTACAAGTATTGACTGGTGAGTTGATGAGGTGATATTGTTTTATAGACAATATTTGAATCTTAAAGTGGTTATATGTTTGTGTCACTTGTAATAAAACTGACCTTTTTGCTATATGGGGTGAGAAACAAAACACAATAAAACACTGGTCTGAGATTATAAAGTAAGTGTCTTTCTTCTGTGACAAAGTAGGAAAAAGATTTAAAGCTTAATGCAGTAACACAAAGTTACATTATATACAGTAAAGTATATATATTGTACTGTATGGTAAAAAGACCCAGTAAAGGTCAGCACAACCATTATAGCAGAAAGCTATAATTTATGTGTGCAAATGTGTACATCTACCACAGATCTATTTTTAGCTTTGCTGTCATACGTTCACTTCATCTTTCTTCTTACATCATCATTCTTTCCATAGCCTTCTCAACTACACGCATGTCCTGACATATACAGTAACATGCAGCCGCACTGACATTTATGCCACAGCCTAGCACTTCCACACTGATTGGTGTCCTTGGAAATCACTCAGAATCGCTCTCATACTTTTTATCATCCAAATGCCATCTAGGTCAAAACCTGCCCTCTCTTTACTTCTTAATGTTAACATTAATCTGTTTATCATAAGGGATAATTGACTGGACACTTTTGTTGATACTGATAAAAAATGGTGCATTAAGAAGATGGGCACACAGCCATAATGGCCTGTGATTAGGCAAGGGCTATAATGACTACACTTATATACACTGCAAAAACCCACCTCCTTAATACTAGAAAAATACACTTATTTTTGGTGAAGATTTGCTTAAAACAAGTGAAATTATCTGCCCATGGGGTAAGTGTTTTTTTCTTAATAAGATTTCTTGAAATAAGAACAATATCTAGATTTAAATAAAGCTAAAAATAAGTATTTTACACTCATTCCAGGGAACAAATCAGAACATTGAAACTTAAAATAAGCTTTAACCACTTATTGTAGGCCACTAATAAAGATAATAAAGCTAAAAATAAGTCTTTTACACTTATTCCAGGCAACCAATCATGGCTTGAAACCTAAAATAAGCTTTAACCACTTGTTCTAAGTAAAATGTTGAAGAAATTAAATCTGAAAATAGGCATAAAACACTTATTCTAACAAACAAATCAAGGCAAATAATCTAAAAACTAGTACATTAAATCATTTTAAAGATATTTCTTCTTTTTAAATTTAGCTAAACACTACTTTAAGATTATATTGCTGATTAAGGACAAAACAAAACTGAAACAGAGTAAAAGTGTCCATCTTTATTTGTCCATTTTAACAATAACCTGCAGATAATAAAGATACAATTGAACAGTACAGGTCCAACATTATGAGTTTAAGTGGTTTCAACATTTCAACAGCCTTAGAGGTTTCGCCATTGCCCCATTAAAATTGACGAGTGACATAGGAAGACCACAAAGATTCTAATTTCTTCCGAATGACACCAAATACCACAAAACTTGTCTGGGTGAGTAAATGAACATTTTCCATTTTAGAAATAAGACCCAGATTGAAAAAAAAAACAAACAAAAACAAAACAGAAGTGCCCTCTCCTAATCTTATCTGAAATTTACACACTACTTTCCAATAAATGCATGCCATTCTGCCAGGGCTTTTCTGTAAGATGATGTAGTGTCATGCTCATGAATGGCATCCTGGAGAACTTCTGTCTGAATGACAGACAGCAGGGTTGCCACGCATTTGGGGTAAGTCAGATGGAGTGCATAAAAGTATGCCATCACATATATCATAGCCTCACCAATTTTTTCTTTGTCAAATGTTGTAACTGGTAAATTACCAACAGCAATGACACACTTGCAGCCATCGAACATCACTACTGGACATGACTAGCTTCGTTTCTGGAGGACAGCATCTGGATCTTCTGTAGGCTGCAAGACACAAAAGACATGACAGTCAACATCTTATGTTAATTGTATGTTTTTTTGCTGGGATTTGGTCATAACGTTGGAGATGTCATTATCCTGTTCTTTGTTGGTTACACACATTTTATAGTAGTTTTGACTTATGGTTTATCAAGCGACTCCTTATGTGACCACACTCGTGTACATTAAATACGTTATAAATTAATGAAAACAATAAATTATAGATTTAAGTCTTTCGGCTGAAACTGAAAAAGCATTTTTGAGTCATGTTTGACCGAAATATTTTGTTTGCCAAATTTTCTGTAGATCTTTATAAGCAAATTTTATAAAACTTACCTTCAGGACATGTAGAAATGCTTCAGAAGCATTCCCCATCTTTTTTGGTGGATGGGCAGGTGTGGGAAAGAGGAAGAGCCTTCATCAGTGCAAGGTGGGCTTCAGCTGGACAAAGCAGAAACAAACCTTCATAAACATAAATTTTAAAGGATGAGAACTTTGTATTCAAATGGTAAAACTTACTTTTGTCCATGGTCATTGGTGGATTCATTGCCTTCTTTGACACACCGTAGAACTCTACCCTGGAGCAGAATTCTTCCCATCTCAGTTTTACTTGACTGATGAACTTGTTGTTGTGGGGATCCAAAATTCTGCGAAGCTCACCCAACGCCTACAATAGGTTTAAAAAAATAAGTAGACAAATAAAATCAAAATAACTTTACTACCACACCAAATATATTTGAAATTAAAGTGATTATTTATTAACTCTTCCAAAAACTTACATGATGCAATTCTTTAAAGCATGGATATGCATCCAAGATGAGGCAAGCTCTGTTCTCCTCTTTCATGGTGTCTGAGTCAATGAAGGATCTTCTGGCTTCAAACTCGAGGTCTAATAGCTGGGACACATCTTCTTGGTTTGGTTTTGCCTTCTTACACATTTCTTGTAATGTTTTGTAATGTCTTGCTTGTATTTGCCGACTATCCTTGTCAGCTAAGATAGAGAGAAGTACAAGAGCATTTTGGTTTTTCATTGTTACTGAAGTAGACTTCCACAAAACATTAGCTACTACTGGCTGTGTGTTGATAACCATTTTACAAAATTACTAGTATGTACTCACATGAAGTGGAGGCATTGTCAGAATTTCTGACAGGTGATAACAGAGTAGATGCACCACTGGAAGAACTGCGATCAGCATCTTCATCATCAGCTTCTTCATCCCTTGGGTAGAGGTCAGTGAGCCTTCTCTTGGGCCGTCCCCTCTCCGGTGTTGGTCCTTGCCTTTTTACTGGTGTTTTCATATTTTGCAGCCTTTTCTCCTGGTGAAAATACATATATATCATGCCCCCTGAACAAAACAAAATGATTTATATATGAGACACAAATACAAGAACTTACGTGTTTTACGCTTGCATCATTATCCTGCAGCATAGGATAATATTCCACAACTTTTTTAGCCATTGCAGTGATTTCGGTCTTAGAGGGGTATTGCTCCATTTGGCCTTGGCTTGCTCTCAAAAGGGACACCATACTTGTGATTGTATTTCTCACCAATCTGCATCTCAGTTCTTTTGACATGATGCATGCCTGTTCCCTGCCGGAGCAGGCCAACTCCAGGTAACTCTTTCGGCATTGCTCCAACTCACTGTCGGTGTACAGAACATATTCCGGAGGACTGGGGAGCTGCAAGGTTTTCAGCTGGCTTACATTAGCATCAGCAGTTGGAGGGCCTGTTGCAACTACCCTGGGTGAAGAAGTTGTTTCAGGTTTCTGTGGTAGCGGATGGTCTTCCTGGTTTAGGGTGAGAAAATAAAAATGTCAAGTACTGCTAAAATAAAAGCATACTTTTGGAGATTAGTTGAACTAAATATTTTTTACATAATACCTCAGGATGAATTATTGACCACACATGTTTTCTTCTGAGAAAGTGCTCAGGCCCAGAAAAAAGGTCCCTCAGATCATCACGGGTCAATGTTAAAAGCAAGCGCTCGTCAATGCTTGCAGCTAACAAAAAGACAAACACCAGTTAAACTGTGCAAGCACATAACTGCACAAACATAACTGTTTTTTTAATATATATATATATATATATATATATATATATATATACACATACACACACACACACATACATACACACACACACACACACACAAATATATTATCAAATATAACCTTTAAGGACAGATACTGTAACATCATCCAGCTTCTCCATTGCTCAGTCACCTGCAAGACAAATGTTTACAATTAGTGTTATGTTAAAAACATTTGAAAAGTTGAATCTTAATTGAGTCCCATGAGAATCAAATTGATTCACGTCAAAGAATCGTTTTGATTGTTCAACATTTTTACCCTTTTTAAAGCTATTATAGAAAAGAAATGTCCAGACAGCCCGGCTGAGGTCTGAAAGGGTTATACAATATTGCCCGGTGAACTTTTACTCACCCAGATTTGTGTCATTGAATTTCATCAATAAAATTATGCTGACTAGGGCTGCCAGATCATGCATCCATTGGACGTAAAATGTACAGCTTATTGCACCAGCAGTATCTGCTCTTACATAACGATCATTAGCTTATAGCTTTAAATGTTTAAGGTATGTGCTAACTAAAAATAAAGGCAAGATGATAGTTTATTACATTTTAAAGAAATTTGTAGATTGCTCATTGCTATCTAAAATATAAAAGGACACCGGAGTATATTCTCCAGCATCTCACACTTCTGATAATCAGCTGTCTGCTTGACGTTTATTCAGCTGTGTAAAAACTATAACTTTAATCTCAGCCAAACCGATTTACTCAGGAACAAATAAAATACTGAAAAAAGCCAAACAATAACATTTTTAAGTTATTTAAGTGACTTATATATCATGTTTCACCTGAGTAGTGAAAGACGGCGGTGGTTTTGAAAATGGTTCGCCCGGAGTCCGGTGTTCTCACGGCTCTAGTGAGCGTTAAACCCCGGCTAGCTATCGAGCTAGTGGGTAACAGACGTCTGCGAAAACGTCAGAGCGCTTTTGAAAATATGTGGTGTCTTGATAAACTGTCCAGATATTTGAAGTTTACACGGCTACATTCTCGCCTGAAAATATGTTAAACGTTTATTTTGTGACCTAGAAAGAGTAATAAGAGAAATTTTAAAACTAACTAGCTTCCGCCATTTTTGGAAACTGAGCTAGGCCGCGCTATGAATTCTGGGATACAGCTTCTTTTTCGGGGTTTAACGGCAGCTGGCATCCTTGTACATACAGTGCTGCCATCTTCTGTTTCAATTTTGAATCGATACACAGCGCTACTTGTTTTACCAACCAGCCTGATTCCTGAATAACACTGTTTTGAGGCCACTTTAATAAATCCAATTAATATCAAAATATTAATTTAAACCCACACCTTGTGAGGGAATTCAAGCAGCTAGTAAATCAGTCAAAGACAATTGGAAAACCCTGAATGTGGTTAATTAGCTCTCTTGCTAATTGAAAGAAATTCTCAGTGTGCCTATTAACTTAAGTTAATACAAACGGCTAATACTGCCCCTTATAAATAGCATAGCTAGGAATTCTCACAACATTACAGTAGATACTTCACTAAATAATGTTCTCTGAACCACATGCGAGGGCTGCTAAGCTAACGCTAGCATCCGTTAGCATGCTACATTACTCCTTCCCGCGCTCAAATTAAATTTATTATTCTGTCCGCTTGACTTTAAAACAGTGATTAGACTACACACTACTTACATTCGAAAAATTAAAATTGCTTACCTCTCTTTCTTGACGAAGTTTTCTCTTACAGTTTTTCTTTCAATGCTCAGGTGCAGAAGATTCCTGTGACTCCAAATTCAAACGGAGTTGGGTAGCAACTAACATGGAACACGAAGGGGGTGCACATCTCAATTTTTGCTTCTATATACAATTTAGTGGTTTGTACGTTCATAAAACACAGTCAGTATGATAGGTAAATTTCTTCTTCATTGATTTAAAATAAACTCTTATAGGTGTTATTTCATTTTACCTTATTTGTGACCATTTTTTGTTTTTACAGCTCCAGTTTGTAATACCCCCCTCCCCCCATGAACTTGGTATTTCCCAAACTAGCGCGGCAACAGCTCCACACTGCAACATATTTTTTGCTTGACTTTAGTCTAATACAATGGCCTGTTGGAGGTGTGTGATTTGCTTCGTCTTTGTGGCGTTAACATTGAAGTCTCTCTTAAGTCACATTAATACTGCACACAGTCGCAGTCCAGATTTCCGTGTCATTTGTGGAGTCGATGGATGCGCCGAGGATTACCGTGTTTTCAACTCGTTTTACCACCATCTCAGACGCACACATCCACAATACATCTCCACTGGGAACCCGCCTACAGGATGGCTGACAGCTTCATCCGATGCAAATGTATTAGGAGGCGAAAATTTTGGTACAGCCATTTTTGCCGACTATACTGCCGAACCCAGACAAACTGTTAGCAATGGCAATGGCACTGAAGTAGAGCCACCACCACTAGACCCCCCAGTAACATCGGAGGTGTTGGAGGAGGAGCGACAGGAAAGTCAGAACGTGATGGAGCAAGACGCGGCTGAGCTTCAAACACCTCGTCAGAATCAGGTAATGTACTTTATGTGTTTCTGTGTGTACGCGCGCGAATTTTTAAATGTATGTGTGTTGTTTAACCTTAACCAAGCACAGTTACCCCAATTCAGAAATGTACTCAGTTCAAGTGAAAATTATAGTTTTAAAGTTATGTGTTTTCTAAGATAAACTACTTGATTAGAATATTTTAATAGGTATGAAGGCCAGTGCTGAATTTCAAATGCATGAATCCGCTGAAATTCAGGCTTGCACAACAATGTAGGCTTAGTTACCATACTTAAACATAATAAATAAACTTATTTACCAGTGTTGTGTACCTGCCTTGGTTGTTGTTAGATGCTCCATGAACCAAGCAGCTTTCAAATTTTTCTTTCAGTTAACTTCAGAGTAGATTCCATAAAGATTGGTTAAGTTTCATTAAATAACTCTTAAATTGTTCATAACATTTGCAGCTTCATTAGCTATCCATTGTAGTATGAATCTTTTAATAGCAAAAATGTACAACAGTTTGGAATATTTCTTTGTTTTGTTTTGCATCTGGTGGAATTTGAAACACATTCTGAGTGAGTCATTTTTCTTACACAATTGTTTTTCTTTTTGTCCTGTAGGGTAAAAGAGAAACTGTTGATCTTGCCAGATGTGCAGCTGCATTTGCTATTGGTGTGCGGGAGCAATGCCACCTATCACAGGTACTGCTTCATCTGATATTATGGGGGTGTCATTGTTAACTTGTTAATAAGTCTGGTTCAATGTAAGGCTGCAACTAATGATTTTTTTTTCATAATCTGTCCACTATCTTTGCAATTAATTGATTGTTTTTCATCGCTGGTTTTATTCAGCTATTACTTTCACCTATATAAGTTATTAAGAACAAATGTACATTACGAAGAAGTTAAGCACAAGAGTTGTGCAGTTCACTGCAATGTATGTAACTCTGGGCACACTCAACAGTTTAAAATAGGCTTAACAGTGTAAAATGTGTTCACTTTTAGGCATAAAAGACAAATGAAGTAGAATTACATAAAAAAAATAAATGAGGCAATCATTTGTTCACTTTTTCTGTTGTAACCTTTCATGCTCCTCCATCTTGCTCGGTGCAATGTGTTTGTGCCACGTGAGTCATGCATGTGGCATGTCATGCAAAACAATGCCAATTATTGGCTGATTTCTTCTTCTACTGCTCCACTGGTAAATTACAACATTCAGTGGCTCATTAATTTGAGCTAAAGAAATAGAGTTGCATTTTGCTTCTGTTATATTTTCTATTTACGCTTTCATGTCTCTGATGTGTTTTTTTTCCCCCCATCAGAGGAGTGTCAACAACATTGTCCTTGGTGTCCAACAGTATCAAACAGCTCTTCTGACGTCCTTGAGGGGAAAAATAAAGACCATCCTTGAAAGGCAACCTGACAGCAATGGACCTTTACAACAAGAAGTTCTTTCCCATATGTGCAGCTTCAAACCTACAGGACCGTGTAACACAGATGCATTTCAACCCTGTCACACCTGAGGAGATCATCATTTCCAATTATGCCTGTAGAGTTAAAAAGGGAGAATCGAGAGTTCTTGCAATCAAAAACAAGTCTTTCTACTACATTCCTTTGATTGAAAGTTTGAAACAGCTTTTATCCAATTCAAGACTATTTGACATGCTCAGTGCTGGACCTCAGAGTTGCCCCAACGCCAGTTTTTTGTATGACATTAATGATGGAATTATTTTCAAAACCCACCCACTGTTTTCAAAGAAGAACTCTGCTTTACAACTGATACTCTATTCTGATGAGATAGAAATGTGTAACCCCCTAGGGTCACGTGCGAGTGTAAATAAACTACTAATGTTTTATTACACCTTAGGCAACATAGACCCTAAGTTTAGATCAAAGTTGGCTTCCATCAGACTTCTCGCAATCGCAAAGTCTAGGGACATAGATGAGTGTGGGGTAGATATAATACTGCGGAGAATCAATGAGGACTTGAAGTTACTGTACGATGGTGTTATGATTAACACTGTCAATGGGGAATTTTATTTAAACGGAGCAGTTGTTGCTGTGTGTGGAGACACTCTTGCCCAGCATGAGCTTGCAGGATTTAAGGAAGGAGTTGGTTTTGCGTATAGCAAATGTCGTCATTGTGAGTGTACTTTTGATGAAATGCAAGAAAATTTCAATGAACATAGTTTCACCAGACGGACATTGGACGGACACATTAGGCAGTGCATTGAAATAGAAAGGGCAACTACCGAATTTTTGAAATCCTCGCTCAAAACGACTTTTGGCATAAATAGACAAAGCAAATTAGTTGATTTCCCAGGTTTTAATCTCATAGAGCAGATGCCACAGGATATTATGCATGTAATTCTTGAAGGAGTGGCACCAATGGAAATTAAGTGTGTGTTGAAATACCTTGTTTTATCTGGAAATTTGGATTTGGACTTGTTTAATTCTGCCATGCAGAACTTTCCTTTTTCATCAGTGGACATACGTGACAAGCCTTCACCAATTAGTATTGCTACTTTAGCTTCAAGTGACAACAGACTCAAACAATCCTCTGGACAAATGCTTATATTGATCAAGATTGTGCCATTCTTATTGTACAGTGTTGTAGAGAAAAATCCCTTTATCCAGTTTATTTTGGATTTAATTGAAATTGTTAAAATACTTTTTGCCCCAGTTGTGTCTTTACAAACTGTGTCCAAACTAAAAAAAAATGATAGAAGATCATCTTAAACAATTCAGGCAACTATTCCCAGAAAAAAATGTAATACCAAAGCAACATTACATGCTGCATCTTCCCTCTCAAATTATTGCCCTGGGACCTGTAATACGTCATATGTGCATGAGATTCGAGTCTAAACACAGTTTTTTTAAACAATGGTCATCCAAATTAAACTTTAAGAATGTGTGCAAGTCTCTTGTAAACCACAATCAGCTGCTGGAGTGTTGCCAAAGTGAAGCAGGAACTGAGCATCCGATATTTGTAAATGAGAAAGAACTAGGTCCTGTATCAGAGGTTGCTAATATGGACCATTTGCAATCAAAGGTTGTAGATTTTTTGGGGATTGAAGATGCTATACATCATGCCGTTAGAGTAAAGTGGCTTATTTTACATGGAAACAAATACATCTGTGACAGGTCTCTTATACTCATTTCAGCAAATGGTTTAAACCCTATCTTTGGACTTGTAAAAAACATTTTTATTGTTAATAGTGTACTTTATTGTTTTGAATACCAGGTGTATGAAACCTTGGGTTTCAACAAAGACTTTCTTGCCTATGAAATTGCAATTCCCAACCTTGCCCAAGCAACTGAACTGACTGATGTTGAAGACCTACTTGATTTTACGTCATATTACCCAGTCAATTTCAGAAACAGTGTCTATGTTATGACAAAATATAACCTTGAAGATGTCCTTTCTTTAAAAACCTGAAATAAATACCTTCCAATGAGTGACTTTCTTATTTCAAGGAAAAAGGTGAATGTTTCTTATTTTGAGATAATTTTTGTTTTACACTCTATCTAAAAGCTATTTTTGCTTGAAATAAATGTAAAATGGTTCATTTTTAGATATACAGACTAAATAAGGAAAAAAGTAATATATACTTGAAACAAGTCTAATCATCTAACACATGAGACTGGAAACTAGCTTGTAATGTTCAAAACAAGATGGACAAGATAATCTGGCTAAAATTAAGACAATAAATCTTGTCAAGCTACAAGGAATTTGCAGTGTAGTTCCTCTTTTAATTAACTCTATTAGGGCTTGCACGAGGGCATTTGTTCTTACATGCATTGGTATTCATATCACATGTCCTGAAGTCCAGAAAACCAAGAAGGCTCTCAGAGAAAACCACTCTGTTGGTGAGAGCAGATCAATATCTAAGCTGTCTATTATTATCTCCAACCAAACTGGGAACCTAAAAATGATTTTCACAAGTTAATGACCTTTCCTAAATATCAGCACAAGAGACCTGGCCTGTTTATGTTAGCTTAGATCAATCTGACACAGATTGTGTGGCCCTGAACATGTTCTTTGTAATCATATCAGTCCAGATAAACTAAAAACAATCTTTGACTGTGACTGTGATCAGCACCTCCAAGCATGTGGCAAGCCAAGCAACAGCCGAAATCCACTGTAGAAAAAAAAAAGATGTATTATTTTTTCATGACTTTGCGCGCAGTATCGTTAACTTAAGTTTCACATTGAATGGGTAGTTGTTTTTTAACAGCCCAGCTGAGCAGTTCATGAGCCTCATATTGGGCATCATGCCTTGCAACTTGGCAGTCTGGCATAGCTCCCCAGGCCACCAGCAAGCTCTTGTTGTTTTTTTATATTCTCACTTCAGCAGCAAGAGCCATCAAAGATAAAAGCACAGTTGCTCTTTGTCACACAGAGACAACAGTCATGAAATTTTAAAAGCTAGAAGTACCAATCTAGTAGTGGAGAAAAAAAATGCTCCCTGAGCAGAACTTAAATTCAATGGCACAGATTCAGGCAAATAAAACATATAAGACTATCTATTAGTGGACAGATTGGGGTTGTTACAGTGTCTCTTATGCATTCTCTTTAAATATAATATACAAACAAATTGACTGGGGAAAACATAAAAAATACATAAATAAGCAAAATCCATTAAAATCATCAAATAATATGAAGGTCCAAAACATCCCTGTTTGAAAGTCTTCACAACACTTTTGAAGTTGGGCACCAAGACACGAGTTCTACATCCTTTAAGTCTTGCAAGCTGCAAGCTGTTTTTTCCAGCATATTCGACAAATGCTTGATCAAACTGAAATCTGAGGAATTTGAAGGCCAAGTCAACACCTTGAACTTTTTGTCATGTTTTTCCCCCATCAGAGGTTAAGCTACTGAACCAGTCTTCTTGGATCTCTAATTCACCGCACATGAGAGATGCTTGAAGAAGAACCCAATTGGTAAATTTGACAGGGTGCACGGCCCTGCTGAAAGGGGACACCACCATCAGATAATATCAATGCCATGAGGAAGTGTCTCGTACATCACTATGACTTTGTCTGTTTGCCTTTTTCCCCATAGTGCAACCAATTGCCATTTCTTCCCCAGACAAATTATACACATGCGACCCGCTGTCCACAAGATGTTAAAGATAACGTGATTCATCACATGAGGTCACATTCGTCCACTGATCCCTCGGGCACCCGTGACCCTGTCGGCAGTTCACCGGTTGCCCTTCCTTGGACCACTTCTGGTAGGCACTGAAGACTGAGAACCCCCACAAGACCTATCGTTTTGTAGAAGCTATGACCCAGACATCAACCTAACATAATGTGACCCTTGTTAAAGTCATTCAAATCCTCACCTTTTTTTTCCTGCTTACAATACATCAGCTTCCCTATTCCCTTTCCCTCTGTAAGGCATGGTACTGCGTTACTACTGCAAAAAAAATCAAAAAGCAGTATTTTTGCTCATCTTTCAACAAAAACATGACAATGAATTGACCTTGGTCAGCAAGGCAGAAGAAAATTATTTTCTACAGGTATTTTTTTTAAAGTAACATTACCAAGTCATTAAGAAATGTGCATTTTATTCCTCATCTTACAGTTGTCTGCTTTGCCTGACCTTAACAGCACCAAACGCATATATAATCAGCTCATTTCCACATTTGATAAATCTTTAACATTTCTGCATCATAAATTATGTGAATGTTGCATATCTGGTCAATTTTAACAGTCAGTTATTTTAATACTTAAATTAAAAAATAATTTTTTCTTCAAAATAATGATGAAAAGCCCCGAACAGAACACACTATCAAAAACAGAAACAGTAGAAGCGCCTTTTAAACAGACGCTTTACAAAACTGGTTTTGAAAGCACTCCAGTGCAAAGTACGCACGCAAGCTGATCTGCTCGTCTCCTTCAGCACACTGCAGTCCGTTAATGGCTACCGAACGCAATCCAAAACCTCTACAAGGATGCTGTTCATAGCTGGGCAATGTCTCCAGGGCTCTCATTCACAACTCAGCATCACTGTGAACTCATTTCTAAGCCACACAGGATGCTTCGCGCTCCTCATTCGGTCAGAGATGACATGGTTTCAAAGGTCACACTGTTTTCTGTATGAGAGGTCTGCTGGGCTCACAAATAGAAATCGCGAGTGCGCGAGCCTCCAGTGTTTTGTGCTTAAACGTATACAGGTCAGTGGGTGTACTAAATGTGTATTACGTATCTGTACCTGTGTTTGCAGATGCGGCTGTAGATGAATACCTCAGAACAAAACACGGACCTGCTATCTGAGTGGGGTTTTTGTGTATGTATGTATGTATGTGTGTGTTCCAGATCTTCATACAGCCCCCTGTAGAGATCAGTGGGGCATGCAGAGGAGTGTCTGTTCCTACCAGCACACGCTGAAGCTGAGCTGACAGCGCACACTGTTCAGTGACTTGGATATGAAAAAGAATATTGGGCAGCTTAAGGCGGTCTTAGAATTCGAAACGCACGGTCCCAAGTCACTCCACTATTGTCTCTCTTGATCTTACAGATGCCACAAAATTAGCAGCGGGCATCTCTGGATTACAACTCTCGCTTACAAACTCTCAGTTGTCTCGATATAACGATTCAAAGCTATTCCCAGAAACTACCCAAACCTGTAGTGCTGCCTTCTATTATTCACCATCTCTTTCAAATTCGTATTCAAATTCTCTCTTTTCCCTTCATGCATCATTTACTGTCTTCTGGAGAACTGTCCTTTTCATCTAGTGCATAGCGTCTGTAGCTATTATAGAAAACATAAGGTCAGAATGACATCGTTTGTTAGTACCTTCCAAGACGCATATGACTGTTACTGGAAGTATTTTACTGAAATGCATATAATGTAAGTCTTCACACAGAGATCCTGGAGTGTTCGGTTCAAGGGACAAATACTGGGAACTAAAGACTCCTGCAGCCCTTTGTTATCTGCTTTAGTACCACAGACTGGAGCGCTGTTGTAGTCAATGTAACAATGTAAGAAACATTGCTTTTGGTGATAAAGACTGGATAGGAGTCGATATAGTCAGTTATAGCTTGAACAGAAGGCACTGAGGTTAACGAGAAGCTAATGAGTTACAGGATACCACTGTGTGATGATGGGTACTGGTTGGAATGAACACTTTAAAAATCTACACTCTTTAAACCATAAGACAGATGTGAAGCGATATAAAAACAGATGAAAACCCAATGTAAATTAATTTGTTAATTACATACATCTGAATGACTAATCAGAAATTATTTTCAGTACTGGTACATCTGTGACATTCAGGCTAAGAAAGTATAAAAACTAATTCTACTTGAGATTACAGCCTTTACTCTAATTATAAGCCAAAATGTCAGTCTTTATTCCTCGCTAAAGCAAATTTTTACAACTCCAGTGTTTCCTGACATCAAAGAGTGATGCAAGAGAACCTTCATTATTCAACACCGAGCAAAGTGGATTAATGAAAATATAACCTCAACATCCGATTAACGTGCACCTGAGTCTTTATTGGAAGTGATTGCGGCAGCAATCTGGCAGCTATAGTAAAAGCGAATGATTTTCTCTGTCTTTCGGTTGCTTTGTTGAATTCAAAGAGCTAATATTCCAATGGATTTTTGACAAGTATATTATACAGGGACAATTTACATGTTACTGTTTTTGTTTAAAGAAGACAGAAACCGATAGGCCTCCAGTATGGCATTTGCACTCAGCATAGTCTCGAGCATCGCTGCTCTTCTAAACAAATGTATAAATCTTTACACTCTACCGAGTTTCCAGCTGACACTTAATTAAATCCATTTAATTAATTTTTTAGGTGCACTGGTTTTTATTCATCATGGAAAAAAGTTCATTTTAGGAGTTCATGCACAGTAAATATGAGTATTTTTGATCAAAACAGTTTTTTCCTCCCGTTATCTCTCTCCTATGTTCTTTCCATAAGCCCCCTATGAATTCAAATTTTTTCAGCCTTACTTCTTCTATTTGTCTCTCTTCTCTTCTTCCCTTTTCGGTTTCAGCCTATAACTAAACCCTGAAGAAACATTCCCCCAGGTTCCCATCAGCACCACTTCACATCGACTGTGTAGTGACATCCCTCTGCAGTATAGCCTGACATCCTGTCAGTCACATGCATACAAAAGCACACAAAATTGTATGCATAGTTTCATGCGTGTACACGAATAGACTCTGGATATAAAGGGAACATGTATACACAGAACACTAAACAATGTTATAGATCCCCCTATTTATAACAAAATGCTACGGGCAGTATCATAAATTGACTCTGTATACATACAGCGACAAAGAAAGACAAAGCAAAACAGAGACTCATCCATACACCAACGCTGAGTAAGAGTGGATCCATCCTCAAACACACACGAAAACAGACTTTGTATGGCACGCTGAGAGGAAGTGTACAGTGGCTGTCACAGCTACTGTCACGGTCAGCCTTTCTCAATGTGCTCTGCTCACTATAAACCCAATCTACAACAGTCAATATTTACAGCCAGCCAGTGGAGATGATCCCTGTTGCTAAAACCAACCATTTTACTACACCTGCTGCTTTGGCTAATTAGACACATTTGTCTTTCATTTATCCAAGCTTGAAGTGTGGGAAAGCCATCAAAGAAAAGCAAGCAGCAGCCGTCGTTTTCAATTTCACTCGACGACTCGAGCTGAGAAAAAAAAAGGAAAAAAAAGACAAAGAAAAAAGAAACAAATATCAACAACAACTTTTTTGGCCCTTTCTTCATGTCTGAATTTGTGAGGGAAATCTGGTAAATTGGCTGTCAGTCTGTGACGATAGCCAAAGCTTTGTTCGATGTTCATCTTCTAGCGAATAAGCAGAAAATAAACATAGGTGAAAGTTTCACAGCACTTGACTATCTTGACTATCTTCCTCATGGCATGTCCCACCAGAAACTGCATCTCTAAGTGGGCTTGGGAACGCCTCAGTGTTCCCCTGGAGAACCTGGAGGAGGTGGCTAGGGCTGCTGCTATTGTGACTCGACCCACCTAAGTGGAAAAAAATGTGTGGAAGGATGAATGGACAACTTTGCTAATTTCTTTTAAGCACTCCAACAGTTGTTTATGCAATTCCCCAACGCACCAACGCATACTGATATGGCTACATTTTGGCTAATTTGTTAGAAAACAGCTGCCCATTTAACACAGTGAAGTGTTTCTGTTCAACCATTCTTTGTTTGATGCTACACATGTACCGAAGCTTGAATAATGTTTTCACTGGAAATTACCACCTACATAAGTGAGTCATATGACACAAATAAATATTCAGGGTGTATAACTAATGCTACAGTGACATGAGGGAAAACAGTGGTTGGAAACCACAATTACTGTGACTTTGTGCAATGAACTTGTCTTTGAAGTAGCTGGTTTACTTCAAAGACAGGGATCAGGTCTTGTTGTGGCCATCTTCAAAGTGGCTTTGGTGCACCAGCATAGAAAGCAAAAAGATGAGTTAGTTTGAAATCAGTTTTCAATTAAATAGGGTCAAGTTGTCAACTACATGCCATCTGTTTGTGATAATGTGAGGATGAAGTATGTTACACTGACATAAAACTGGAAATCTGCTGGCTAAATACACAAAAATCCACAGAACAGGATTGTAACTGCAAGGTTGTTAGCAACCCTCTCTTTTATATACAACATGAATACACTAGTTGGTTGTGTTACCTACTGCGAAGAGATGCATTGCAGATGAGTTGCAGATTGGTGCAGACTGACTGCAACATGATGGCAATCTGTCTGTGTTTATAAATTAGCAGTTACTTGCAGACCTTCTCCAATCTGTCCAAGTGTGACTGTAGACAATTATTTAAATGGTAAATGGTAAATGGCCTGTATTTATATAGCGCTTTTCTAGTCCCTAAGGACCCCAAAGCGCTTTACATATCCAGTCATCCACCCATTCACACACTGGTGATAGCAAGCTACATTGTAGCCACAGCCACCCTGGGGCGCACTGACAGAGGCGAGGCTGCCGGACACTGGCGCCACCGGGCCCTCTGACCACCACCAGTAGGCAACGGGTGAAGTGTCTTGCCCAAGGACACAACGACCGAGACTGTCCAAGCTGGGGCTCGAACCGGCAACCTTCCGATTACAAGGCGAACCCCCAACTCTTGAGCCACGATCGCCCCATTTAAGGACAAGTTACCTCCCAGTAGGTGATCCCTGCAATCGCTATGAAAAGTGCAATGACTAAAGGCATCGCTAAACCTCTTGGTGACCATTTAGTCTCGACAACTACCTGCAATCAGTTGCAAGAAATCTGCAACCTGTTGACTGTAGAGCAAAGAGTTTGGAGTCTTGGTGATTGCCTGCTTGAGTGAACAGTGTTGTTGTCAATTTCCAGTTTGTTCTCCTTTTCATCTCTTGACCCTGCGTCTAAACTCTAATCATCTTTTGTCAATGCCCCTCTCAAATTTTGGCCCTGGTGAGTCTTGTACCACTTCACTCTACATGAAACAGATAAAATCACACTTTTGAAAATATCTTGTCAGCCCACAGTGCATTGCTTTGCTCTGCAGAGCCTGTTCACACTACAAAATAATCTGCACAGGATGACAGGATGGTCAAGTCAGGTGTAGAATTACTGTTAAAACCATCTGGTGTGACCTTGGCTCAGAGCACAAATGGGAGGGTTCTGGTATGTAATAATCATGCTGAGATTGCAGGGGCTTCAGCTTCCTTCACCTTTCTTCCCTTTTTTCTCTCTCCGTCTCTTTTTTGTCAAACACTACACCAACAAAGACCTAATGTTTTCCCTTTTTTGAAATCAAATTAACTTTTTTCCTAATTGAGATAAGTGCCGTGGGCATTAGAAGTAGGTCTATAGATGCTTGGGGGAAAATGCCCAATTTGCTATAGCAAAATCACCTCAATGAATTTATCTAATGGGCAAAGTAAAAACTGAATTTAAATTAATTTCCTCATTATTCATGTTCAATGTCTCAATAATGGAGCAATTAACAGAGGCTCCTTAATTGCTGGAAGCAATTAAAGCTGTGAAATTACATGTTCAAATAGTTTTGGGCAGTGGGATCAGAATGGAAACATGATTTAATTAAACTGCTCATTATTAAGGAACTTATCTGCAATATCTCGGGGTTATCAATGAGTAACGATATGAAAGAAGGGAAGAATTTTATTCACATCTGCACAGAAGAAAAAACATTTTACATTTGTGTCACTTTCCCTTATTTATCTCCCAAAATTGTTTCATTGTAACTGCCTGAAACAGTTGCTGAACTCCACAGTGGGAGACTTGGGCTTTCAAAGGGATACAAACGCACTAATGAAAACACAAATCTAGCACATTCCTGCAGCTCTAAAACCATACTGATGGGGATATTAATGGAAGATGCTGCTACCAAGAGAGAATAAAGAGAAGACAAAGTGAAGTTATAAAACAAACACGCAAAAACAAATGGAGCTTACATGTAATAATGATGTGAATTGTAGAAAGTTTTTTTTTTTTCATCAGCTTCTAAACAGGTCAAAACTTTTTTTTTTAATCACCCACATGAGAAATTTCTGGTGGAGAAAATAAAATGCAAAAAAAGAAAAAAAGAAAAAAGAAACTGAGCGGGGGTGTAGCGCAACTCACCACCAAGCAAAATTACTGCAGCTCCGCTGACAGCAGAGAGCAGACAATCTGTTTAAGATACAGTCTATGCAGCTACAGTAAACTGACAGCATCCCATCCTTCGATCACTGCTCCTAGTCAATATCACAGTCGGGCCCAGAAATATTTATTAAAGGAAGAGCAGATTTTATTTTATTTTTTATTTACTATGTGCACGCTGGAAAAGGCGAGAGGGAGAAGGGTGAAAGAAATTGGCACTCAAACAAACCTGGATGGATTCTGTGCAGTTAATTAAGATAAAACGATTCAATTCTAGAGAGATTGAGGCAGCGATTCAGCGCGCGTGGCACGTGGGGGCCATTCTGATTAGCAGCCAGCCAGCGCATTCCTCGACATTTTGATGCGAGACAATCTTTTGCATTTTCAATTACACACTCCAACAGCCCTCTAACTACCAAAACCAAGCTGATTTGCATGATTGAAATATAATTATGGTGTGCCAAAAACACAGTTCTGTTTTGGTTTCTGTTACAATCCTTTTCACCCTGCCCTGCTTTCCCACTGAAATCAATCTCCAGTGACAGGCCTATAAGCCAATACATCAAGATAAAAGTTTGACTCAAAGCAAAATAATAAAACTAATGAGAACCTTTTCTGAATTAGTTTAAATAAGGACCATAAACTGTAACTGAACTGTTTCTAGCCTAACAATGCAGTAAATGTAATTGCTGATAGAGCTAATGGCTATTATTATTTCTAAGCAGCACCAAATTGAATGAAATATAAAGATCTGAATAAAATTGGAGTCATATTTCAATATTTCAGAAGGACTTTTGTCTCCGGGTGTCAACTTGGGGGCCTGAGTTATTGTTTGTGCCTCTTTGAATCACTATTCCAACTTAGCAAGGACACCTGACCGCTGGTGTCAGTCGTCAATTTTATGTTACCTGTGGTAATAGCTTCCAGAGTGATGGAAAGACAACTTCACTACAAATCTGGGATCAAGCCAAATATGCCTCTTTTTAAAGTATTTTTGAGACCTTTTGGTCTTAGCCAAACAGCTCAGGGCAGATTTTAACCCAAGCCTCTGCAATAGTGTTAGGGTCACATGCTCAACTCTATGAACTACAGCAATGTCTATGCAAAATTTAACTAATCAGATGACTTCAAAAGTGATTGGTAAGTAACTGAAATGACAATTTCCTTTAAATTTTGAATGTGCCAATGAGCTGTCCACTTATAGCAACGGAGATCTTTGGTATTTTAATTGTCAGTTTCTAGAAGTAATCTAAAGACATTTTGTTAGCAAATGCTCACCAAAAAGGACCTCCGACTAGTTGTACTGTTTTTTGATGGGGCCTGCAGATGCCATATGGTTAAGCCATTCCCACAACAGGTCAACAGTTGTGAAATCAGTGACTGACAGAATACTGGGTGAATGCTACTTTTGATATGTTTAATGTCTTATAAATGTCTTGTTTTTGGCTGTTATAACCCAAACTACAACTAATAAGATTTCTCTGTACATGTTTTTTTTCCTAATCCTCCTTTGTTCAGCGCGGGCATTATTTTACCCATTTTGACCTTTTTTCTTACTGGCTAGTCTCAGATGACTTCATTTGCAACTGCCTGGAAGGCCAGCATCCATTAAAACTGGTGCTTTGCGGGTACCATTTGAGTGGCTCCAAGGCATTTGTTTCTCAAACTGCAAGACAGTGATGTAGTTGTCCCCTTGCTTAGTTTTGCACTGCTCAGTGATCTGAAACTTTGATCTCTGCATGTTTTGTGGTTAGAAGCTAGTCTGAGCTGTTCTGTGAAGTGAGTAGCATACACAATTTAATAAAAGCTTCAGTGTTTTTGGCATTTTTCTATACATAACAGCCTTCATTTCTAAAACCAATAATAATCTAATGAGTTTCAGAAGAAAGTTCTTTTTGTTACCATTTTGAGTGTATAATCAAACCCACAAGGGCTGATGCTCCACACAACAAAGCCAAATTTACTGCTTCTTTAATGAGCGCAACAGTTTTCGACTGCACTGACATAGCTAAAAGAGTTTTTCTAATGAGCAATTAACCATTTAACATATTGAAGTTGATTTAGGTAACATAGGGTGTCATTTGAACACAGAAGTGGAGGTTATTGAAAATGAGCCTCTGAATTCCATGTGGATAATCCATTAAATAAGAGATAGTAGTGATAATTAATAAGTAATCATTAATTTTCATGAATTTTTGACATTGTAATTTTTTTAAATTTAATAATTGTGTGTGTGTGTGTGTGTGTGTGTGTGTGTGTGTGTGTGTGTGTGTGTGTGTGAGACAGAGAGAGAGAGAGAGAGAGAGGGAGAGAGAGAGAGAGAGATGGGAGAGACACAGAGGTAAAGGACATTGGGAAGAAAAAAGTTAAGTGAGTGTTTTTTGACATGTTGACATGAAACTGCTCTGTATGCCCCACTGGCTTTCCCTTTTGCTTAGTCAGGATATTTATTCATAGAACCAATAGAGGCAGAGCAGATGGCTGTTATGACACTGTCATATTTTTTCATGGGTCACTGAGCAGCTCCTTGGCATTAATCTGCTGTCTGTTAGCAGCATGCTGGTCATTTCCCTGCAACACACACACACACCTGTAAAGGCGAGGGTTTCGCACCTGGACACAGATGGTATTTACAAACTATTTCAATTACTATCAGCTGGGACAAGTGCTGCAGTGATCGTTCAGCAACTGGATGCTTGATTATGTGTTAGCGTGCGCGTGTATTTCAAACACATTGATTTGAACATGCAGGGTCAGCTCTTGTTGTTGTCGTCGTACACTAAAAGGTTAGGATGTAATCTTTAACACTTAATGAGGAAAATTAGTGGCCAAATGCTGTTTATTTATTTCCCAGCTGGTGACAGCAGTGACCTATGATAGAAGTGATTAGTAGGCAGAAGCATTAGTTGACAAGTTTCTACAGAAACTGTAGCTTGAAGCAAGCAGGCTCTACAAACCCTAATATGATGTCCAAGAATAGGATACATTTCTGATAATCACCTAACAGCTACCTGACTTTACAGGTTTAACTTAATATTTGCTTTGGATTTGTTGTTGCCATTGTTACATAGTTATGTCATATACCATGCTCAATACAACACACAGCCAAGAACACTGTTATTGCTCCATATGGCACAAAACTGGGAAAAACACATATATATTTCTATGAGGTCATCATGACTCAAACCTTTGTACCCTGCCTTCAGTAATTATATATATATATATATATATATATATATATATATATATATATATATATATATATATATGCGCACTGTGACAGGAAGTGTGACAAGACGTTCTTTAAGAAAAAGTGGTGAACAGTAACAGTAATATTAACGCAGGAACATCCTCCATATTCTGATGGGATGCCCTCTGGGAATACAGACTGACCTGACTCAGCAACCACAGTCTGCTGGGAAGCCCAACTCCAGCTTCAGCTATTGTTCTGTATTGTACAGACAACTTGCTACTGGTTTTTTATTGGTTAGTAAGTTAGGGGTTTTTTTAATAATGAAAAAACCCATGAATTGATTACGTTTTGTTTCAGACTCAAATTTGTAACGTTCTTTACTTTGTGCAGTAATGACAGTGGCATGACTGGCCAAGTGAAATTTATTTTTACTTTGACTTAACTCTGTCTAGAGTCATAGATGTAGTCTTGGAAGTTCACAAAGAGTTTAAAGTATGTTAAAGATTGGTTGAAAGTGGCCCGATCCCCCTGTTTCAGGTGTTATTTACTCTGTTTATTGGTCATTGGGCTGTTTACGATACGTGTAATATGTATCTTCTTCAGAGAGATGGCCGGTGGGAAACTTGATGCAATGCAGATTGTGGACTGCTTCTCTAAAAGCTGAGGCAAGACATCCAAGGTCATGTCGTCACTGAATGAGGAGCAGCTGCATGAATAGTTCTTTGACCCTAGTTTTCAAACAGTTTTCCCTAAGGCCTTGTCACAAACAGTGTGGCTTCTTTTTGCAGCCCCGGGGCTCAGTAAGATGCCTGGATGAAGTTGACTGTCTCTAGTTCTCTGATATAAAAGTACCAACAAAAGGTAGAGAAAAGTTCATACTGTGGGTTGTTGGCTTGCACGAGTGCTATGGTGCTGATGCAGGGTCCCATCTCCATTAGGGATTTAAATACCTTACACGTTGTCTCATTTACTACTGATTTTATCACTTTATTGTTTGCTGACACTTGTTTTTTAAGTATTTGTTCCTTCTTATGATCTTTGAGACAAAACCGTCTTCTTCGTTGAATTTTAGTCACTTTTTAAAATGCAAATCAAATACTCACTGAGATCTAATGGTCTCATTTGTTTGCATTACTTACACCAATGTCCCAATATTAATGTGCCAAATGATATGCTTATGTTAAATTACAGCACTTTTAAAGTTTTTTGTTTCAATTTAAGTACAAATGTATGATCATTAACATCGGTTGACATACACAAGCAGTTCCCCAAGTGTATTTTTATCCATCAGACCATCTTTCTGTGTGAGCAGAAATGAAACTTATGTTTGGGAGAAACGTGAAAATATAGGGAAAAAACGTTTTCTTTTTCCTATAAAGAAGACATTCTTGGTGGCTATCATTTTAGACTTGATGTAATTGTGTGCATCAATCCAGGCAAAATTACTGGATGCTTAAATAGCTACTAAGCACATTTGTTTATATTAGTGGACATTTTGATTTGTACTGGATAAATCTTGATGTTTTGATATTTGTATCCATATGCTTCTCATAATGAGCAACCCTTTGCGCAAACACACCCAAACACCCATTGATCATCACTTTTTTTTTTGTGTGACCTTGTCCGATGATGGACTCATTTCCCATTCAGAACCTGCCGGGGGGGCATTTTAATGTTCCTCCTCTTCCCACATCCCACAACATTCTTCTTCATTACAATTCTGCAACACCACGAACATGACCTGCACCAATAAAGTGTTCCATTAATTCGATCACAGCCCAGAATAGATTCTCAGCAATCTTTGTGCTGAGGCAAGGACTCGACACAATGCGATGCATTGTACCTACATTACCATACAAAAGAAATATAGAATAAGATTCTCTTATTTCACGCAGCCCCTCATCAGACACTTGTGCACACAACACAGCTGCATCAAAGCAAGAAATCAATTTATTTTCTGCTCTGCCTTATTCAGTCACCGCATGTAGTCCCCAAGTTTATGAAGACACACATTATAATTAGTCTACAAAGACTCACTGAATATTCAGTGGTCCAGATACACTGCCTCATTTTATCACAATGTGCATGAAAATAGATGAGTACATAACACAAGTTTGGGACTGATTTTTGATTAGCCAAGCCAAACAACACTGCGGTGCACCAAAATAGATCAGTATACATAATGAAAATTAGATGAAAATACATTAATTTTCCTTTCATACATAGCTTTGAAGGATGACCCATCCAAAAGTATTATATCACTAATAATACATAATAAGCTTGTTTGATGATTACATTATATTTAGTAGTTTAAGCCGCATTAAACTAATATCTTCGTAAAGCAAAATTAGGCTTGCAAAGCCCTTTGTCCTTTAATAACATCATCAACCCATCATTGTATGTGTTTCCTTTTGTATGAGGAAGAAAAGGGGAAAAAACATCCTTTACATTCAACTGAAAATTTGAAGCTCCCTGGCTATGCTGCGCCACAGTAGCATCACAGCCGCACAAAGCTCGACAAGCACTTATGCCCCCTCTCAGTGTCTGCTTGTCAGCGTCATACTACCAACAGAACTGTGTGCCCTTCATTTTTGTCCCTGCTCCCAGTTATGGGAAAGTGCATTGGGATTATGTACAGAATTCTGTGCGCAGTGCAGGAGCTTATACTTCACACCATAAGTCTGATTCCCATTGAGAAGCCTGTAATACCTCACCTGCAGAGCTAGATAAGCCCTCAGTCCTCCCTTTTATTTCTACCACTATTATTCTTCAGCGCACTATCAAATCAGGAAAATAAAGCTGAAAAAAAAAATCATTATGAAAGAAAAGCTTCAGGCAAATGGAAATACAGTGTCAATTTGTGATGCTAATATTCATGTACACACCTCATCCTGCATGTTTTGGATGCTGGAAGCACTGCAGGGAGTGCGGCAGGTTATTCAGCCGTAAATGTTTAACAGTTAAACTTACCTCTTACTGCATGATGTTAGTGTTGCATACTGCCTCACTAACATCATAATCAGCTAGCCGATCATTCCTCTGACAGCTGGAAAGATAAAGTGTTCCTTTTTTCCCCTATAAAATTGCAGTCGGGGGTGGTGTTGGTGCAGAGGAAGTTTGACAGCAGGAAAAACGGGGGCTCGTGATTGATGGCTACCTCTCTAATCTTTTTTTCTCACGATTAGATCCACTGTATTCTTTAAACAAGCTAACTTAAAACAGTCAGTCGCCCTGTCGATTCATTCATAGGCAAATTTCAGCAAAAACAGTTTAAACAAATAGAAACTGTGATGTAATGACTATTGCTCTGAATCCACAAAGTAAAGCTTTTTGCCTGTGAATCTGTTAATTTCACAATTAAATCCCATTCATCAAATTTTAATTCAAAACAATCAATTTGAGGATGAGTTAATTGCTTCTAAACTAAAAAGCATTCTGATTTTCTCAAAAAGAAAAGATCAATGAAGTGACCCACCTACAAAAATGGTATTCTGACTCTACACAGCTGATGTGGCCCAAAATACTGACTGTCTACCATAGTTCTTTGATCTCCTTTCTGACCCACTTAATTAACCAGCCAGACCCATTACAAAACTATGAGAGTGTTTAATATAGCAAAGTGAGCCATAAATTTAAAAGCAGCATGGTGCCATTTCTTAGCTTTGATGAGCAGACAAGACTTTGTAAGCATGCAGTGCTGCGCTGGTAGAAAACCGGCCAGGAAATGTTAGGTCATCACAATCCTGTGATTGTAGTACCCGCCTTAAGTGGGTTCGGGGGGGGGATGGAGCACAAAAACATTTCTAAATGTAAATGCAATCCAGTGAGTTACCCATGGCATAATTTAATCATATCTACATATGAAAGAGCGTCTGTACGGCCTGTACGGCGTCATGATGGACGTGGTGGTATTTTGTTTTATAGGCTGGAGGAAATCCAACATAAGAATCTCAAGATAAAAGTTTACATCATGTTATCCAAGAACACACTTTAGAAGAGCGAGGAAACAGCAAACGGGTTTTGAAGTGTTTAATGAAAAACCTTCAAGTAATCAAAATGCAGTTTTTCAGTGCCACGATTCTTCAGAAAAGGTGATGCATATTTTGTTTTGGGGTTTTTTTACCTTCTCACATCTTTACTTGTAGCTTCAGCTCCTTCACTTGGTCCTGTTTTTTATGCTTCACTACCTTTTATTTTACCTTATAGAGGCAACATACCTGTCTCTAGAAGGGTTTGCCTCGATGGCATGCAGCATCTGCTTTAGATCATAAGCAATGCTCTGTTGCTTAGCACAGCTTTCTTTAATTTGTACGGCACACAGATGTCGAAGCAACTGTTGTTTGCGCCTTCTTTTGCCAAATAGAGCTAAAGGAAAGAAATCATCTACAAATGAACCTTCATAATGAGCTGCTGGACAAGGTATGCCATCTTCGAAGCAGGGCGCTACTTCCTGCCACAGCCTTGTAACAGTAACCAGGGGGCGGGACATCATAAGCTGTGTGCTAGTGTGGCAAGAGGCTAAAGAACAAACTGTACCCAGTCAGCTTTCTAATTAATCCTTTTTTCAGTGGTCGCATTCAACAAGCTTCAGCCATTGTTGCATGACTGTTTCATTCATTGACTGCCTGTCCTTCAACATGAATAAGAAGAGGTCAGAATCATAAACTGCGTAAAAGGCACAAGCTCTTGACAGCATTACTTCCTCAAATGCACCTGACTTTTCACTTTAACTATCCTCTGAGACAATTCTTAACCATACCTTTCCATTTTAGTTCTTTTTATTTAAGATCCAGAACTAGAAAAAAGTTTGGACGCAATATGCGAGTGCGTTTGAAGTTTTGACCAGTGCTGTACTCTCTAGAGTTTGCTCAACCTTATAACTGCAGGTTGCAATAAGACACCTTTGAGGGGAGGAGATTCTAAAAATATACCTAATCAATACTGAAAACAATCACTGCAACCACAGTTGATGACTTATAACAGTCCTTCCACTTTAAACAACCTCTGCAATGTGATCTATACTGCATGTTTCACTGATATCTTTCTTTTTCACTGACGTCTGTCTTTTCGAACAGATTGTTTAAGCAAACTGACAAACGGTTGTTTAAACAAAGGCTACACATCTGCTGTTGCAGATAACCGTGTAGGACAGGCAGTCACTACATGGAAATCCTGATCCTACACAATACACGCCTAGTGTACAACATCTTCCTGCCAGGCTAACAATTGTATTGCGTACTGTGCTGAGTACTGAGTCTAAATGTATTTTAGGATTTCTCAACATTTTCTGGCTCCGGAGGATGCTTCTTTTCCCAAAAACATTCATGACACAAGCAATTAGACAGATGCCAAGTTGTCAGTCGAATCTTGGCTTGGCAAAATGTTACATTCGAGAAAACACAAAGGTTTCCACAAAGATTATAAAAGGATGATGATACACCTATTTTATATGGAATTATTTAAAGCAAAAGTCAACATCGGTCACTGAATCTCCCTGGAAACCATCAAGCAAAGAAAACCACAGGGGACTAAAACAGGGCGAGAAGCTAAAGAAAATTAAAGTGCAGATAGAAATCGCACCTCAGGCCCTCGGTGTTAAGACTTGAGCGGACCATGTCACTCCAGATATTTACCTCATCCGTTACCTTAAATAGAAGTGCCACGTGTCCTTCCACATCTTTGGAAAATGAGGAGTGCGCCTTTACTGTATTTATGGAGATTACACTAACTGACCGAAAGATTCCTGATTACCTGCTAGAAAATGCTGCCACCAAAGAGATCCAAGACTGGTACCAAGAGCCCACATAGGGCTCAGATACTCAGCTTCATACCCACAGTGAAACAAAGGGGATTTCACGTCTCTGAATCCTTCAGCTTTGGATACTTTTCTTCTCCCTCTGTATGGACATTTTAGGAATTGATTTATCCTCTATTACTGAAGCACTGTGCCCAGATCTGGCCCTGGGCATGCTCAGTGCAGCACTGTGTATCACTCTTGTGAAAAATGGGGACAAGACGACTAAATAAGAGGCATCATTAAATCACTGTTACGGCCTTGGATAGGGTGCAGGCACACGCTAAGCATAGATTAAAGCAATAGAAATGCACATTATGGCCTCTGATCAGATATGTAGGCTAATCTGATCAACCAATTTTCCAAAGCCCTCAAATCTGTTTGTTGACAAATGCTAGCACAGCATCCAGATGAGTCAGAGGCCTCAGAAAGAGATAACTTGGTCTATTTTTACTGAAGGCACACAGGAAGGAAATTGCAATATCAATGAAACAAGTTCTGTCTTCTTCACTTTGTCTGTCAATGGAGCCATTGCAGCCATACAGAGCAGGTGGTGGATTGGCTATTCCTCTTTGATTCTGGTGAGAATCTATGTTAGTTGGTCTGGTTACCTTTGGTAATTAAATTCTAAATTGAGTAAATTGGTAAAGGTAATGAATTCATGGAGGCGGCCTGGTGGATGCATGATGGACAAAGTGAAAACGTGGGTAAATGGTCTGAGCATGGATTACAGTACTAAAGCAAGATGTACAGATCCTGTAAGACAAGGACTCAACCCAGCAAACATCTGTGATAATTTTATAATGTCTATATGATATTTTCCTAATATTATAGTACCAAAGATGGCATATATTAAATAAACAGGTCGAATATTAAGGTGTCAGTGCATTGACAATAACTCTTTATTTATCTCTTCATTGAAGCTAATGCAGTGGTTTAGTATTTACCTGGTGTAAATTATTATTAACTTTTAATTCACAGAGCTAAATGACAGAACTGGCATTATCCTTGTGAATCATGTTAAAAAAAAGTTGAAGATGTAGTCAGCAGGCAGTCGTCTCTGCTTAGCATTAAGACTGACTTCAGGGTGAACAACCCAGTCGCATGGAAGCTCATGATATTGTCACAAAAAATCAGTGATTTTTAATGAAAGCAACTGTGATTAATGCAAATATTTTATGTACGTACCATTTATGCTGATAGTAGGGCGGGTATTGCCATGGCAACCAGAAAAAGTTTTAAAGCCAATTGTTGCATTTGAACCCAAACCATATTTTTTATTTCAGTTTGAATGCCTAACCTTGTACAATTATACACCTAACCAAGTAACATATTTGTAAATAATAACATATTACAAAGAATAATGTGTCCAACTCAAACGTGGGTCTCTGGTGTGGTAGCCATCCTGACTTACATGATTACTTTTTTTTCTCTTCCCTTTGATCGGTACATATGAAAGGAACTGATGAATGTTGGAGTTCAAAAAAATTAAATAATGTGGACCAAAACAATGTTAGAAAATTCCCATCCACCAACACAAATAAACAGATTAAAGCTTGTTACTATATCAGGAACTGCCGTGAGCCCAGGCTGGGGTAGAAGGTTAGCCTGTCTTTGTCTGAAATAGGCAACCTTTAGCACACTAAAGTTGTATTCCTGGTGGGTCCTGGTGGTTTAACAACCTGACAGTGATGAAGGCTGTACATATAACCCATGCAACGTGGGTTATTTGTTTCAAATAAGGCAGCAAGGGGCTCACTAGTAACTGGCTTCAAGATGTGCCATTTTTCCTGTTTCCAGTCCTGATCCTACCTTAATTAACTGCTTGCTGGAGCTTCTTATATAAAATAGACACACAAGAAAAAGATTAAAATTAAGACATTTAATGTCTTCACCCCTGTTTTTTTTTTTTCTGTTTTTTTTTTTTTTTTTGGGGGGGGGGGGGGGGTGTCTTTTAATTATTTTTTCCTTGAAATGTTACAGTTGCACTCCTAACAGTCTTAAATATTCCAGTGCATTGAGGAAAATCACAAATCTTGCTTTTTAATCTTTCACTTTAATTTGCGCATGTTATTTCATGTGAGGAAAAGAGAAAACATCAATGAAGCGGGAAAAGGCCACAGAGGATAAGAGGACTCAGAGTAAGATGTGAAGGTGGAGGTGGTGGGGAAATCTAGTAAGCAGGGAAAGGAGGGTTGAGCACAGGATGGATGAGGAGGACGAGAGGAAGAGAATACATGGGGGGATAAAATAAATAAGGGCCATATGTGCTTATCAACATATCTGATTATTGCAAATCAGATTCATTCTTTGGAAGGCTACACCGAAATTGGGAAGCAGACGTGTATGTCAGAGTTGCTATTACACACACACACACACACACGCACGCACACACACACGCACGCACGCACGCACACACACACACACACACACACACACACCGTTCTGCTCAAAAACAGATTTTTCTCATTTCATGATGGCATCTGCTCCACTGTTGCACAGACTGCAATTTTCTGACCTAATAGGGCCTACCAATTGGCCATCAGCACATTTAACGTTAACAAGGAATTAACCAATAACAGTTTTTAAGGCTGCTCACAATTCTGAGCCCAGGTCTGGCCCGAAGCCCACAAATCGATCAATATCTGTGTCTCATTCTTCTGGCCAATGTATCAGCCAGCCAAGTGAAACACAGATACACATAGATGCAGCTACTGAAATCCAAACCTTGGTACTATATAAAACTGTTTATGACCTTATACTTTGTTCCCGCACAAAGTAATACTGAAGAACCAGTATTATCTGGCTATCAGAAGTTACACGCACTAGTGCACATTTCTGATAATCTGAAGCAAATAGTACCCAATTATTAAGTCTGAAAAGTGCCAGACTATTTAAATCTATTCATCACTATGGTTGAAGTGTTCTGAGCTCCCCTTTGCTTACTGGATCAAACTATTAGCACTTATACAGATATAGGTTTGGGAAGATGGAAGTCCTATTGCTAATACATTTTTTTTATTGGATAGGGCTCTCAGTAATGTTTACCTCTCTTGAGGCAGTGTTGCTGAAAATTGGTAAGGGAATTGAGTCCCGGTTTGGGAATCACATTCCTAAAGGTGTGGAATAGTTTGCCCTTAGGTTTCAATTCTGTAGTGTCTATCAAGTTGGAAATTAAAATTTGCCTCCACTTCCTCTTTCTTTCTTTCTTTTTTTGTATTTTGTGTTTTTTGTGCTGAGGCTAAACTTTTCCAGTGGTTATTTTTCTGTCTCTTAACATTTAATGAACTGGGCGGTAAATTAAATAATGAGGATCAGCTCTTCACCACAGACTGACACTCAGGTGAAGCAGCCAATAATGAGCATGAAAACAGGCAGCAGACAGACAAGAAGAAAGGAGACTTCGAAAGATGAACTGCGTTGGGACTTAAGAAGAAAAATCTTTTGACGTTGCCACACGTCCGCACTGTTTCCACACTAATAGAAGTAGAAAAAGAAGAAAAATAATACAGGGAATTGCTTACTTTTCTGACCTAGGCACGTAATACCCCCTCTTCCTCTACCTCCATATTTGCCGCATTGACACACACAAAAACTGGCAAAAATGATATAACCATCTTCAAGAATACAAGAAAAGAAAAAACGGTTATTGGCTTTCTCTGACAACTTATTGCACTACTCTTCTGGCAAGTGATGCAGTGTGAGGACATCTCAGTGGGGGGGATGAAACCCAGGTGACAGACTTGCAAGAGAGGAAAGCACGTACTGTACCTCCATTGTCTTATGGGACCAAAGCTGATGAAGTGAGATAAATATGTGATCTCTCGCTGTCAATCTGTCTTGCAGGAGGTGCCAAAAATGCTGTTAAAATTCTTTCAATGCTCCGAGTGGGTAGGTTCATTCCCATTTCCTTCTGATTTACTGTGTGTGTGCCGAGTGTTCTGTTAGTTATGCTAATTGTCTCTAGACCTCCCGCAGAGTGCGATCTTTTCCTAGTTGGATGGCTGTGAAGTTGTTTGCCCAAGGAGATGAGGCTGTGTGTGCCTGTGTGTGTGTTTACAGTGCACAGCTACAATGTGTCACAAAATCTTTAATGATTCTGTGCACACGCGTCTGTGTGTGATTATGTGTGTCGAGGTGAATCAGCACAGATCTTCATGCTTTGGTTAGGCATGGTGTAATCCCAATCCTCCAAACACTAAGAGTGAAGAGGGGAAGCAGGGAAGCATTTCATCATTACGCTGTCATATATCGATTATTCTCCCTTTCATCTTTGCTGTGTTTCATCCTATTAGTAAAGAGAAACCTGTGGGAAAAGAGAGAAATTTTACATCCATTTTTTTCTTCAACGAATTTTCTGTGGAATTCTGGAAAAGGAGACGACAATGCTGCAAGAGTGGAGTTAATCACAGAGGAGTAAAATCCCTTTATGACATGTTTTCTGGAGCCTCAATTTTTAGAACTGCCAAAAAAGACTTTTTTAAAAATCATGTGACTTTGTTAAAATTAAAACCCCATCGACTTTTCCTTAAGTTGTTTTATTCTTGGGGTACATGGGATAAAAAAATATGGCCGATTCCGTCCAATACACATCAATGTAAAATGCTGCGCTCAACATTTGCAGCATGCCTGGTTGCCTAGCAATGCGTGTTGTTTACATTTTGATATATGCTATGACATAAGTGAGAGCTGCCTTTCCTCTCTTACTGATTTCTTTTTCTTTTGCATATTTGTCACACTGATTTCAGATTACCAAGCAAATTTTCATATCGCACAAAGATAACCCGAGTAACACAAGTTTTAAATTAAGATGTCATGTATTTGAGTGAAAATACCTGGCCCTATATCAAAAAGTAATTAAATCATGATTTAACTGTGATTAACCACACCCAGGCCTGATTACTGCCACGCTTGTTGCATTATTACATCTGGTGAAAAACTAACACAGCATTTCATACAAAGAACATCACACCAGCAGTCAAACATGGTGGCGGTAGTGTGATGGCCTGGATTTGCTTTGTTATTTAAGGACCTGGACAACTTGCCACCGTTGATGGAACCATGAATTCTGCTCTCCACCAGAAAATCCTGAAGGAGAATGTCACCAGTTTGTGTCCTGAAGCTCAAGTGCACTTGGCTTATGCAGCAGAACAGTGATCCAAGACATAAACAAACAAACAAACAAGCAAACAAACAAAAAAAAAAACAGAATGGAGGCTTTCCAGTGACTTAATCAAAGTCCAGATTTAAATCAGATTGAGATGCGTTAGCATGAGCTTAAACACGCTGCTCATACTCAAACACCCCCCTCCCCCCATCCCCAATGTGGCTGAATTACAACAATTGTGCAAATTCCTCCACAGCGATGTGAAAGACTCATTGCCAATTACTGCAAAAAGCTTGATTGCATTTCTTATCACCAAGGGTAGCGCAACCAAATATTCAGGTTAGGGGGTAATTACCTTTTCAGACAGGGCCAGGTGGGTTTAAATGGCTTTTTCTCCTTAATGAATGAAATCATCATTTAGAAACTGCATCTTGTATTTGTTTGTGTTATCTTCACCTTTAATGTTAAAACTTATTTGATGGTCTAAAACTCATTGGAAGTGTTTAGGGCCTGAGGAACAAAGCTGAGAAGGGCATCAGACTGATGGGGTTCAGCAGTGGTGAGACTGCAGGTGAAGTGTCAAAAATATATGGGACGATCAGTGTGTGGGCTTATTGTTCCATCAGCATCAGCAAAAAGAAGAGCAAAATTCATAACGTGCAAAGAACTAACTGAAATTAAGTGTTGAAAACAATAGGCAGTGTCCACTGCAGCTATCGTCTGTACTTTTCGTATTACATTTTCTGATCTTTGATCATTTTTTGTGTTTGTGATGAACTCTGCTGTCGCTCCCCTCCCCATTCCAGCCCACTTGTAAACAAATCAGCATTCGGCCAACGCACAGCATCATTCACACTGAGCACCATATAGGTGGGATTTTGGAGGACTACATGAGAGAAATAGGCAAATGCCTCTGCAAACAGACACAACCGCAGTGGCATAAATTAAACATCTGGCAGAGCAGTGTGCACGGTGGATGAGAGAGCGGCTGCAGAAGTGGAGGCAGACGTGGGCAAGATAGTAAACTTTGACTGTTTTACTATTACAATAATTAATTCATTAAAATTTGTTTTTTTATTTTATTCTAGCCAACTGTGAGGTCAAATTTAAAATGTAGGCAATGACCCGTTCAATCTGTTTAACAGCGGGCCCTCGGTTTTTCATTTCTTCTTTATTGTATAATGAAAACAACACATTATCCAAAATTCATTTTTTAACAGTTCCATAATGATCTTCTACAATAATTAAATTACTTATATGTAATATTAAGTAATGTGTTAGTTGTAATTAGTAGATTCTAAAATATAGTTTACCACTTACCATCTGCAAATAATTAAGCTAAATTATTTATAAAACTTAGCACCTACAATGTAACCTTAAAAAACTGTTTTGTCAAATCCTATTCCTAATTCCCAAAATATATTGCTTAAGAAAAACACTTTTTCTGCTATTTCTGCTGTTGTTGCAGGATAGGGTCAGGCAAGACTGAGCATCACGTCAGGAGAACAACACAATTCTCTGTCATTACTGTACAAGTTCTAATGAGAAAATGCAACTAAATGAGCAATTACAGTGGACACAAGTCTGGAAAAACAAGAGTCACCAATATTCCTGTAGATTTAATTCTCAGCACAGAGAAATGTGATGGAAAGTCACTGTACTGTAAAGTCACCATGCAACAGCAAAGCCAATTCTCGTCAATCACTTAGCATGCACAGCTAATGATATTAGCTAATGCCTTTAGCTAACTAAAGGGGAAAAAAAGTCAATATCAATTTCAATTACAGCATCCTTAGCCTGATGCTGTTATAACTTTCTTTTCTTAAGCAGCAGCTATAGTTACTATAAATGTGTCAAAATCTTATACAGCATGTGCCACATGACAAGAACAACCTAAATATGATGTTACTAAAACCCCTTAAATGAAAAGTCATTCATTGCCTAATACAGACCTTCCCAAAGTGTGGGGCCCATGGCAGGGGGGGGCGCGGGATGAAAAGGGGGAAAAACAAAACAAAACGCTTGAACACTGCTAGCCCGGGCGCCCACACAAACGCAAAGCAGGAGATGAAGCATCACTGAATATGTTTCCAAACCAACTTCATTCTAAGCCAAAGACTAGAAAATATGGTGAAGCATATCTTCCCTTTGGTTTCACCTGCACAAGTGCCGAGGTAGGTCTCCCCTGCAGAATTGCTTTTCCCTTTGTCGGGAGCACCGTTGGGCTGTTTAAACAGTATCCCACATTGTTGATTTTTAGTTCACAAACACTTGTTGTAATGACTAACTACTCCTGACATTTTGGAGATGTTAGCTCTTTATACAGCAAAGTTACAGTGGGATACAAATAATATCAGGCTGATCCTGCCACAATTTATTCCCCCGGTTCAAATCACGGACAAACAGTATCCCGTGATGCCTCTGCCTTTGTAAATGGAGGGACAGTAACTGCGTGTGTATATATAAGCATGTAAAACCTGAAGATAGTCAGATTAACAGTATTTTGTCTCTATCTGCCATTCTGCGGTGGGGGGGCGCGAACATTTTTCTTGTAAAACAAAGGGGGGCCTAGCAAAAACAGTTTGGGAACCACTGGCCTAATAGATGGTGTCAAAACTGTCAAAGTTGGTTTTCCACAGGTTATAATTTAATCTATGTTCTGATTAATATTTACCTTACAGTCTATGTAACACATATCTTCAATTCATAACTAAGAAAATATACAAGCATTGCATTAAACCCTGAATTGTTGTTTTTAATAAGTTTGGGGACAAGTTTTATACGTTTCTATGACAGAATATGAGAGCTCAGGTCACCTAGAGTGCAAAACCAGGAGACATAAACTGGGGTGGTACACTGCCGCCTCACAGCAATAAGCTCCTGTGTTTGAGTCCAGCCATAAAGGTTAAAGCAATGCAATTAAATTCATGAAACTCAGGTTTGAAAACATTTTTTCTTCTTGGTCAGCACGTGTTATTCAGCAATAAAAAGACATGTTAACAGCATGCTCAGGTACTCTGTGCAAACGATGACAGCGCCATATATTTTCCTGCAGGCCATCACTGTTAGCACATTATTCGACAAAAGAAAGGATGAGAGTAATCCCCCCATGCTCTTCAGACACAGACTCCAGTGATGAAAAGGAGGAAATCGTTTTCAGGCAGCACTGCGATGGAGCCGGCAAGTGAGGATAGTTCTACAGAGGAGTGTTATGATGAGGAGGAGGAGGGGAAAAAGTTCAAAAAAAGCCAAGGGATTTAGGTTACAGTAGGCATATACTTTGATAGAAATAAGTGAATTATTTGTTAGCATGTAAGATGTGAAGAAAACAAGGAAAAACAAGAATTTCGATAAAGAGAACATTAAAGTGTCTATGATCAGGAGATGGCCATCAAAACAGCCTAAATAAGCAATAAATATAATGTGTGGAAATGTTGGGTAAAATGGTAAACAATAATTTGCCTGTAATGCATAGAAACATTGTTTGGACCACACAATTTTTTAACAGTTAAAGAGTAGATGTGTTTTTTTATAATTAGGTTTACACATGCACTTTTTTTAGATTTGGGAGCTTTGCTCTACCATTGAAACATGTAACTATAGTTTTGGATAGAATGCTACATACTTTATTATGCAACCATAATACATTTTTTAAACTATCATAAGCAAAGGAGCCATCTATTTTCTTCTAGGCTTGGGCCTGTCTTAGAGCAAAAAGTGGGGTACACCCTGAACAAGTCACCAGCCAGTCACAGGGCTATCACGGAGACACATTCACACCTACGGCCAATTTAGAATCACCAGTTGACCTTGTGAAGCATTTCTTTGGACCGTGGGAGGAATCCAGAGACCTAAAGAGAGCCCACACAGGCAGAGAAAGAACTTTAAAATCTCACACAGAAAGACACCGGCCAGCAGATGGATTCATATCCAGGACCACAAGACTTCAGAATTTGAAGATTTGACTCTGATGATTATTCAGTCCTGCACTTTGGATGTCCCTGTGAACCCTATGACTTGCATGTGGTACAAAATCTTAGGACCTTCTATTCTGGAAAAAGTGAATATTCAGTTGTGTTTCTTACAAAATGTCAGCCTATTCTAGAGCATCAGATACTGCCAATCTGTCATAGTTGCTGCAGGGACATACACAAGGTATTCCTGGATATCTGTACTTTAAGAGTGACTGTTCAATGTGCACCTTTTCCTAAACCTAACCAAGAAGTTTTGGCACCCAAAACTA
Source organism: Aulonocara sp. 'chitande type north' Nkhata Bay (assembly GCF_057382095.1). Lineage (NCBI taxonomy): Eukaryota > Metazoa > Chordata > Actinopteri > Cichliformes > Cichlidae > Aulonocara > Aulonocara sp. 'chitande type north' Nkhata Bay. The sequence goes on from NC_141350.1 coordinate 42,251,001, forward strand.
ACCATTCAGTGAGCGAAGGTAAAGTAAACAGAGCACAAACTGAATTCAAACTTGTCATTTGTGATATTTTTGAATAATTTTCCTCGTAAAAATATTTGTATATTGTGCCATGGTGCAATGTGACAGGCAGAAAACACAAGGGGGAAATAACACACAAAAAAACTAAGTTTAAAAACTCAAAAGTTTTCCTAGAAACTGGCAGAGGTTAAAACAAAGCTAAAGGAAGGTTAAGATTTGCATTTATCTGAACATCGTGACCCAAAATGTACGTCGATGAAAGCAAAGCAAAAGCAATGCAGCTTAAGTGTTATAGTATGGTTAATCATTTATATCATAATTTACTACTTTCCCATTAGAGTAGCACTGGCGCACATTTACATGTTTACTTGGTCCCACCCATTCTGCAACACCAGAAAAACAACCCCAATCATACAGCCTAAGTCATAAAAAAATATTTTTCAGCAGCAGGAAGAACAAGAAGTCCTGGAACAGATGGTGTGGCCCCCACAGAGCCCTGATCTCAACATCACTGAGTCTGTCTGGGCTTACATGAGGAGATGGAAGCAACTGAGCGACAGCCTAAATCCACAGACGAACTGTGACAAGGGAACAGCCTACCTGCCAAGTACCTTAAAAAGATTGTGCATAAGCATACCTTAGCAAAGAGTGGTCATAAACTGTTTTTTTTTTTACTTTTTACTGCACCGGTTATGTTTAGAGCTAAAAAAATAAAATAATAAAAACTAAAAAAATTCCATCTTTTCATGATAAAAATATGCAACAAGCCTTTACCATACTTCTCATCTTGTGACTAGCCTTCCTGTGCTGTAATCCATATAAAACTTATATCATGACTTATGGCTCCCTCCTGTAGCATTCCTTTCTGCTGCTCTCTGAAGGATTCGTATAAAATTCAATTTGCTTTATTCGAGACAATGGTGCGCAGAAGCTTTTTGAAGCATACAAATTTGATTGGTTTGTCTTACAATTTGTTCTCAACATAACTCTACATCTCTTTTCATTTTATGACTTTTGTCTCTGTGTTATGATCCATACAAAATGACATATGGCTCCCTGGTGTAACATTTCCTGCTGCTCCTCTCTGGAGCCTCGTGTAACTACAGTGCCACGCAGGATAACCCAAGCTTCATCCATCAACTTACAATGCAACATTTCATTCACTGTACTTTTTCTTTTTTTAAATGGATTTATCAAATTATTAATAACTATGTTTCTCCTTTGACTTATAGCTTTAGAAACAATGCAGTATGTCTTTTTTCAGTGTGGTAAATGTTGACTTTGCCCCAGGAAAGACCCTCAATAAGACTCGCTCAATATTTTCCTTCCTGGACAAAACCCTTCAGTAAAAAGTACCTACGTTTTTGTTTTATGGTTATCGCCATTATAGCACTTAGAACCCATTAGAGGGAAAACAGGAGAAAACGGAGAAGAAAAGACGAGAGGTTATTTTATATAAGACTTTTCGACAAAGTCAGCTAATTCCACAGGCCTCTGCTGTTTCTTTAAGTAAAATCACTGCCCAGAACCACACATCCCTGCCAACTCCCTCCCAGAATTAATCCAGGAGATGTTAAGAGCCAACAAGTAATATCCCATGAGACTTTACTATCCTGGAGGTAGTTGCCAGTTTAGATTTCACAGCCTTAATGTGTGTGCAGGGTCACTTTGGGCTCTTCCTCTCTCACTTTCTTTCACAGTGGCATGAGATAATCAGTTTTAACTCAGCTTTTGGCCTGTTTCTAAAAACACCCCATAGAATGACTTTAATCCCTGTCAAATACACTTTGGCATCTAAAAGTGGCGAAGACACTGTTTGCTTAAATCAGCTGATGTCAGTACGAGTTTTAATTTGCGATTTCAAAATCGTGGAAAAGTTACAGGAAAAAAATAATATACAGACGTTGACTGAGCAAGTCGGCGCGGGCGCTGTAAAAGCATTACCTCTGACGTGAAGATAAAAATTTATCAGGGTAACAAAAACGCATCCGTGAAATTTGACGCAGCAGGCAACAGCAACTGATGCTTGAACGTCACCAAACTCTAATTATGCTATCACAACAACTGTCAATGAAGCTGAACTGACTAAAATTCCTGATGGAATATATTGTGACAACAGCATCAAAACTCACTGAGCTATAGAATGTGGAGATAATCTCTTGCCTCTGGGGGCACATGTAGAGTTTCTTAATGGGGCTTTTGAACTTTACATACAAAGGATCACCTTTCAAACATAAACCTTCCACCTGTTTATCAAAGCGGATCTCGTTAACCCCAATTTCTAATTAGCCAATCACATGGCTGCAACTCAAAGCATTTATCCATGTAAACATTGTCTTGAGGACCTGCTTAAGTTCAAACTGAGCATCAGAATGTGGAAGAAGGTGTGGCATGGTTATTGCCACCAGCTGAATATTTCAGAAACTGATTATTTCCTCAGAGAAGTTTTCTCTGCCTGTTTCGCTCTCTCCTTCGAGCCAATAGGAAGGAAACGGTATCTTAAATAACCAGTCATTACAACCAAAGTTTGTGGACGATTATCTGTCAGTGCACAACACGTCAAAACTTGAAGCAGATGGGCTACAGCAGCAGAAAATCACACCAGGTGCCACCAGATGAAAAAATGTTGCCTGGTATAATGAGCATCGATTTCTCCTGCAATATTCAGAGAGTAGTTTGGTGTAAACAGCATGAAAGCAGTTATCCATTGTGCTTTTTATCAATGCTTCAGCTCGGTGGTGGTGTGGGAGATATTTTCTGGGCACAGTCTGGATCCCTGAGTACCATTTATGCTAACCATGTCTTTTATGACCACAGTGTCAACATGTCACAAAGCTCAAGTCATCTCAAACTGGATTCTTGAAAATGAAAAATAGTACATGATACTCCAATGGCCTCCGAAGTCACCAGATCTCAACAGAGCACCATTGGGATTTGGTGGAACAGGAGTTTGTCATCGTGGATGTTAAGCAAACAAATCTGCAGCAACTGTGTGATGCTATCACATCAATATGTGCCAAAATGTCTGAAGGATGTTTCCAGCAACCTTGTTGAATCTATGCCATAAAAAATTAAGGTGGTTCTGAAAGTAAGGGCAAACTGTACCTAACAAAGAGACGAGTGAGTTTAATATTTATGTACAACAACTTTTTCCAAATAGTTGGGATACTCAGTAAAATATAAATAAAGCAGATAAAGACATCAAGTGTTGAAAACACTTTTTTGTGTGTGTTTTATTTGAAAAATATATGATACATACATTTTAAATCTGATGCACTTGTTCCAAAACAGCTCTGTTTGAAAACCGCAGAAACCAATGAACCTGTTGTTACTCGTTATAAACCTGTTGTTACTCGTTATAAAATTTTAGCTTTCTTTGTTAAATTTTTCATTCCACAGTGGATTAAATGTTTTCAGTGGATTATATTTATGGTATTTAGCACTCGTCCCCTTGATAAAGTCTTCAAGACCGCCCCTGAAAAGGACAAACATCTATATATCATTCAGCATTAATGGAACCTAAGTTACCCACTAATACACCCCTGTAGCATCATATTATTATTGAACAAGCCAATGATTGCTCTCCTCTTCAGCTCAAAGAACGTGTCATCCACGATTTCCAGAAAGAAATCAGAAAGAGCATCTCAATTAAGCTCATAAAAATAAAAAAGGCCAGGAAAAGTTAGCGGTATTCCAAGATTTTTTTTGCATATTTTTTCTTGTACGGTAATAACGTAACTTGCATTCCCATAGCAACAAACTGAAATTGTTTCTTAACCCTTTAAGACCTACCATAGAACCAAGTCCGCCAGAGCTTATATTATATTTTTACATGGTGTGGTGCCATTTTTGGGAGCATTTCAAGTTGCTATACATCAATACAACCATTACAGCCTAGATTTTAATAATATGTCTGCATTAAGTGCATAGTAATTACATAAATTGCAAAAAAGTGCAATAAACTACAAAAAAATTGAAAATCGTTTTTGTTTTTTTAACATATATTTCTAGTTAGAGAACTTTAAGAGGCGTATCCCTCAAAACTGTAAATACAAAATGTTGCACAAACTAGTTTCCCACCACAGGAAATTTATTTTGAGTGTCTTCATAGTTTTATTTTTGAAATACACCAATTTGTATATACTGCAGGAAAAACGAAAATAAATATTATAGTGCAAATTTGCAAAAAAACAGCATATGGATCAAAATAAACTATTTCCAGCAGTGCAATATTAGTTCTAAGCATCCCAGAAACAACACAGAAAGTCATAAAGTCAAACATAACCTTTAAAAACACCAGTATAGGCCCATGAGACCCTGATGGTAAAAAACTACATTTCCGCGAAAATGACGTCACTTCTGGTTTCGGGCAGGTCATGGCGGACGTGCGATAGTTCGCGCTGACGTTGCAGGAAGTGTTATGAACAGCTGATCGGAGCGGCAAAGCGTGTTTCTGGAATATCATGTTTTTGTTGCTGCAAGTGCTTTTTATGCAGTTTTTGCAAAGCTATATGTGGAAGGAAACTGTGACCTAGGACAAGCTGGTGGCATAAGAAGTAAGTACAACTCCTCTGGTTTCATATGCAAAAAAAATTACTGCGCTAGCTCACGTGGTTGCAGTGCTACTGGGATTTAAAAGTAGTTGCGCGAAACGGAGCGTGCCCGCTCTGACCGGTTTTAAAGGGTTAAAGACCTCCTGAGACCACTCAGTGATTTTGGAGCCCAGAGATCACGGCCACTCAATATTGGTTTTTAGCCTTGTCCCCTGTGTACAGAGATTTCTACATTTTTTCTCAAATATTTTAATAACATTATCTACTACAGAGCCCCCCACATGCTCTATTTACATTGAGAACTGTTGCACTTAAATATGTGAACAATTTCTATGTCATTTTTTAAAATTCTGAACAATTCAGACTGAGCTTCCCTGTATCATCTCAGAGATGCAAGAAAGACTTCTATTTTTATTAGCTGGAAGCAGCTATCAGTCCCTACCTTAATCAAACATTTCTAATCCTTATGACTAACTTGACTGTTGTGTTTTGACTATTCTGTTTGTTGCCATGGACAAATAATGCTGAAAGAAAGCATGTAACATTTTCAAAGACGATGATCTTTACTGAATCATATAATTTTAACATTGTTGTTTGATGATAGACTGGAATAGACTTAAATAAACTGTGTTTACACTGGCATTATGTACTTTATATGAGTAAATCAACTCTACTGTTATTGTTTCAACACAATATTGCGTGTGTGTTTGTGTGTGTGCTCATGTTTATACATCTTTGTGAGGAACAAAATTTCGACTGTTACAATACTTGAGGGAACCAACGGCCCCTTATGTGGCCCAAATTCCAGGCCTCACAAATTCGAAGGCATTTTTGAGGCTCAAAATGTGGAGGGTTAGGGTTAGGTATTCAGTTCTGATGGTTAGGGTTAGGGTAAGCGGTTAGGGAAAGCATTATGTCAATTAGATGTCCTCGCTAAGATATAAAAGGCAAGTGTGTGTGTGTGTGTGTGTGTGTGTGTGTGTGTGTGTGTGTGTTTAAGTGAGAGCACAAGTGAGCTATTATTAAATTAATGCTGAATGAGTGTTTTGGTTTTGTAACTTTTCAACTGTCCATTCCAATTTCCCCATCGACTCTGGCCAGACCCACACACATACAAAGAGCAGGCAAACTTCAAGTGAGAATCCTCCCACGTTTAGTACAGTGCCCTTTATGCCAGGCACTTAGGTATCTTTTTAGTGCTATGATGAGTAAGTGATAATAAAAACTGTACATTGTGCAAATAAGGCAATTTAAATGGCAGTGCCATATGACAAAGTGAAGGAAAAAAAACATCCCTGTAAAGGTAATTTTTCACCCCGATACTTTTTTCTGTTTGACAAAGAGCTCCAATCTGCAAAAAGTGCCAGCACCACATCCTATTGCATGCCAGGCTGTAGATATTTCCAAATGTCCTGATGGCTACTCTGACAGTATGTGAGTGTGTGTAGGTATGCTCTACAGTATGTGCCTGTCAGTGTGCTCGCCTCGCAGAGACAACCTCTGGGTGAAAGCAATCAGGTGGCTGGAGACATAATATCCTCAGAGACTGTGAACAGCAGGAGGTTGACTGACAGGACAGGATCTGTTTTTTCTTCTTCCTTTCCACTTACACCTGAAGAGGCTGACCAAACTGATGAGAAATGGATCAATCTTTGGATACCTTCATATTTTGGAGTGGCTTTCAGCTTGTGAGGAGAATCACTTCCCTCAAGAAATTTTTTTTTTCCCCCAAAACAATTTTCAGTAAAACGAAAAACTTTTTTTTTTCTAATCAGGAATTCACAGAGGGCATCATCACTAGAAAGGAGTCCATTAGAGCAAATGAGGAAAGTCGTTACATGATCACAGAGATTTGTTAAAGCAAATTCACAGTTTAACCAGCATCAAAAAACGCACAGCTCTGGTAGGTTCAGCAAAAAAGCAGCTTTGATACAGTAGATCTGAGAGATATTTACAGCAAGAGTTTAGGTCACATTATGAATATTTATCACTATTTGCACTTCTAAGTTATATTTCTTCTCCTAAAAGAATATAAATGCCTCTGCTTATGTCTTTTGTATTCCAGGAAAGATGTGATTTGCCTTGGATTAAAACTGGAAACAGAAAGATTTGACTCGTTCTGAAGGTGACAGAAAACCAGGAAGACTCAGTAACATGTTTTAACCTGCTGTCTGCTTTCAGCTGCTTCCTTCAGGGGTCGCCACAGTAGATTATCTTCCTCCATCTCACTCCATCCCTTGCATCCTCCTCTGTCACATCAACCCTTTGCATGTCCACCTTCAGTGCATTCCTCTCTGTGGTCTTCCTCTTTTCCACCTGCCTTCTTCACTAATGTCCACTATCCCTCCTCTGCACATGTCCAGACCATCTCACCCTTGCCTCCTTTAACTTTGTCTCCAATACTGTAGCCTACTTTAACTTTTACTAAAAACTAGCTATGCCCAACAACTTAAAGTGACTCTTTAAGCATTACATACTATTAAAAGTTAAACGTAACCTAATTTACCTGAATATAGTCTTTGGATACATTGTGTATTTATGCAAATGAATGCTTTGGATAATGAGGTTAAATTACTAGTGTATTATTTTTAAGTTTGTGTGTTAATGAATCCAACTTTAAGCTGTCTGCGTTCAAAAATCTGCACATAAATTTACACATAAATACAGAGTAAGTGTTTTGTATTTGAGGCTAGAGATGATTTCTACCTATAGCAAAGTAAGAGAGGATGTTCAACATAGAGCTTCAAATAGCATTTAAACACTCTGGATTAAACTGATTTTCCCTGGATTGGCATTTTAAATCGAATTTCTCCACAAGCCTGTGCAATTTTTAAAGTCACACAAAGCTTCATCTCACAGTAAAATGCATACACTTAGGCATCCTGAACACAATGGCTGTCGCTCACAAGTACACATTTACCCTCATATATTATTTTTTCCAAGAGCAGAGCAGCTCAAACTTAATGAAAAGATGCATCTCTTCTGCTTTGCTGGGTTGTGTCTGCAGCCTGTTGTTATTCCTGGTGCTCTGCAGTGCCACACTCACACACTGCATCCTGCTCCAACAACCAAACCCACACTCTCTCTAGGCAACTGTCATCGTTCATTCATGTTAATATTACACGTCATTTTGTATTCTGCCACAACAGCTTACAGCTAATTATATGTCTCATAAATTATATATGTCCTGCTGGCTGAAAGGACATCATTTGCATTTCATTAGGTGAATGAAATCACTCAGCAAAGGTTGATGTATTTATAGTGTCTCTTATTTCATGACCATTAACTTTCATTTCCATAAATCTTGTGCAGATGTATGAACACAAGTGCTCACTGTGGTTTCGCATGGGGGTCGTACCTGTGCACAGGAGAAGCGCGGTGAGTCCCATCCACCGGAGCGGCCCCATGTCTCTCCTCGGACTCGTGGTAATTCGGTGGAAGCCGGATGGATAGCTCCCTCAGCAGAAAGCAGCACAACTTTGCACACAATTTATCCCCTCTGAGCAGTTCTCCATTTAAAGCAAAACTGTTGTATTCCGTCCGAAACCACCTGCCATCACAGACATGAACACAGAGCGTCACCCCAGTGAAACACAGAGCATGTAGAGGGCAAACAGCAGGGAAGTAAAGTCCGCATTTTTCGTTTTCACTCCCAAAATGGAGAATTTATATTAATCAACTTCTTTTTTCTTTCAGCTTAAGGTTTTTTTTTTTCACCCACAGGACAAAACAGGTGCTTTGGGACGCGTGAAAACAAACCGTCTGTCACAAATCGCACCCAGCACCCAAAGGATGCTCAATATTTGGCAGACCTCTGCTGAATTTGTGCCATAATTTTAACAGCTTAGAGTCTCACTATCTTTCTAGAAAATAAACACGTTTTTTTTCAACAACTGTCGAGTGGGAGGCAGCGAATAAAGCAACGCAAACGTCAATCAAAGGAAATAAGAACAAGTGTGTGAAAGTGTTGCGGTGTTTCTCTGTGGCTTCTTACCATTTCTCTTATTGCACAAGATCCGGGCGCCGCGGTCTCATCCAATGTTGGCATGTGGTTTGAAATTCGAGCGGCTTTTCCTTATCAGGCTGCAATTTGTACATATATATAAATGTTTTCCCTAAATCAACGAGGTCAGCAAAAAAAACAATCCTCGAAAAAAAAATCCAAACACTTTGTAAGACATTCTGTTTTCTTCTTGTTGTATTTCACATAGTGGTGGATTTACAACGGTCCAGATCGCCTTTGTAGTTCACGCGGAGGGCTAAGTGTCGTACAGGACTTGTATTATCTCACAAATAGTCCTGCAACTTTGCGCACGGCGAAGACGCGTGCACAGATGACAGCGAGCGCGGGAGAAAGGCGGTGGTGAAGCGGATCCTGTTGCCGCTATGTAGCCTGTAGTTGTGGACCGGAGAGTGTTGGTGCAGAAACTGAGGGGGTGGAGGTGGAGGGAGGTGGAATGGGACGCGCACTCCTGGCTGAATTGGCAAATTAGAGGGTTTGCGGGAGTCACGTCAGCAAGTATAGTCCCATCAGTTTTCTAAAGCTCAGATCACGAGACGACAGCGCTTTCTGTCCCACATCGTTGGAAATAAAGATAATAGTAATCATAATAAATAAAGTTGGCACATTAGAAAGGAGCTTGGCACCTCACGATGCAGGGTAATTACGCTGTTGGTTCGGGGGCGAAAATGAACATATACACGTGACTCACGGCGGAATAGACACTAATTAGAGTTGTCCCAGTGGGGAATGGAGATAGGAATTATTTAACACTGTTTGGAATAAACCGATTTTTACATGAAAAGCTCAATGTCATGTGCACTGCCTTGCAGGAAAAGACAGCTTGAGGCACGCGTTTACGTTTAAAGCATTTTATTAAAAATAAAAAATCAGGTTCAGCTGGTTAATTATGGCAAAACATAATTTCCCATTTCTCCGCTCGTGCCTGTCAAGTTGGCTGGACAGCGAATGTACACTTGGCGAAGAGAGAGTGGAGCACTGCAACCTGTTGTGCCACAGGTCGTTCATGAGAACCAACAGTGCCCTCTATGGGACACCTCTGACTGCAAACAGCTGCCCTGGCTCAGCTTCGTGACTCAGACCTTGAGAGTGCTGCATAATTATGAGTGTGTCTTAGATCAGCTGCAGGCTGAACATGATGGCCAACCTAACATGGCACAACGACATCATAAACACTACTGTTATCAGAGCTTGAGCTCTGGGTTAAAGAAATCAGTGACATTTAGAAGATGGCGCATTTAACCTTGTTTTTCTATTCTGCCTTTTTCAGTGGATGGAGCCGATCAATAAAGAAAAATAATGTTTATCCCAAAATCTCGCCACAGTACTCTTGTTAGTATGTAAAAAGGTTAGCTAGTGAAGATTTTAAAGTCAGCGTTCCCTGCTGGGTGAAAGCCCAATGGCCAAGCTGTCAGTGTTCACATTGACTATTCTTTAAGAGAAAAGTGAACAGGCACACAAACCAGAGTCATGTTGAAAAGTATCAAAAGGGTGACCCTGCAGCTCAAGCCTCTTCACATCAGTGCCAAACACCGATTAAAGACCATCAGCAGAGCAATGGAGGGACCCTGTGGGTTTGAAGGACAAAAGTTCCCTCCTTTATCCCCTTTCCTGCTTCTTGCTCCCTGCTCCTATAGCACCATTCAAGTAGAATAAGATATCAAAAGAGAAACAAATTATGCTTTTCCCCCGCAAAGCACAGCGCCAGAGGAGATCTTCCCATAACACACATCTGATTCGAGGTTAACATAAAAGATGAACGGCACATTTTATTGTTGCTGGAGTCTTGTGCTGACTTCCACGATGATGTACGGCTTCAGCTGCTTTCAGGATCTTGGCGTGTCACATCTTCTCTCAAGCGGCAAATCCAAACATATAATTATCATTTCCTGCACTCTATTTACAGAAGCCACTATATGTCCTGTAATATGTTATTACTCTAAAAAGAAAAAAAGGATGCCTGAATGATGCCAAATTAATGCTTTACAGATCGCTAAGTGGCGGAAGGTGTTTGCCAATATTCATGTTAGAACCAGCAATCAAAACAATGTCACCAGCTAAAAAGAAGTATCCTTGAATTGTTTCTTACTTCTCTGTCTAGCTTCCTTCCTCTTTGATTATGCGTCTCTTCACACTTTTTTACAGTCGCAGACATATTCTGAAACATCGTGGCTGCGACCTAAACTAATCATTTATGGCTGCTTGTGAGAAGTTTATTGCACTTGCATTGCAAGTTGATGAGAACATATCACATGTTAAACGTCTGGTTTGAGCAACTGTGCGACTCACACGCAAGGTGTTCATGAATTGGATTTTTGCATATAGCTGCATTAGGAAGAATTGAACTACTGTTAATTTTACAGAACTAAAGTCATCGGTTTCACCTAACAGTTTGCACAGTGAGTGTTTAATAAAGAAATGATAGAAGAGGCAAAAATACACTTAAACAGATTATCTGATGCCAGTGTAAGGCAAGAGATGAGTTTGGGCATGATCCTGCTCAGACACATAGCCTCCAGGAGAAAGCTTGACTGCCGTTTTCCTCCTGGTGAGCATGAGTCCCATGAGATGACACTTGTTTGCTCTGAGCGTCTCCTGGTTTTGTTCTGGGACTGGTTGCTATGCTGCATGCTTCAAGGCATCAGCTCAGCTTGCAAAATGGTGAGAGGTTCACTGAATGGGTTGACTTTCTTAGCATTTCTCTCTCTTTTTGTCACGGCTCAACGGCACGAGGGAACAGGGATGGACACAGGCACAGAAACCAACCCGGAAGCGAGGTGACAGAAAACAAATGATTTATTTCCGCCCACAGGTAAACAAAGGTGAAACACAAAGCGACGCCACCACACTAGTGGCGCGTAGGATTCGTCGGTGATAATGAGGGCGACCTAGACACCTCTAGGAGACGGCTGAACAGCGGGGACAGCGGGGAGGTAGAAACAGGACTAGGTAGGGGCCGGGGGCACTGGAACAAGAGGAGATCACGATCAGAGGGATCCAGCAGACAACCAATAATCCTCCGCAGTTGAATTGAATTGCCTTACTTGGTTTCAGATGGAGGGGACAGGTGGAGCGGAAAACCCGGAAGCGGTCGAGGCGTGGGGAGGCAGGCAGGTGAGCGGTGGGCCGGCAGGCCACGTTGTGTAAGCAGCTGGCGGCCCAGGTCCAGGAGGACGGGAGCGAGGGGAACAAGATCTCCACTCCGGGTGCTATCGCTGAGGACAAGAAAAGACAGGTCAGTCATCACACGGCGTTAAGACAAGGTTTAGGATGCTCCACTGAACTAACATGGGAATAGCAGATACTCAGGCGATGAGTGGTTGAGAGCGCAGGTCTGATATACCGCTGGCACGATTGCTCACAGGTGGTCAGCCAGGGAGGGGCAACCGGACTCCGCCTAAAGGAGGAGGAGCCGCTGTCTGAGACCTGCAGGTGCCCAACCAGACCATGACACTTTTTTCCCTTTCTTCTAAGGAGCCACAAAAATTGTGATGTTTGTCTCATACAACAGGCATGACCAGAAGGACAAACTCTAAGCATTCAGTTCAACTCAGTTTTATTTATATACTTCACACTTTACCTTTTATACTTCACCTCGAGGCAATAACAGTTCCTTCACTGTGCTTTATGTTGCAAGGTGAAGGCCCTGCAATATCTGAGACAAACAGATGATTGCCTTATGAGCAAGTAGGTGGCAATAGTGGAAAGGAAGAATTCCCTTTAAACAGGAAGAGATCACTGCCATCTACTGTGGCTGGTGGGGGTGGGAGGGTGCAGCTGAAAGAGATGAGAAAAAAAGTAGAACATTGGGAGACCAGGATAAAACATAAACTATGGGACCAAGTAGAAAAAGAGATGAGTGGAGATGAGCGGCTCAGTTCATTGTGGGACTGCTCCAGCAATCTGACCCCATAGTAGAAAATAGTATATAGTACCAAAGGGTGGTTCAGGGAAATCCAATCCACCCCTACACACTGTGGATACCCATTAACCATTGAACAGTACAGAGCCTTTCAGCAGTGGAGCTATGCATTTAAATTATCATCAAGACAAGAGTGACACGATGAATGATCTCTGTGGATCGGAGACAAAAAAGATCTGTCACTAGCAACTGTAGTTATTCAGGGACAACTATTTTACTCATATCTTAGTTTTTTAAGTTTATATTTTGTTAACTGTGTATTTGTGATTAGTTGTGCCTCTCAGTTATCTTGCGTTTTTCTTGAAGTTGCTTACAACATACAGACAAATGTACTGGGCCACCTGCACACTGGAGCTGTTCAGCCATAAAAAAACAGGTTATGACGCTCCTGGTGCTCAGTTTTCCTGCTGATGTTAATGCCAGAGGTAGTTCACAGCTCTGCAGTTAGTGTGTGTGTGTGTGTGTGTGTGTGTGTGTGTGTGTGTTGGGGGGGGATTGCTATGCACCTCAGTGCTTGGCGACCGTGCTCTGTAATTTTAATTTTGGTCGTCCACTTGGTGGCTGAGTTCCTGTGGTTATTAAAATTAAGAGGCATGGCTCAACACTTTTGTCCAGAGATATATGTATGATCTCTGTATGATTGCCATGCTCCCTTATCCACTAAGTTCAGGAACTTTTTATGTCCTGTCAGCAGTATGCATTTGTGTAGGTTTTAATGGAACATTGGCATGGATGCATAAAACTGGCATCTAGAGGGGCTCCTCGTGGATATTTCAAGCATCATATCCTTCAGTTACTGCATTATGGCTCATTTTTATGCACCAATTTGTGCCTAAAATTGGTGCATGAAAATTTTAAACAATTTGTGCATCAAATCTTTATGCGATTTGTGCATAAAATATATGGAGGTAATCTCAGTAAGACTTTTCTATCACATATTGATACGCAGAAATTTATGCAATATGTGCACATCAATATATTATGGAAATGTGTCAATTAAGTGAACACACAAAATACAGGCAGAAGGTGGCAATTCACAATGTAATGGAATATCACATAAGTCAGCAGTAAGCATTCTGTAATTCTTACTTTCCTCAAGTAATAATATCCATATAATGTCCTAATATAACAACCTCCTTTTCTCTTCAGGCTCCTCCATGCTTATCAACCTGACTGCATGCACACTGCATCAGAGGAGAAGAGCATTTGCGTCTGGCGGGATAATTACCTTTGCAAAAGAGTGAGTCATTGTATGAGTTCATAATTCATATTAATATAGTTTTTTTTTCTTGCCTAAAAAAGACCCAGTTATGAAGCAAAAATGAAACACTCCTGTCTATGTATGAGTGGCATTTTATCGACTTTTATAAATTAAATAATTAAATAAAAGATTCTTTTTCTGCTTACAATCATAAAGAATTGCAGATATTCTCAACATTTAGGAGGCAAGTGCAGGAGCCACACTGTGCAGAGCTTTGTTTTGCTGCTGGGATGGAGGGGGTCTTCCTTCCAACCCCAGTTAGATCGTAATGTAATGTCTTAAATTATCATTTTTACAAGACACTTAAGATGCTTGTGTCTGGTTTACAGCAGTCCTTACAAGTTTTCAAGTGAACTCTGATAAACACGACTCAGAGTCTCATCTCTTTTTTACAGGGTCGTCCGTCTGACATGGGCACTGTTAAAGTGCACAGACCTTGCAGTGCGAATTTTCTTGCAGTCATGTATTTGACAGCTTTCTGCCAGCCTGGGATAATGTGTCGTGTTCGATCTGTTTGCCTATACTGCTGGCATTACAACTAAAGTTCCTGTGAGCTGGGATCCATTGGTAAACACTTATGTGGTATTTCTTTGGTGCGGTTCCGTTCTCAAGTAAGTCTGTGTGGCTTCTTATGCAGCAGTGGAATGAAGTAACGCATCTCTTCTGTCAGTGACCCATACATCATAACGGAGCAGCATAAGTGGCGACGCTGAAAGAATCCTAAACGGTGAGTGTAAAGGCTGAGTGGAGTATTAATCGCACTGCACTTTCTCTATAAATGTTAAATTGAGCTGGTTAGCTGTGAGCCCAGCTCCATTGTTAAGGTTTTACAACAAAAGATACCGCAGTTCATGTATTTTCTTCATAATGCAGTAAAACCTGAACCCTCCTACTTAAAGAGTAAAGGGGAGACAAAAGGAGTGAGTAAGCACTGATATGATTAAATATCCCCCCAATATCTCTCTCATACATGCACATACATAAACACACACACACAATTTAGGGTCATTACCAGAGGCTGACCTGATTAGGGATTTAAAAAGAGAATTGTTTTATGCCCTTCTCGCAGCAGGGGCAACACAAACAAAACAATATCATAATGTGCTGATGAATGAGAGTGGAAAGACAGACGCACAATGACGGCGATGCGTTATGAATAAAAGATCAGATGCCGCTGCGAAACCCGTCTTCCTTCACATTGAGATCCACCTTTTAGGTATTCTTCGATGCAAATGAAGGACCGAAGAGTTCAGAGACAGAGTGTCAATGTAACTCATTGAGAATGAGAAAGAGATAGAGGAAAACCATTAGTGAAGGAAACATATTGTCAAGCTGATTTATCTCATCACAATGCTTTCCACTTTGACTACTAGTACAGGGATTTGTTTCCCCTAAATCTGTGCTAGGTTGGAAAATACCTCCAACCTGATGCAATAATGTGATGGTGCGAATGGATGGGGTCAAATTTTTTCAGACTCGTTCTCAGAAAAAGTGTTACTGCCAAGCAATCCAGCAGTCTTTTAGTTGGAAGTTAACGGCATGTTGGAAGCTTCCTGCCAGCTTGAACTTTGACAATAACAGAGTGCTCCTGAAAGCCAAAGGTTTCAAAGGCAAAATGATTGCTCACTGTCTTGTAAAGCTAGGTGAGATCAATACCTGCAAATTATTGTATTGTTTCAGTATACAGAACTGAAGAAATGAATAGCCTGGTTCACAGTGATCTCTGTAGGAGCGCCTCATTCAGTTGTTTAGTGGAAGAAAAAAAAAACTAAAATAAAAAAGAATAATTTGAATGTGGGGACACATACAGCAGTGTTTTTTAACTATAGGTGTGGTGTCATTGTGAGGTTGCACGAATACAAATAAACACATTTCTTAATTACAAACCATAATTCTTTGATTGGTGAGTCCTACTGATGGCCTGATTAGAAATCTATCTTGACTCCTCTGTCAGGTTTCTGCTTGCACAGTTTTGTAAGTGCATCCAATATTTTCCAGCTTCATTGCTCATCTTGAAGCAAACAATATTTGGATATACTCCAAATCGCTACTGAAAGTCACCCACATTTGTCTGTTCAGAAAAAAGATGAAGCCTTTAGTGTGAGGCGTTTGGAAATAAATCAGCTGGACTTCTTTAAGTTTCCTGAAGAAGCTTCTTCAGTGCTAAAACCAAATGGTGGCGAGTCCCAAGTATTTAATCCCTAGTGGGAGTTGTCCATTCTTTCCAAGCTCCTTAACATGATCTGGATGACTGAGAACCTACACAGACACGATGGAGCCTTTTCTTTTCAAAACGTATTTGTGCACAGAGCACAGAAAAGAGCTAACTCTAAAAAGAGAAAGCAAGGATGAAACTTCCCACGAACAGACTTTTAACAAATGATGACAACATTTAAACCGCATCAGTGCACGAACCTCCTTTTGACTGTAGCGTGTTTCCATGGTAGAAGAGAATTAACACAGGCTGCAAAACATCATATAAAATAAAATATAAGAGACGCATCTCCCTTATTTGCTGTTTTCATATACAGGATACCAATTTAAACAGCTTGCATAGATGTGGGTGATGTCCACAAACACTGCCAAAGAAACCTCAATTAGCACACACTTATCTCAATATCATTAACATCAGTTTAGTCCTGATCCTATTTTTGCTATACATACAGTGAGCTCTAATTGTAGTCTATCCTTGTGGCTGTCTGCTCTTCTCTAATTGTGTCTCTCTTTTTCTAGCTCACATGCACAAAAATGTCGAGCCTGCATCAAGTTGTGTGCTAATTTGAAGAAAAGATTTCTCTTGTAGCGGTTCTAGTTTTTCAGGTGATTAGTGTTAGAATTTCTTGAGGACTCATCAGCTGGTTCACTCACAGAGCATGTGTTCTCTTCGAGGCAAAATCACTGAAGTATTGATTAGCTGTATCACATCGTTGCCACTTCCACTGGGCAGACTCAGAGCAAGGCTGTTAGCTGCTATATTGATTAATGAGGACAAATAGATGGACGATATGCCCCTGCACCAAATAAATACTTATTTAATTCCCCCGGTTAATACTTGCTTCATTTTTTTGCCTTTGACTTAAGTGGTTCCGGTTCATAAACCTCAAATCATAGTTACTCCTGTTTAATTTGTTTTATGATCATTTATTGGGTCATGCTGAAAGGTCATTTTTGATTATTTTGTATGTATTTCTGAGAAGCGTGGTTTGTGCCACAGTGCTCCACCATTGTTCAAAACCTTTAAGGATACCTCTATCATTTGCTCTCTGACAATATGCATGGGTTTATTAAGACCTGGCTACCCATAGCCAGTAGTAGATGTAGATGTGAACCAGTTCTTGTTGTTTGTTTCCAATGCAGACTGCTTGACAGTCAGTGTGTTCAAGTGCTGACAGTACAGCTCTATCGATTTTATTATTTTTATATTTCAATGTTGGTGAAAATTTCTTTTCTTTCGCTTTTATTCCTCACATCTTCTATTTCTGTCAGTTTTAATACCATGACTATACTAACACAGCAGCACAACTTCTAAAACATCACGCGTTTGTCAAACTTCCTGCCCTAATGCTTTTCATATTTGTTGTTCCTTTGACACTCTTGTTTCAAAAGCTCTAGCTGAAAACCCTCTACAGCCACTCTGTCAGTTTTACCTTTTAAAGGGATATATAAATTTAAAGGGGAGCCTTGGATTTATAATACACATAAAAAATTAGAGCACCATTATGAAAAGAAATAAATGTTTTATCTTGAATAATGTACCACTCTTGTTTTTGCAATCCTAGGGCACAATTTTTGTAATTTAATACACAATTAGAAGCCACTTTATTAGATGTACCTCTGGAGTTTAAATTCAGCAAGGTACCAGAAATATTCCTCAGAGATTTTTGTCCATATTGACATGATAACATCACACAGTTGCTGTGGATTTGTCAGTTGCACATCCATGATAAGAATCTCTTGTTCCGGCACATCCCGAAGGTGCTCTAATAAGATCCCTTGACTGTGGAGGTTATTTAAATACAGTGCACTCACTGTCATGTTCAAAAAAACAGTTTGAGCTTTGTGATGTGGTGCATTATCC
The DNA here is from genome assembly GCF_057382095.1 of Aulonocara sp. 'chitande type north' Nkhata Bay. Lineage (NCBI taxonomy): Eukaryota > Metazoa > Chordata > Actinopteri > Cichliformes > Cichlidae > Aulonocara > Aulonocara sp. 'chitande type north' Nkhata Bay. The sequence goes on from NC_141350.1 coordinate 42,268,854, forward strand.
TGCTGGAAGCAGCCATGGGCAAATATCGAAAAGGTCGGCAACAATACTCAGGTTGGCTATGGCACTGAATCAATGTTCAATTTGGTGCTAAGGAGCCCAAAGTATGCCAAGAAAATATTTTCCACACCTTTTCATCTCTACCACAGTCCTGAATTGTGATACAAGGCAGGATGGATCCATGCTTTCATGTTGTGTACACCAAATTTAGACCCAACCATCTGAATGTTGCAGCAAAAATTTAAGACCAATCAGACCAGGTAAAAATTTTCATCTATTGGCCAGAATCCATGTGAATTGTAGCCTCAGTTTCCTGTTCTTGATTGTTGTAGCCCATCTGCTTCAAGCTTCAGTATGTTGCGCATTCAAAGATGCTCTTCTGTATACCTTGGTTGTAACAAGTTTGAGTTAATGTTGCCTTCCTAGCTTCATGAAGCAGTCTGGCCGTTCTCCTCTGACCTCTAGGATCAATAAAATATTTTTGCTCAGAGAACTGTGCATTTTCTCTTTTTTTAGTCTGTTCTCTGTAAACCCTAGAGATGGTTGAGTGGGGAAGTTACTGCAGATCAGGAGTTTCTGAAACACTCAGACCCGCCACAGTCAGAGTCTACGTCCCTAAATACAAAGAGCTGCTGCCATGTAATTGGCTTATCAGAAGCGTCACCTAACAAAGTGACCAGTAATTTAAATCTGTCAGTCGCACAGCTCTATAGTTACACAAGCATCCACATGAGCATGCATTGTTCAGAGTGGGCAGTTTAAACATGGCTTAAGTTTGGTTGCTGAAACTAATGCAAAGTGCATTTTAAAGACTGGCCTTTAAAAACTCAGACGGGGCTTTGTGAGGTAAAGACGAGTTGTTAAAGTTTGCCAGATAATAAACCAAATAGATAGTAGACCAAAGTGAATATTTTACTGCACTCGTCCAGCATTTTAATTCAGTTCCTTTGGACTCAGAATGTGATTTTAATTAGATTTATAAAAAGGTAATAAAAAAAATAAATACTTAAAATACAAACTAATATGGGAAAAAAATGCCTCATACTCACAAGTAATTCCCCTTTCTCCATCACCAGCTCCTTAATTTGCTGCCTGGGTTGCGCTCTCTGACTGATGTCAGGATTGAGTAATTAACATTTATCAGTCTCAAAGAGAGACCTTTCCCCCACAAGAGGAGATTGATGTCTAACCTGCCATGGTCTTTACTTGCCCACTACACCACTCCCTCAGCCATTACTAACAACAGACGGTCAGGGAAAGAGCTCATATCAAGGCTGAACTGTCATTAGCTGCCATTATATTCTGTAGAGCTGCTAATACTGAGTGACTGGCCAATTTGATATGGTGAGATCTACTTGGAAAGTTCATGACCAGCAATGCAGCCATCAGATCTAATGTGCACTGATACAAGTAGTGATAAATTTCAAATATAATATTATTAAAACTGCCTTATCATTACCAGCCCTGCATAAAAAGAAAATACCTCACTTTATACTCACCTTGTTATGAGTGCAGTTAATAGGTTGATCCCATCTGGTGATGTGCTGGCTACCATAAAGAATAGAATAGAATAGAATTCAACTTTATTGTCATTGCACATGCACAGGTACAGGGCAACGAAATGCAGTTTGCATCCATCCAGAAGTGCTTTAGTGATATAGATATATTACAATATATATTAGCAATAATATAGATATGTGAGTATATTACAGAAATGGGTCTATTATGGTATGTTATAATGTACACGGTATGAAGTATGTTGTGAATATTCTATAACTATAAGTATGTACAGGCTGTAGTGAGTGCAAGCTATGTACAGGATATGAACAGGATATAAATATGAAAAACTATACAGAATATGAAATAAATAACTTTACAGAATCTGGGATATACAGCTATACAGAAATGGGAACTATGCAAGTTGTAAACAGTTGTAGGATTAAAGATTATCGAATGTACAGAATGATTATTTACACAGAGCTATACAGTAGTGCAGTTAAGATAAGTGAGGGTGTAGATAGTTTCTACAGAGGCTATATAAAGTGCTAGTGGTTGTGAGTGGTGGTTCAGTCCATGTTATTATTGTGTGTTTGAGGGTACAGTTGTCCATTGTGGGTGTGTGTATGTTCAGTCCATGTGTTAACGTGGGTCAGATGTAAGGAGGCAGAGTTCAGGAGTCTGACAGCTGTGGGGAAGAAGCTGTTCCGGTACCTGGTGGTCTTAGTCCGGAGGCTCCTGTGGCGCCTCCCAGAGGGCAGGAGGGTGAAGAGTCCATGTGATGGGTGACTGGGGTCTTTGATGATTTTCCCAGCCCTTTTCAGACACCGCTTCCTGTAGATGTCTTTTATGGCAGGAAGTGGTGCTCCGGCGATGCGCTGGGCAGTTTTCACGACCCTCTGCAACGCCTTCCGGTCCGAGGCAGAGCAGTTCCCGTACCAGACTGTTATACAGTTGGTCAGGATGCTCTCGATGGTGCAGCGATAGAAGTTCACCAGGATGTCTGAGGACAGGTGGTTCTTCCTCAGAGTCCTCAAGAAGAAGAGGCGCTGGTGAGCCTTCTTGACCAGCTTGGAGCAGTTGGTCGTCCAGGTGAGATCCTCGGAGATGTGGACTCCCAGGAACTAAAGTACTGACAGACAGGCTTTCACAGGAGGATGAATTTCTGATTATATATGAGAGAGTCTTATCAGTTATCTGCATTATATCTGAGTTTTGTTTTGAATACGGGAACTGAATAGCCTTTTTTCTCTCTCTTTCAGCTGGTTGCAAGATTGCAACTGGATAATATAGAAAAGAGCCTCCTACTAAAAAGCTAGGAATCTATACTCCAGCAGAAACCACAGTGTACAGTGCAATAAAGAGATTAGAGATGACTGTGGTGATTAATTTGGATTTGCTCACTCTGTGTGACACTACAGTGGGCTGCATTCCAGATAAAAACAGTAGAAACATGACGTACGTCAGTCTGCACTGAGGATCTGTTAATGAATTTAGAAAAAGCACATTTCCTGACATCTATGAATATTTATAAAAATGTAACCAGACAGTAAACCTTAAATAAAGTAATAAATATATAAATTATGAAGATACAAGCATTATGATTTCTTGTTGACTTTTCAGACTTGTGAATATAACTCCTGATAACTGGAGACCTTTGGCGAGAGAAGCTCGCTGCTGCGTTTTGCTTAATTTTAACAATGTATGTCTCCTTTTAATGTTATTCATTGTTTTGCAGTTTATTCACTGTTCAAATATACATGCTGTTTATTATCAAGCGTACACTGAAAGCTCCAGGCACTGTGGAGTAACAGCAGAGCATTCGAGAGAAAACTACACTGTTGTGCAAAACTCTTGAACCACCCCTCATTTTTTTATACTTTGTTTCCAAGCAGCCAAAGTCTGTTGTAATTTTTTTAAGCTGTGTAAGTCATTAGTTAGCTTTCAAAAGGTCCTTCAAAGCTTTTTTTAATTGGACATTTTATTGACTGTTTTCCAACTCATTTTCAGTCCAGCCCTTGACTTCAGCATTTTCAGAGTAAAAGTTGTATTATTGAATGTGTGTTGTGTCTACACGTAACATACAGTTTACCAAAGAACTAATTTAAAATGATATCTTTAAGCGATTTGTTGCAAGCAGACTGTTGCAAAAATGTCTACTATGAAAAATGCCAAAGATACCTGATAAAATAAAATAAACTAAAAAATTGGATACTTGAAAAACAAAAGAAAAAGCAGTAGGCCTAAAAAAAAAAACTGTCTACAGCAGACAAAAGGTATCTGAAAATCATGTCCTTAAGAAACAGGGGGGGAAAAGAGCAAAAACCTAACATGACACACTGCTTTTCTTCTATGGGCACTGACCACTTAAAATGCTAGCTGCCTTTGAGTGTAGTTTGTGCATAATTGATTTTTAGTTTAAGAAAATGGTGTTAATACCTTGCAAAGAAAAAAGGGAGAATTATAGCAAATGGCCCATTTTTTCCTTTTCTTCTTTTACCAAACTGATTTTTTTTATTGCCAACGTGCTGTAACTACAAGAAACCAGTACATGCAATATTACAAAATACTAAATATAAAATGGTTAAATTTTTTCTCCAGTCTTGTTTTCTTCTGCTCTATATTTAAGTCCCAAAAAGAAACCTTTTCATACTATATGGTTCAGACTTAATGTGTGACATGTCAACATATCACACCACTAAACTGTAAGAACCCTTAACTGCTGTTGTTCAGACCATTTGTCGTGAATGCTAATTAGCAAAATCATTCATGAGGTTCAGGTTTCAGTGGAGTGTAAATGAAACAAAGAGTAAAACACTGTCATATCGCTTAACACAACAAAAAACAACAACAACATGAAAAACAAGAAAAAGATGTAGGCGAGCTGTGAGCGAAGCTAAAAGTGTATAATTTATGTTGATGCTCCTCTGGCTGTATAAACGATTTTACATCTGAAGTGAAGCTGTATTTGATGGGAAGCTCTCAGGTGAATGTTGCTTCATTAACTTTTAGTGATTGCTCTTGGAAAGATGGATGGGAAGTGTAAGAATTGATGAGAAACGTGCCACTGTGTACCCACAGACTCCACAAAATCACACAGAATTCACTTGCAAATAATAATAAACAGCATACACTTTGAGTCACTTACACAAAAAAAACCCATCTAAAAATAAATCATCTAAAGAAAACCTGGCTTCATTAACTGCAGTGGGAAGGGCATTACTTTTGAGCACACAGCACCCGCAACCTTTGAATTAACTTATAATCTTCCAGACAGTAAAAAATTATGCCTTCAGACTATTTTCATACACCTTGAGACAGAGACTTACACTTCAATTAGAAAGTACTTGATGAGTCATTGTCACAAAGTCATTTGTAGTCAGAAAAAACTTTATATTTTATAACATCAGGTAGGAGGAGATAATCATTGGTGTTTGATTTGCATGCGAGACAAGTCAGATACACTGAAATTATTACTGCAAGCACAGAAGTGAAGAGCTACGGGGAATATACAATGTGTTTCCACAACCTGACACTATCATGAAAGAGCCTGTCCCACTGAAAGAGGGAATACACACTATTTTCTCATCATGCAGCATGTGAAAATAGCAGGAAAATGCCAGACATGTCTGGAAATATATCAGAAAGAGCATTTCTAATGTTGGTGCTTTTAAAAAAAAAAAAAGGTTTATCTGAGAGTGAAGAGATTTTCCTTTTCAGCTTTGTGATATGGAGAATAGCCCCGTATTTGCCAAGGTGCCTAAAGCCCCTTGAGCACCTATGTAATCTCACTTTTTGTAGCGCTGCCAAACATGAGCTCCCCATTGCAGTGCTTGGCTAAATGGGACCGACAGCAACAGATTGCCCCGCAGCCCATTTACCTTTGGTAATAAAGGCCTCAGTTATCCACTCAGAGTCATTTAGGAGGCTAACTGTAACACACTTTGCCTGTAACCTCGAGCGCAAATCACAAACGCTCTTTTCTAAATGTAATAAAATACTTTTCTGCTTCAGTGGTAATTAATAACAATGTTTACAATGGATACTTTGATTCTTAGGCCAGCTATGATTAAAATTCATGCAGTGTCTTAAATAGATTATTATATTATATTATATTATATTATATTAGATTAGATTAGATTAGATTAGATTAGATTACATTACATTACATTACATTACATTAGATTATTGATTTTGGATTATTGTTAAACATTAATATTTTTGTCAAGACTATACTAGACCACAAAGTGGTTGGTCCTCGTTATCTGTTGGGTTTGTTGAACCTCTCTCTGCTACTAGCATCTCCATTTCCTTCTGCTCTTCTTTGTTCCTCTGTGTCTGTTTTCATTTTTCAGTGTTAGCTATATGCCTTTTGGTCTGATGATGATGGTAATTTTTTCTTATATGTTTCGTTGTGGTCTTACCTTTGTTATTTTTCTTTCTTCCCTGATTGTCTGCTATGCCTTAATTGTTTCTACCTGTGTCTTATTTCCAAATTAGCCCTGCGAGTACATTTAACCTTGGCTTTCCTTGTGTTTTTTTATTTTAGGATCATCTGGTTTGTGAGTATGTCCTATGTGACTGTGGTTATTAGCTTTTCCCCCCTTCCTTTTATTCAGTAAGTAAAGCTCAACTTTGGATTCATTCACCAAGTTTGTTTATCTGCATTTGCATCCCGGTTTGAACTTATGTTAGCTGCATCTACAGCCTACTGCACAACATAAAAACACAACTAGGGAGTTTACTTTATTATTTTACAAAGTAGTAGATACCCCATCAGTGGAGCTGAGAGGAAATAGATGAAAATTTTGGGGCGATTTTCCAGAGAGGACTTGAAGCCAGGAACAGGTCCTAATCGAAAACTGTTAATTCCAGGCTAAAATAAAATTAGCTTTATCAAACAGACAATTGCTGACTACTGACTCCTGAGGAGGTGTAATATGAAGCAATATTAATGGGTTAGCACATTTGTACATTTGTAGGCTATTTATCACCCAAATTAACTATCAATAAAATCAATTTCAGTTACCTGCTACTGGTGCAACAGCACGAGAATAGATTTAGTGTGTTCTTGGACTCTGTTTTCTCCCCGATAAAGACTTTTATGTGAAATCTAACCACACCATGGAGAATAAAGATATTTTCATTTTATATGATAGTGCAGTGGATTTTTTTGAAGAAGTTGAAGTGTTTCAAATCCAGGAAGCACTCCTTCTTAACAATTCAAAATTAATTTCTGTTGAAGAATTACAGTGATTTCCACATCTCCTTTATAAGGCTGTGGGAGAGTGACAGACCTGAAGACACTGAGTGTCAAACTGTAACATGTAGCTCTCATGTTAAACAGCAGCACTGAGCAGTAAAGCAAATATAACTCAAGATAATAATGTTTTCCACTCAGTGTGCTTCTGATAATCATAAACTCACAAGATAAATCATTTTGAGCATTAGTCCTTTATTTGCAGCAACAGTGTTGCATTTGACTGTTTTTGATCTTTATCACCCAATCATCTGATCATGTCCTGATTTGAGTGAACGATGCTCTGCTGTTCCCGTGTGTGCCGAAGAAGAGTCAAAGTCAAGCCTCCCTTCTTGTAAGCTCACACATAACCTGAAGCAAAGAGCTTGTGTATAGAAAGACAGTTGGTAACCACCATTATTTTTATTTTTATTTAACCTTTATTTAACCAGGAAGATCCCACAGAGATTAAAAACCTCTTTTTCAAGGAAGACCTGGCCAAGATAGGCAGCAGCAAGTATCTCACAATTGTGACACTGTTATTTTAGTAAAGAATGTCTAGCCATGTTTAAGTTTCTTCAAGCTACACCGCTCTGGACTGTAGAGTACTGAATTATAAGAAGATTTAACTAAAACCACCTATGCTAATCTGAATGAGGTGGAACAAGGTTTCTTATAAAACAATGAATGAATTTAGAAACCTTGTTCCACCTCATTCAGATTAGCATAATTGTACCATAATGTGAAGAATTCTATTTGAAAAAAAAAACTGCACAGTCTATGGAAGATAAACTGCATGCATCAGCTGTAGAAACAACGAAAATGAAAGCCAGGATGTCTATTTGTAAGGACTTCACTGAGAACAAACAGCTAAACAACTTCAAGTATCTCCTTATTCTTCTGTGAAACAAATATATTCACATTATAATACTTATGCCACACAGCTGTTGGGGAAGAATATAAACATTAATCTAAAGATATCTGCTGCTGAAGGCTCAATACAGACATTACAGATTGGTGGGGGACCTGCAAATGAAGACCACTTGGATGAGTTACTGACAGGAATACTGGAGTGCCAGCAACCTTTGGACAACACCAGGTTATGTCCATCTAGATAGTTTGCACATATTTTCTCCTGTTAAATTTTCTGTTGTTTATGTGTGTTCCTATCTCCTCATTTAATCTACATTTATTTGAAATTTGTATGAATTATTCTATTTCTCAGGTGACAAAACACATGGAGGAAACTAAAGGGTTGCAAAGCAGTTTAAACTTCAAATCCTCAGAGGCAAGGGTAGCAAGGTTAGTGCTGGTCATTTACTATCCATTGAAAGCCCAGCTATTGAATTTCATGAACTTAAATTAAGGTAATTTAGGGAGGAGCAGGAAATGAAAAAATAAAGATACTGCTAGTAGATCTGGAAATGAAGGCGAGAGATGCACCTCTCATTTCAAAAACGTAGACGTTTTCATTACTGATGCTGAAAATCTGGGTTTTTTTTTCTGTTTCTCTGTGGTAATTAATTCTACATCTGGACTGGATCAGACTGTTTTAAACCAAGGATGAAGGGAGGGAGGTCAGTGCAGTTGCTGCAATGAAGTGTGTGCATGAGCCTGGTTATAGTGCCATTACTCAACTGTCATGGGGTGCAAGCATGGTGCTCTGAGCACACCCACTGTCACTGAGCAGTACTCTATTACAATGTCCACTTTACCTTTTAACAGTGGAAAACTATAACTGAAGGGTGCATACATTTTTTTATTTGTTTGTATGAGGCTCATATTCATGGATATTCATTTTAACTTCTAGCTAGCCTCAAGGCAGTCTATGGCTTGTCCTTTTTGTAGCACTGCATACACTGTGAATGTCTTCACATACGAATCATTCATTGATGTCACCAAAAAACACCTTAAATTTAGAGGCACCTGGTGCCAAATTGGTACAGGCTGTCCTCTTTGGTTCACGGAAGTGAAATAATCTCCGCTGTATTTCCTTCATGCATTTGAAAATGATCTTGAAAACTCCTTTCATCAAATTCTTGTTTATCTTAATTAATGCAGTCCAAGTAATCCATATGTTTTCTTCGACAAACATTAACCTGTGGTTAAACCTACATCCCTGGAGGTTTAGTTTAAGCTTCAATTTAATCCTAGAGAAGCACCAATCTTCCTTCAGAAAATTGCCAATTTCATTCAGGACTAAGCGTAGGAGAATTTCAAAGCATGATTGAGAAAACTTTTAGATGGTGTCGAGGAGGGAAATTATTTTACTGCTATAGTTAAATAATTGTCATCATTACCATTGCATTAATAATAAAATCTGGAGTTTATATTGCATTCAAAGGTTTAAACAGAGTCTCTTTCAGAAAGACTGAGTTGCAGGCTGACAGGAAGTTGTATGCAGAAAGAAGCAGGAAGTTATTTTGAGCCGCAGGCTAAGACGAGGCTTTAACAATGTAACAGATAGCTTTAAGAAGGCCTTAAGATCAGATCATTTTATATTAAGGTTTTAGTAGAGGTTCTTGGTTAAAACATTTATTTAGTAGAAGACATACACATAGTCTCAGTGAGCTTCTGGTCTGGTAAAAGGTCAGAAGTGCAACAGGTGAATTGAGAAAGAGCATTTGAGGACGAGACACAGACAGTAGGTGAAGAGGTGACACAAAGAGCATGTGAGGTCAACACACACACACACACACTTTAAATTAGATTTATTTAGAGGAAGAGGTTAGTTATGTTTGGCTGTAACTGCAAAATTGTCTTGGTAAAAGAGGAACCGTTTCTTGTTGTCTCGGCAAGAAAGAGGAACAATTCATTTTAAGATAAGAACGGAAAGTACCAAGCCATGAAAATAGAAGATGATTTTCTAGGTGAAAAGTCATGAGGATGTTGATCTGATCTATGTATAAAATGTCCCGGTGACGTATGAAGGGGCGTCAGTAAACAAACCCTGATGCTATAAAATATCTGTTCATGCTTTGATTAAGTCGAAGACTACTTCCTGTCTGCGTACAGAGTTGTCTTCCCACACGTGTGTTCATTAAAATCATCGTTTGACTTCACCCGGCCGGATCGGTGTGGTTATTCTTCGATCACCTCTTGTACCCTTCCTCAATACTGAATCTTAACATTTGGGGGCTTCGTCCGGTTATTGAGGAGGGTGAGTTGGAGGTTTAGACGGAGAAATCCGGGGTCTTGGGTGGTCTGACGGGCAGACATGAATTCCAGTGGTCTAAGTGAGTGGGCATAAGCCGGCTTATCCAAAAGGTAAGGCACTACCTGTTGAATTATTTCCAAAGTGTGCCAAATTGGACATGATAAAATTTAAGTCTACTCACTGAAGTTACTGGTGGATGTCTGTTTTGATTTTGATAAGAATCTGAGGATTTAAAGCAGTTGGACTGCTGGTAAGGATTTAATACGGTTAGGACCGTGGGAAGCAGTGGACTGCTTAATGATTTTAGTATGTTAGGGAATTTGCTTATTTTTTGGTTATAAGGGTGGACCTGCTTCAGTTATACACTTGTTTCGGGTGTTGATTGTTGTTTCAAAGTATTATAAATTATTTTAGAACGGAACCGTGGGGGTTCTAGGAAGCGCAGTTCTCGGAGGTAACGCTCCCTCCCGGCCAGGGACGCTTGGCCCTGACCTATCGGCGAATAGGGTTAGTACGGTTGGCAACCGGGGAGAACTTGGGAACCTCCAAAATAGCTAGGAGTTAGTCTCCTTACCGTTTGAAACGGTATCTGCGCTTTTTTGGCCAGCAGAAGTGGATTTCGGGCGTGTAACTTTAACCTAAAACTTCAAAAAGTTTGGGTTGGTTGACGCTTTTAAATTGAGTTAGGGATTTTAGAAATGAGGCCAGAAACAGTTAATGTCTTGAGACTGGTTAATTGATCGCAAAAAGCGGTTATTTTAAATTTGTCGAAATTGGTTAGGCGCTAAAGCTGACAGATCTGACAGTAGTTGTAAATATAAGACGTCGTTGTAATATAGAATAATAAAATTTGGTGTGAGAGATCTCTGTGTGTCGAGTCAGTAATGCACTGACTGCCTGCTGCTATTTTTGGAGGTGTGTGTGAGTGAAAATGCAAATTAGTAAGCAGTGAACTGTTTAAGCCACAGTTGGTTTTACAAATACTGCTGCAAACATTGTTGAGTGTGTGTTTCAAATGCCATTTATGTTTATTAGAGGACTATAAATAAAGTTTTGAGTTGCCGTAGTGGAGGTATAGTAATTGACTGAGTTTGGATGTAGATATATAAATATATTGAGTGCACTGTATATACTTAAGGCTAACACATCACTTTCAGTAGTAACTGTTCTCCAGCATTAGTTGCTGGTGGGTTTTATTTTTTCAATTTCTTGTGTGTGCGGTGAGAATTAATGGAGGTGTCAATTTTTGTTTGTTTTTTACTTGCTCTTTTTGATTATGACAAGCATGTCTAAAATACTCTTAGGAAAGTGTGTTGAGTTATATTCCTTAACTCTAGTCACAGTTTAAGTGTGAATGCGGTGACTAGAAGCTTTGACATGATGAATAAAGGTGTGAGAGGTATTTCTTGGGTGATGTAAAGTAGGACGTTTTAAAGTTTGAAAGTGTTTTTAATTTGAGAGAGGCATGAGTGATGTTATAAGAGTTTAGTTTATTTAAAAGGTGTGTGTGAGAGGATTATGAAATCATTGTGTGAATGATGCTACATTTTAGGTCAAAAGTTAGTAGAATTACAGAGGGTTTGTAGATTGTAAATACAAAATAAGTTTGATTAGCCTGGAGAAACAGCAAAGCAGCTTGAGCTGCTCTGAGCAGCTGCGTGCGGTGTGTGTGTAACAGGAAATGGTGTGGGTGACAGGAAGTTTGCATGCCCATATAAGGTGATGTGTGAACAGAGGAAGTCTGAGAGAGAAGTGTGTGTGTAGGCAAAAGGCAGAGTGTGTGCGTGAAATAAGGGAGTATTGTTTTTACATCAAGGTTTAGTAGAACTAAAGTAGAACGTCACAAACAAACAAAAGAAGGTAAAATGAAGAGAGAAAATAATGTGGTTCCCTGACCGGGAGAGAAAATAACTGACAATTACATTAATGAATAGAAAACACACATACACAAAGTGCCATATGTGAAATTATTCTGGGAAGGAGTCAGAATTGAGATAGCTTATTATAGAGATAGTTTAACATAAGATGCAATGAAGGAAGCAGCTTACATTCCTTTAATTCCCAGAGCCAGTGTGTTCCCTCCCCTGCCCACTTGGGCCCCGTATCAGGCGAGTATGGAAGGCTGGATAGCCCATGACGGGTAAGATCCCTCCTCGAAACCCTGGGACAACCTAAGGCAGGCACAGTCACGATTACTCTCGGACCTGACGGGTAAGGCCGCTGGGCTAGGGTGGAGGTGGAAAGTGGCAAGTGGAGCCCTACCTTCTGGCTGAGGACAAGGAATGCTGCTATTTAAGGTAGGAAATCAGAATTTGGGTTAGTAAATTTGGGGAGGAGAAAATTGACTGTTTAAAGGCAAAATTATGAAGGAGTCTGACACACTGTAAAAGCACCATATGCAAATTCACACACGCAAACAGGAAATGCATTAAACTTATAAAGACAAGACAAGCTCATGGAGTTTAATGCATAGACACTGATTAAACCTGGCTAAGAACACAAACATAGGCAATGAAGAACAGCTTGCTATCTTGTATGAATGATACAAGGGTGTGAATGTTTAATAAAATACATTTGAGTTTGTAATTGAGGAATAGAATAAGCCATATGACAAAGGGAGTTATGAAAACGAAAAAGGGATTAAAGTAGTTTTAAAAAAGAGTGACTTAGGAGTGCTCTCGTACTGAGTGGTCAACACTAGTGATCACTGTTGGAAGAAATAAAATGATTTAATGAGTTGGGAATGTTTGAACATATGTTTCTGTTGTTACAGCTTCTTGAGAGATGACTCAGTATGCAAATTAGCTGGAGTGTGTGTGTGACTGTGACTTTCAGGAAGAGGAAGCATAGCAGAGACGAGAAGTGCAGATTGGGGTAGGGAATTTATAGTTTAGTGATTATATGATGTCGTAAGGGGTCTTATGTTGAATTTAAGAGTATAAGGGGATGATTTTTGTTTGTAAATTGAGTGGTTTTAATGAGACTTTTGGTGTATTGAGGAGGTGAAATTATGTGGTGGCAAGATTTCTGTGTTTAAGGTTGTTGTGGTGATGGGTTGATTCTGTCAGGTAGGTTGTTGTTGTTGTTTTTGTTTTTAATAGGGGGAGTTTTAGGAAACATGGACATGTCTAAAAAATTGGGCCCATTATTTTGTAACAGTGCACTTAAAGAAAACCTGTCAGGTGATTTTGTTTTGTTTTTATGAGCTAACAATCAGCTCTATTTTTCATTTCTGTTTTAAGCAGGCCTGCAACAGTGAATAACGGCGCTGAAAATTCTCGGGAGGAGCAAATATAAGGGGGCTTTCCAGATTACAATTGGCTGAGGAGAGCTACCTGTGGGGACTGATCAAGGTCGTAAGTCCCTGTAAAAAGGATTTTATGCGAGTCAATCCAGTCCAAAAGCATGAAGAAATATTTTCCTATGGAAAATAAAAATGACGGAGCTCATTTTGCTGAGGGTGGAGAATCTGACGCGGGAAGCTCCACTATCAGCAAATACATGGTGTGACTGCATGTGAGTGAATGTGAGGATGAATTAATGTGGACAAACAATTTGCTTTTACCAGAAAAATTTTTGTTTTGTTGACTGGGGTTAGATTATGGGATTATAGTATATTGTTGGGAGAATGCCAAATGCTAAAGGGGAAATATTTTTTGATGTAACTCAGTTATCATTAATTGAAGAAACACATGACTGATAACTGTTCTGTTTTAAGTTTATTTTATGACATAGATTGGATCATGAGTGGGGAAAACTGAGCATTTTTAAGTTTTGTATAGTATCTTGATACATGAAATGTATCAAGATAAAGGGGGGTTTAGGGTTTAATAATTTAATTGTTTAATAATTTAGGATCATTTCAGGACCTTTTGGGTTTTTGATCATTTGGATATGGTAAAACTGAAACTGTTATTTTTAAGTTAAGGTTAAAAGATTAAAAGTGAACTTGTCACGGTTTGCGAGCCGAGCCGTGTGGAGTTGTAGAAAAGGACCCAAAAGGCGGCAGCTCTGGTGCAGGTGAATATTTATTTACAACGGTGGGCACAAAACAGCACTGGTGGAAAAACAAGAAACCGGAAACCTAAACTGGGTAAGCTAATAACACAAACCAGAAACGAGGATGCAGGGAGGTCCGGGGAAATACACAAGAGACGCAGGGAGACCGAGGGGAAACAATATAGACGAACCAGGAACTACAATATCAGAAGACACAACTTAAATACACCCAGAGCACGGGGAGAACACAGACATAACAGGCTGGGGGAAACATGGAATAAACACAAAGAGAGACGAGAGCTCATAAATACACAGAGGGGCACAAGGGGGTAAGAGTCACAAAGGGAAAAAACACTTAGGGAACACCACAACAGGACACCTCAGAAAACCTGGCCTAAATAAGGAGCGAAAATACAAGGAACCAAGAATGCTGGGCCAACATGGCCCAGGACCATGAATCCTGTTTAGAAGATACAATGCCGGTTTTTCAAAGCTGTGAATAAATCTTAGAGGGAAAATTAGTGAGGGTTGAAGGAGTAGAACAGCTTTGATTTTTTGATCTTTAGAAGAAGTGGTTATAATGTAGGCTTACACATACAGATATTACATAGGAGGTATTTTTAGGATAAAAGGGGGAGCTTATAAATAGAAATGATTTTTATACATATTGCATTTTGTGCTTTTAAAGGAGTTGTGGCTCAAATTTGTCTCTGGAGGGTCACGAGCCTTTGGCTAGCGCTATGATTAGCCAATCTACTGTGAGGATAATATGAGTTCATGAAGGATTGCACACGCTTACAGACACAGAGTTAAGAAACACACATGACAGTATTGATTCCAGGCAAAAGGCCTTAAATTCATTTAGCTTTTAACTGAACTTGAAGGACCAAAGAGGAAGGAAAGCATATGTTTTGGTTAAGTCTGATACATTAGAATTAGAAGGTATTGTTACATTAAAAGGAGCAAAATGAAATAAAAAGGCTATACCAAAACAGGTGATAACATAGGAAATGTGAGGTTTTAAAATGAAGTTGGTGTTAACACATAGGAGTTGTTTCAAGGCAGCATTTAGCTATGATGAAATGTATACAGGAGTAATTGCTTATATGCTTAAACTTAATTGATTAAAGTGGTTGTTTTCTTTTGGAGTAGATTAACTTGCAGCAGCGACAACTTGTGCACAGGATGTTGATGATCAGATAAGGGAAAATAGAGCGAGCAACTGGACGTGAAAGCAGGGCTTAAAGAGTTTAAAGTGATGAGGAACGTTGGAGAATATACATAAATACAAGTCAATAAGTTAAGAGCATAATTAGGATCAGGCTTTTGATTAAAGAGTCCCAGATAGGATAAGTTAGGGAGATGCAAGAAAAGGTGTTTTGTTTCCTTTGCAGAAGATCTCGGCGACCACAGGAGGGGCGAGGATCCTGGAGATCTCGAGGTTCGAGACCACTAGAGAAGGGTCTGCGTGAGGACACAATGTATTGTGACCTCTGGTGTTCCAGAGGTCAAAAGGGGGAGTGTCGAGGAGGGAAATTATTTTACTGCTATAGTTAAATAATTGTCATCATTACCATTGCATTAATAATAAAATCTGGAGTTTATATTGCATTCAAAGGTTTAAACAGAGTCTCTTTCAGAAAGACTGAGTTGCAGGCTGACAGGAAGTTGTATGCAGAAAGAAGCAGGAAGTTATTTTGAGCCGCAGGCTAAGACGAGGCTTTAACAATGTAACAGATAGCTTTAAGAAGGCCTTAAGATCAGATCATTTTATATTAAGGTTTTAGTAGAGGTTCTTGGTTAAAACATTTATTTAGTAGAAGACATACACATAGTCTCAGTGAGCTTCTGGTCTGGTAAAAGGTCAGAAGTGCAACAGGTGAATTGAGAAAGAGCATTTGAGGACGAGACACAGACAGTAGGTGAAGAGGTGACACAAAGAGCATGTGAGGTCAACACACACACACACACACTTTAAATTAGATTTATTTAGAGGAAGAGGTTAGTTATGTTTGGCTGTAACTGCAAAATTGTCTTGGTAAAAGAGGAACCGTTTCTTGTTGTCTCGGCAAGAAAGAGGAACAATTCATTTTAAGATAAGAACGGAAAGTACCAAGCCATGAAAATAGAAGATGATTTTCTAGGTGAAAAGTCATGAGGATGTTGATCTGATCTATGTATAAAATGTCCCGGTGACGTATGAAGGGGCGTCAGTAAACAAACCCTGATGCTATAAAATATCTGTTCATGCTTTGATTAAGTCGAAGACTACTTCCTGTCTGCGTACAGAGTTGTCTTCCCACACGTGTGTTCATTAAAATCATCGTTTGACTTCACCCGGCCGGATCGGTGTGGTTATTCTTCGATCACCTCTTGTACCCTTCCTCAATACTGAATCTTAACAATGGTTATTTTAGTCTAGGATTTGACTTGATGTCTTGGAAGCCATCCCTTAGTGTTTTTGAGACATCACAAAGAACCTGCTATGGCCATAGCACATCTTCACCATGGTGAAGAAGGCTGCTATATGTCTGTACCTCTGAAAGAAACTTGAAAGGGCTAAACAGAAGTCAAGTTCTTCATCTGAAGTTAACTTTCACAAAGAAGCAATAGAAAGCATCGTAACGGGAAATGTCACAAACTGGTATGACCTGAAGGCTGTGCAGCAAGTGATTGAAACTGTGCAGAGGATCACAGACACCCATCTCAAAGCATCCGTGATATCTGTGAAGTGAGGAGTCTGCAAAGAGCTCAAAAGATAATGCTAATAATATTGATAATATCAACCCCAGCCACAACCAGCCAATTAAATGATGCAATTATGAAGTGTTAGATTTATAAAATACAAAGTGATGGTTGCCTCTCCTTTATATGTGTGTTTGTATTACATTTGCAGTGCAAAGTTAGGCCTGTGAAAACAGTGAGTATGAAAGTTTGGCATTTATATGCAAAGAAACATGATATTAAACTGAGTGATTTTGTTCACTCTTATTCATCCAAAGGGTTTTGGCTACTTTGTGCCACAATGTCCTATATATTAGATGCACCTTGGAATACTGTCCATGATTGCATGATACTGTCCATGAGCAAACGTTGCAGGTCATAGGAGGAGACAAAAGCTTAACATAATGAAAAGCACCAACAGTGTTCATCTTATGTCTCTATCTGGTATTGGTGCTTTCTGAGGAGGCTGTAGCTCAGGTGATAGGATGGGTCAGTTCCCAAATCGTCCAGCCACAATCCAAAGTATCCCTGGGTAAGAGACTGAATCCCAAGTTTCCCCCCAATGTGAGCATGTATGTGACTGTTAGAAAGCACTTAGGCACAGAAAAAGTGACTGCTGCAGAAAGCACTTTGAGTGCGCAGTTGAGTAGAAAGGTGCTATATAAGTACCACTCCATTTATCATTGTGTTTTATTTTGGTAATCACTTACTTTCTGTGTCTCTAATGCTTTTGCTTCCTGCCGTTGTGTTTTTCCCTTCATTTTTGGATTGTTTGCTCCTCCCTCATTAGGCTTAGCTGCATCTATGTATATTTATATCCCATCCCTCCCTTTGTTAGTTGTCAGCACGTCTGCTTGCTAACATCCTTCCCTGTCTTTATTCCTGAGTTTGTTCTTTTAGCATGATTTGGATTGTTCTTCATTATCCTTCTCCTGCCTGAACCCTGAGGCATCTTTTGCCTTTCTTCTTCAGTAACTTTCATGAAAGTTTGTTTTAGCTGCCTGTCGCTTTGTTTGTGTTTTGAACTATACCAAACAATTATAGTCTCTCTGAGAATAACACTTTTATCTTTGAAGACAACGATCATGGTAAATCTTCACATTTATATGGTGGGTGTTTAAGGTCCCTGAAACTTGCTATATTTTTTTTTTTTACATTATCCTCCTATTTGACTATATGAAGACCATCATTTACAAAACAAATTCCAAGTTGTATTTAGTACAAACCTAATAAAAAAAAGAGTTGTGGTGCCATGTGAAAGTTAAATAAAGTCAGAAAGCAGTGATTTGTAAATCTTACAGACCCATATTTTATTCACAATATAACATCTCAAATGTTTGAAACTGATTAAATAAACAAATTTTAAAAGAAAATATTAGCTTACTTTTACTCCCTTTCATAAATAGTACTTAAATGTCTTGCTATAAAGACACTATAGCTGCTAAAGTAGGCAAGGCCTTCTGTGAAAAATAAATTGTCTGGATGGGAGTATATGTTGCTCTCAAAAAACTTTCAGCACTGATGGTGCCTTTCCAGATGTACACGTTACCAATTCTAGTTCCATTTCCAGCTGCACGTCCTTCTTCTCTATAGTATGGATGATGCAGCATCCATAGTTTTCAAAATTAATTTCACAATTCTGTTTATCGCTGCAGTGAACTGTGTTCACAGACAGTCAATAATGCACTTTTTTAATACAGAGTTGAGATCTCAGATTTCCGATGCTGATTTTCAGCCTTGTCCCTTGTGTTCTATAGAGTTCCAATTTTTGTGATATCATGTAGTGAAGAAGTCATGTTACTCCTACCAGTCAACCTAATTCTTTTTTATTAATACTTATTTTATTAATACTGCGACCATCATCAGGAAATGTTATAAAGAGGTCAAGGGAAATCAAGAGAGCAGATGGATCAGATTTAAAGACTTTCCGAAACTATTCATGGCATTTTAATCACCATGTTGGTAACTCTGGCATTCTGTTTTGCCAAACTTTCATTGTTCAAGCATAACTGCTTGAATTGGTATCTTGCAAATTAATTTTGGGCAGATAAACTGACAACTAGAGACAAAAATTTAATATCAGTCAGTACTGGCTAAAACTCTTTTGAACTTCACTTCATCTAAATACAGCACTTTAAGCCATTAAGCGGGGTGTAAGACTCCATCACTCCATCACATAATCAGACTGTTTTCTTTGAACTTGGCATCATTATGCATCCCCATTGTTTGCACTGATTTGATCAAAGGACAGCCACTGTCATGAATCGCTGTGCGGCAGGCAGGAGTTGGACCCAAAGTGCAGGACTCACAGACTCAGGGAGGTGAACTCAAAACTCAGCTTTATTTGCTGGCAGGGAAAAAACATACAAACTAATCTAAACTGGGAACTTGGAAAACTCACAGAGAGACACACAGGGCGCTCCACACAGCATGAGGGACGACGCGACACTGACTCAGAGAAACACAGGGTTTAAATACACTGGGAAGTAACGAGGGGAATGAGACACAGAAGGAGGGCACAGCTGGGAGAAATCAGGACTGACGAGACAAGCAAAGCAGGACGCATTCACATGAGACACGGACCATCAAAGTAAAACAGGAAGTATCACACAGAGACGCGAACTTGACACAGTGGAGACAGCAACTAAGAAATAGAGAGACATAAACCATAAGGCAGAGGTCTAAGAACCAAAATACACAGGGAAATACTCAGCTGGGAACACAAGAGACTAGACTAGAGAGAGTAACAAAAAACCAACCATGAGAACATAATGCACAATGCAGAGTGACAGAAAACAAGAAACTCAAACATGCAAAGACACACAATTACACAGAACAGAGGGGACACAGAGAGACATGAAGGGCAAGGGATCAAAACTAGAAGCCATAGAATAAATCACACAAGTACAATAATACAAAAATCACAAAGAACTAAAAACGCTGGGTCAGGAGACCCAGGACCGTGACAGCCGCATAACACTAAGCTCTTCAAATTCTCTCCTAATATGTCCGTAACTGTAGTGAAAGTTAATGGTGACAATGCAATCAATCAAGTTGTGCAGGCATCTTTTCTCTTATATGTATAATCATTTAATTCAAAGACTTTTTGGGGACAAGAGTCCCTCAGTGGGCATTCTAATTTTCTTCTTAGACAACAACAGAGACACATTTACAGTGTTTCATTGTTGCCAAATTATGTCCTTGATCACATAGTAGTTAATGCAACTGGATCACATTTTCTACTTTTGGTGCTTTTTATTATATGTGGTCACATGTTACTGCAATCCAGTCACACGTGTTCCATGTTAATGGTTTGTAAAGCTAGTCTACTAAAGGTGGTTTGGAGCAAAAGAACAACCAGATCTAAAAATTTTTTTTTTTTTACCCTGTAAAAAAAAAAACCACCCAAGGAGGTGGTGTGGCTATTCACGAGAAAGTTGAAAAGGTGTTCAAGTGCAGGAGCAGCATGTTTATAATGAGAAGAACAGGGTGCACTGCAGCAGTATAAAGAAAGAGCTCTATTGCACATTAAAGTCTGGAATGTTTTACAGAGGGTAATAAAGCCCCCGGCTAATCACAATCACCAGGAGTGCACTATCTGTCAGCCAATGACCGTGTACAATCACCGAGGTTTACCCCAATAATATATATATATAGATATAGATATATATCTATATATCTATATCTAGAGATGGAGATGGAGATAGAGATATATACACACTGGCTGTTGCACTTTAAGGCTAAAACTAACACCCCCAAAAGTTGATTCTGTTCCTCTGGACATAGCGTTTTGAGTGGTAGAATGATGAAGAAACTGACCTCACAGCCCATTGTTTGCCAGTGGTACTAGCTTACCGGTGAATCATTATGCAAATGTACTGTTTAAAAGGTTTGGGAAACCTGCAGCTGAGACTCAAGTCACTTGGATGAGTGATGAAAAATTTCTCCCAGTAAAAACACTGCGTCCAGATCAACAGAATCAACTTTTTGGGTTGATGATTGAGCATGCAACAAGACACTATAACAAACATCATCAGGATGTACTCCACAAGTCCTCTCTGTGTGGAGTTTGCATGTTTTCTTCAGGTACTCTGTCTTTCTCTCACCGTACAAGGACATGCATGGGGTTAGGTTAATTGGCTTCTAATTTGCCCATAAGTATAAATGGTTGTCTGTCTTTATGTGTCAGCCCTGCAACTTGCCCACGGTATGCCCTGCAACCCTAAATTGGATGAAGAGAAGAAAATGGATATATTAGAAAGGAAAAAATAAAATTAGTGTAGCATGTCAAAAGTAAAATAATCTAAAACTTGGTTTGTATGCAAGGATCAGCAGTCCACAAGCACCATCGGCTCATTAGCTAACAGGTTATTTACTATGTCACCATGACATGAATGCAGGCCAGCCTAGTCTATTGTTTAGTTGGCACAGTGGTGACACAGTCACATAAGTATTTTATGATTCATTTAGCTCGTGAGGATTCGGGGCAATTAAGAGTATCATTCATTAGCAGCATCATGCTGAATTGTAAACAGAAGCTCTTGGTGGGAAAAGATGAAACAGGTCTGCTTTTTTAGACTGACAAAAGCACAAAAGCAAGCTTTAATCAGTTTATTCACCATCCAATACAGTTATCTTCACCGATAATACTTGGCCTTTCACTTCCTACATTCAATTATTATTATGTGGACTAACTTATGGATTCATCTATCTGTGTGCTTAAGAAGATATTTTCAAACACAATATTAGATTCTTAATACAGCGGTTCATTACAGTGAAACAAAGATGAAGGTGAGTCATATCATGACTTATGTCCTATTGCACCAACTATTTTCTGGGAAAGAGTTTTAGCTTTTATTGTTTAGAAATGTTTAAAATGGGAATAACAATCATATGGATGATATAAACACCCGTTTATGCTCATACATTTGACAAAATTGACAAAGACTAAAAACGAAAGACATTTTGATTATGTTTCGTAATCACAGGGCTTCAAATAGTGCTGTTTTTACAGATGTCATTGGTGTCTCAGAGATAAAGTGAGGGTATTATTAGATACCAATAAATAATGGTTCTCTCTTGAAATGGATGTTGAACGGGGAAAGTCACGAAAAAAGCTGTGATGGGTGTCACTTAATTTATTTTCACTTGCTTTTTCATTTTGCTTGAAGCTTTATTAGGTTCAGTTCAATTCAAGTTCATTTTATTTATATTGTAAGGTAAAGAGCCTACAATAATACAGAAAAAAACCCAGAAATCAAATGCTTTTTCTTAATCCTTATCCTGGGGAAAAAAACTGCCAGTGTTTCTTGCTTTCTTGCTCTTTTTATTTTGTGGTATCACCTTCGGCGTGAGTTGCACCTGTGCAGTCCTATTTTTTTGTTTGTGCCACACAGTTAGCATCATGACAGGAAACCATGGGATACCTTTCAGGTGGAAACCATGGCTGGTTTAAAGGACCAAAAATTACTTGGTCAGACTATTGTTTGGTTTAAAATATACCCTTCCACAAAATTAATCCTAAAAGTGCTCTTAAAACTAGCTGTGTGTGTGCGTGCCTGTTTATTTGCCTGGTTTTTAACCTGCATACATACAAATTCATCTGGCCATCCCTGACTGAATAAAGGAATGCTTTTATTCATTGTTTTTTGCTACTTGTATGCAAGCGTTGACCTTTAATTGTGATTTGTACAACATCCTTGGGTGACTGACTTGAAATTGGCTTTTGTATAAATAAGTACAGTATATTGTAGACAGCAATATGTAAATGTTATGCATCCTTCAGTTGAGGCTACAACAAGAGCATAACCTAATAACCTAGCTGAGTTTTTCTCTGTATTTTTTGCATACTCTTCATATCTTGGTTGAAGAAGATCACAACATGCTGTAGATTAGAAATGTTTAGTAGCAAAATCCAGAATTCATCCTTAATAGATAAACTTACAAAAGAAACAACCCCCATCAACAAAAATTCAGGTACAGCGTTTAAGGGAATCATGTGGCAATTAAACAGGAAAGGAAAATTATCAACTTTTTAGATGCCAAAAAATTGTTTCAGTGAGAATATGTGTTGCCCACAAAGGCCTCCCTAGCATGTAATCAGGTAATGTTTAGAGGGTTTATGATAGTATAATGACATATAAACATGTGATTTGCCATCACATTCAGTCAGCCAGAGTGAAGGAAAGATAAATGCCTCGCTGTGGTGGGGTTTGCAAACGCCTCCGGCTCACTAACATCTTACAAGGAGCTTTGGACTTTACAGTAAAATGAGTAAAGGCATAACATATTTTGAAAATATTCAAATGTGCATCACAATAACAGAGTTCACTACAGAAGGGCAGCATCTGCAGAAAGGCATCAAGACGGAGTGAACAATTTCCCTGCAGCAATCATTAGAGCACCACATGGGTTTGAGCCAGAGTAAAGGCTACAAAAGACATTGCTCCTTCCATCCAGCAGGGCATCTGTGTTTAAATCATAATATTTGCATAACTGTACACATTTTTTACTAAAGAAACTTTATGAATATATGATGTAAACCGGACCCAGAGATGGGATTACAACTTAAGCCTTTAGCAAATGCTAAGTCAAGTATGCAGAACAGTTCCAGCTGTCTTAATGAAAGACAGTGAAGAACATGAGTGACAAGGAGCAGCTTTAGGCGATCTGGCAGGAGAAAGAGGTACAAAGGATTAATTGAGGGCACAGAGGTGTTAAAGAACTGTAAAATGAAATTTCTTCCTTTTTCGAAAACAATTTGGCTCCTATTCTCAGTAGTCATGCACACCATTGGTTTGCATTATATGACAATCTGCCATTATGCTGGTCTAAAGAAGTGAAGGCAGGAATTGCATGGTCAAACTCCAAAATGTTCAACTGACACAAAGGAAATACAAAAATCATAGTTATTACTATCAAAATGTCTAGTTTATAGGTTAGATTAGGAAGTGATTTCTAGTCCCATCTCCACTGTATCTCTTATTGCGAAAACAATTTATAACTAAAGCATCCTGAAGAAGGAACGCAGCATGACTAAACATGAAGCAGAGACAGTTTAGAGCAGAGGTGTCAAACAAAAGGCCCGGGGGCCAGGATCAAGCCGGTGGAGGCTCAAATTCACCAGAATTGGACAGCTTTAGGTGAAGGAGCGCAAAGATTTTGAACTATTTTCATAAGTTTTACATGTTTTCCTGATGATAAAAACAACCAACCACTATTGTTTTTCATTCTACATCAAAGTAACAAATAAACAGTAAAATGAAAGGAAAGTTCCTGTTTTTCATCTGTTAATGGGTCAAAAACTTAATCTTTTGTAATTACAGGACACTCTGTTTATATTAAATGTTATAGTAAATTAACAAAAACTTAGATGTTTTATACTTACAGACAGCCTGTGCATTGAACAATTACAACTTTTTGTAATTTTACACATTTATCATGTAGTTTCAGTACTACTTAAGATCAAATTGGGCTGTTTGAGTTTGACATGCCTGTTTCAAAGAGTGCCATCAGCGTAGGACAGTGTTTCAACAAGGCTGGATTCAGCCTGCTTTGACTGATTGGAGCAGCAAAAATCAATGGAGGGGTCAGCAGAGAAAGAGAAAACAAAGATCTGCTCCATTCTCTTTACTCCTGCTCTCTGTGGTGACAAAATACATTACAAAGTAATCACATCATAGTGACCTATAGTTATTGGGCTTGAGCCAGCAAAATGAATAGGACTGACTCTGATGTGTCGCATCTCAATAGGGAATTTTGAGTTGCTTGAGTTGGCCCAGCGTCAGCTCCAGAGCAACTCTGCCCTCTATCTGACCAAAGCAGGCATGAGCTTATCCCTTCAGAAGTGTTGGTCATTGGTCAAAAAATTGAAATAATTGAAAATCTGCTTTTTTTAGTAACTGTTTTATTAAATTGCAAATATTCTAGTACATCATATTATTTATCATTCAGAATATTTCCTCACCCATATGTGTTTTTTAGTGTTGATCACTGATCCATCATTATCAATGTGCCCTTTTATTTGCATTTTCTAATTGTGTGACGCCCTCACTAATATAACCAGCTGCCCCAGTTGGCACAAAAAACTATATTGATTGATTGAACATCTGCTTTCATTGAATTTTCCCTGTAAAAAAACTCTAGATCTGGCTAAATCATCTGTTTTCACTTTATATTTTATATCAAAACACTTTGTGAAACATCTAAACCAAATACTTTGCTTTCTTGCTGTTTGTTTGCATGGTTGAATAGTGGTACAATTTACTGAAAAAGAGAAAAAATTAAGTTTCTAAACACATCAGGTGTTGTTCAGTTTTCCACACCTAATAGTTAGATACAAGACTACAGTCAGCAATCAAAAATCATTCAGAAAAATCTAATAACAGGGGAAATGTGGATGGGTTTTTTTCCAGACTGATGTCTAATAAACAGACAGGCCTGAGGCAGCCTAAGAGCAAGTATAGATGCAGTACAATGAGTTTATGTGTGTCGCTTACCGCTTTCATACTCAGTTGTCAGTTGTAATCATTCAAATAGCTGTGCACTTACATTACATATTTTTTTCTTTGCTTGCAGAATAGCAGTTTCAAATGAAACTCAAACAGATGCCAAAGCTCCAAGAAGCAATGTGTTTATTACACTTGAGCTGAGGCAACAGTCTGAATCTATGGCTCTGAATTCCACTTGTCAATTCACCATTGCAGCTATATTATTTGTAAGTGCCCAAGATGGAGCGGAAGACTGAATTCGAGACATGAAAAAGACATAACATTACAACGGAGCAAAGAAAAGAAATGTAAATGAAATTGTGTATTCACTTTGACCCCATAACATCTCTTTCAAAGGCTGTATTATTACTCAGTAAACGAAACCACTGAATATGACTGCCAAATGTAGGCATATGAATATAAACGCAGAACAATCAATATCATTACCTTTTGTCATTTTCTGTTTTGCTTCTCTTCCTGCTGTCTTTGGTCTCAGTTGGGGAGGATTGCGTTTGAGTCTTTCAAAGAGAATCACCTGCCGTCATACCTTCGGGCATCAAAAGACTTTCAGAAAAGCTCTCTAAAAAACCTCTAATAAGACATCATGAATTATGCTCCAAGATAGCAGAAACAACAGAGCTGCTTTTCTGACATGAAGAATTGGTGCCAGGCAGAAACTGGTAAACATACAACAATAACAAAAATGTATAACTATATCCCACGCTTTAACGATCTTTATAACAGACAGTAGTTTTTGCTTTTAGCAGTGTGATCAGCATGAATGGAAATGTAAGTTGGTCTTTCTGTCATTAGCTTTCTGTGAAAATTCCCCAAACTCTTCAGTGGTTAAATACCATGTCTTTGGCAATAATGGGAATTTTTCCTATAGTTACACAAGGGGGTCTGCATACCTTAGATCCTTAACCTTCCTTTTCTGTTGGCATACTTGTTACCATTTTCCAAGTTCTTGTAAAAATTCAGTGATAGACAACATTACCAGTTGTTCATCATGAACTACAGAGGGCAAAGGTAGGTCAGGAGAAAAGTTATTTGGATTAGAGTACACAAGCCTTTCACACAGAGAAATGGAAAGATAGTAATCAGTGGGTTTTTTCCTTCACAATCCTTGTAGTAAGACTTCCAACTTAACAACACAAACTCTTTCATCTGGAACATGTCCTTGCCTGAGATAGATGACTTCTGTCAAAAAGAGCCAACCCCCATCTGAACTATGGCCAAGACCCCACCTGATTTACATGAACGTGCAGAACAACACCATAAACACCCCACATCCACTTAATCCCTTCATGGATGTGTTGAGCCCCTCCCTGACCGGCTTCTGACAGCCTTCGTGTCTTAGCTGGGCTGGAGCCACCGAATCCATCATCTTTCTCCAACTCTGCCGGTGCAGCCGTCTGATCAATGATACCACTAATAATAACTGCCACGCTGTCACCTCACCTCTCATCATCCCAACTGGCACAGCCGGGGGCAGCTCTCTGCAGATTGCCTCTGCAGATTAGGACTCCATTAGTGAAGCTATTTACCCACCTTTCCTCCCCTCAGGCTCCCCTTCACTTTGTTTGCCCACTAAAAGACCCCATAGAGGGCAAAATAACTTTTTTTTTTCCAAAATGAGAAATAATACTGTTTCATGAATATTGCTCCAAAGGTATCTGATAAATCTAGAGTTCAGAGTTCCTGTTCGGCTTACCACTATAGGCAGGTTCTTCATAAAGTTTCAACTTCAAGGCTTATGGTAAGAAACTGCATCCAGCTTTTCTCTCTGTGAGCCCCATTCATCATTTTGCCAGTACACACCTCCATGGCATCACCCACGCAGTCAGCGAAAGGTTAACTTGGCACACAGCCACTCCTCTTCTCTTCTCTTTATATAGCATTCAGCATGTAGAACCACACTTGGCTTTGCAGGACTGAAAAAAGTGCATTATATATGAACATAGAGGCTGAAATCTCTGGTTTGCCCCTTCATGCAGCGTCACTGGCACGACATTCTGTAAATCACTGGCCCTGACATCCCAGCCCATTACAGCAGTCACTTAAACCAATCATTAGAGAAAGAAGAGCCATTGCATCTCTGCCCTTCTCTTCCATTATCACTTCTATATTAATCATCTGCAAAGAGAAGGACAAAGAGAACAAAGGTTCCAATTTACCCCCCCCCCCCAAAAAAAAAAACAACAATATGCAAAACTTTGTCTGCATGACTAAGTTGATTCAAACGAATGTGAAGTCAAAGCAATGGTCAGAATACTGGCGCTTGTAATTATGCACAATGAGTCTTGCAAATCCAATATTCACCCAATATGATTTGTGGAAGACCAGCTCCTATTACACAATAGAAAAATAGGTATTTAAGCAGATACAAATGATCTATTCTGATAATGTGCTCTGCCTCTCGGATTTCCCAAAAGACGGTGAAAGTGTTTTGAAATTTCAATGCCAATCTGCCCTTACTAGGAGAGAGAAATTACTATAGTGAATCTCTCCTCTGCCAGTCCATTATCGGACCAGCTTCTCTCCAGGTAATTTCACTGGCAAGCGAGTGTACTCCTGATAGACAGAATGGAAAAGAAAAATGTCATATTTCCCCCCACCACTCTTTAATTCATGAGTCCTCTGCCTTATCAGACCACTGGAGTCCTGACCTGTTTTACTTTCTGCAGGTGTCCATTATGTGTGTGGGTGTTCTTCTCCCAGAAGACTTCAGTTTTTTTCCCTTTCCTTAACACTGTGCAGGCCGAGGTTCCCCCGCTTCCCCCAAGGGACTGATAACACCTCACACATACTGAGTCAAGGGGATGGGATGGGATAAGTCTCTCAGAATTCAGAAATGGTTTTCCCTAAATTTGATTAGCGTTTCATAGTGCTCAATTTTCTTGCCCTGCACCAAGGGCAAGCCGTGGGATTATGCAGTCTGCTACGCACATGCGAGGCACACATAAAAGTAGTGTTGGCCAAAAATACTTTGCATTTATTTCAAAGTGCTTAGGGTGGCAGTGGCTTAGTGCTAGTGACAATGAGTCATAGAAGGGGTATCAGGATGGTAGCTGGCTCTGCTTTGTCATAATTTGGATTTGTCTTTTGAAGTTTTGGCAGCCTCTGGGGGGCAGTCCATCTTCTCAACCTGGGACCAGGAGAGAACTTACCAGGAGCTCTTAGTTATACAGGCACAACTGCTCCATAACAGAGGAGAACGTGAGATTGAGGTGGATAAGAGCTTTGTTTGGGGTGATAGAGACACTCTCTCACCTGATGGTTAGATTTTTACTACGATTTATAATTTTCCATTTTGAATTGGTATGATGCATGGTTTGGTTATGTATGGTTTTTAACACGTTTGACTCTTTTATGTTTGTTTGGTTGTTTTTTTTTAATTCTTGATGTTAAAAAAGCATTCCCTGATTACCAACCTTTGTGTCATCTATTCTTGAGCAAAACCAGAATTTTTCTCTGTTTTTGGCCATAACCCCAATCCACAGAGGACGCCATCGCCCACGTCCTGCACACCACCCTCAGCCACGTGGACAAAAAACAGGGTAACTATGTGAGAATGCTGTTTGTTGATTACAGTTCAGCGTTTAACACAATAGTGCCCAGCAGACAAAGCTGAGGGATCTGGGACTCAACAGCTGTCTGTGTGCTTGGGTGTTGGACTTCTTCACTGGCAGAACTCAGGTGGTGAGGGTGGGTAGATGCGTCTCTAACAGCATCACCGTCAACACAGGAGCACCACAGGGAAGTGTCCTCTCGCCACTGCTCTACTCCCTCTACACTTCAGACTGTGTGGCCACCCACGGGATAGTGTTCGTTAACAGTCTGAATGGACCAGGGGAAGAAGTTGTTTGTGAGTCTGGAGGTTTGGGACCTGACTGACCTGAGGCGCTGACCAGAGGGCAACAAGTCAAAAAGGTGGTGCACCTGTGATGGGCATGGTTTTGCTGAAACAGGAGGATCTGGCGATGGCCTCCAGGTTCTCTGCTCTGCTCTTTTCTGGGACTACCCCGAGGGGGTAAAAGAAGAAGTGGCAAGGGATTGGATCATTTGGGCTGCTTTGGCTATAACAACTAGCCACAACATTAAATCCGCCATTTTTGGCAGCTGATCTTTGGAACCTGTGAGTTGTGGGGCCATTGTGAAATCTGATTTTTCAACCAAGTTTTCTTCAACCAAGGCTGAACTGGGTGCATTGTAATGTTTAAAGAGAATATTACTACTCTAATATCGGACACAGTGTGAACAATGTGTGCTGCATGTCAAGGCAACCCAAACTTTCCACACATCATTGTAAACTGCTGTCTTTATGATCCTATTCTGGATTGCTAGAGTTGAATAATTACATCAGAATATACTAACCACTTTCATTTCTGAGATTTCAGAATTCTTCAACATTGCTAAAAAGAATCGAGTGCTGCAAAAAAAAACAACAACAAAAAACCCCCCCACGATAATCAGGTAAACCAAAGTCATCTATAAAAGTAATAATGACAAGGAGTAACTTACTGTTAATCATACATACACATCTTGCTGCCATGATGTGTATAGGCGCTTCCTATGTCCCAGGTAATGTCTCCAATCAGCCCAATGACACAAAGCAGCTTTATGTTAATGACTATTCACGTAAAGATAATATTGCTGCCTATGACGGAGTATGAATAAAAACAGAGGTTAATTGCACTGTGATTGAATCGAATCAAGTGAAAGCAGAGCAGTTAAAACATAATTAAGAAGGGGATCTGGTTGTAGATGGGCTTTCAGTTAAACCCATAAGTCATGAAATTGATTAGGGAAGATGAGCAAAGATACCGGATGCCCAGCATGGATGTCAGGGAATGATAGATCACAAGTCAGGCTGATCACTCTGCATCATTACGGTATGCACTTCTGCTATCAAAAGATGTCAGCTGGAAATGCTGTCATAACTTTTGACCTATTGGTAAATTGATGTTGATGTCAATTTGAGTCAGTAGTGAAGAGGGAACCATTTCATCAGTTTTAATATAAAGGTAGAGATATACAGTAAAATCTATGTTATTCATATTGACAGAAACACAAAGTTGGATTATGGTAGCCGGGGAGTTTGGATATCTAACCATTATGGATAGCTGCTTGTGTGCAATCTGGCAAGAGTGAGGTATTACTTGAGGACAGACTTCCATCAATCATATCAAGCAGAACAATATATAAAACTAGGGAGGCACAGCTAAGAACACAGCACCCATTTGTCTTGTCCTTCATTATGGTCTTTCTCAATTTGCATTGATTGGCTACAGAAAATGAATGTTGGCAGTGAGAGAGAAGACTGAGCAAAACAGTGAAAAAAAAGAGGAACTGTGTGCAAAGAAGAGATGGGGAGGGAGACAAAGACATAGTGTCAAGATTAGAAGGGTAGAAAAACTCAAGCCAACAGTAATAAAGAAAAAGAAAGGTGAAAAAATAGATAGCAACAGCATGTCAGGATGAGGAAAAACAACAAAATAACTCAGGGCTTTAGTGTGAAAGTAGAAAAAACATGCAGCCCGATTGTGATGCAGGTTAATCACAGGCTTGGCCCTTGTCCAGCTGCTCCTGGTCACGGAGAGGTCAAGTAGGCCACATCCATCAGCAAAGGAAGGCAGGATAGACTCTTAAGTGGCCTGGTTCCTCCCCTTCCAGCCACTACAGAGTGATGACGGCCTTGTCTGAGATAAAGGGCGATCCGTTGGCCTGATTTGTAGCCAGTAGAACAATTTCAATACCCATCTTTGGCTTGATAGATGAGGTCCCTGTTTGATAAAGGGCCAATTTGCCATTGGGCCAATAGGGATGAAATTGCAGCAGTCGCCTTTATTTTGTCCTCTCCTCAAGCCATAGCAAAAACAAGGATGAAGGGAAAGAACCACATAATGCAAAACAGATACTCTGAAAATTAATCTTCATGGAATATTGCTCTGTTTGCTTGTGATTAAGTCTGAGGTTTGCTTTGATCACAAGCGTATCATGTTACTTTAAACAGCAACAGTCAGATTTTATTACATGAATGGCAGAAAAGACAATAAAAACATCTTTAAGGGGCTAGGCTGCTCAGCGGTATACATGGAATATTAAATGTCTCAATCAATAGGCCTGGTTCAGCTGTAGTAAAATAAGATAGCACCAAAGGATCTGCTTCAGCCTCCTGTCAATCTTCCCTCTAGACTTAAGCTTACACTGGATAACTGTTAAGTAGGGAGATGTGTCAAACTTTGGTTGCCAATCAGAAATCTACAGAATTGATGTCAGCTAGAGGGTATGCCTGTCATTACTACTGAAGTACCTGGATCGAGTTCTCTGGATTCCAAATTACACTAAAGCAGCAGCATACTGATTGAAATCTCTGGAGATATCCATGATCCAGAGGCTGTATATGCATCTTTTCAATTTGAAGGAGTCAAGCACCCAAAATTGCCAGAAGCCTTTGGGAGCACAGTCTTCTGTGTTAACTCCCAGAACATATCTGTAGTAATTAGGACTATATATTCTTTAACTAGCAAAATTGAGGACAAGGAAGTGTGGTAGGACACTTTAATGTCATTCCTCATCTAAGTATGCTGTGCACACTATGAGATCAGAAAAAAAGACCCAAAAATTGTGCTATGAAGAGTCTCTAAAGTTTTTTTTCTGTTTTTATTCAGTCCATGTCACATACCGGGGCATGTGATGCAAAATAAATACGCTCTTGGTGTGGGTGACAGGGCTCGTGTGGAAATGCTGAATATTCAAGAAAAAAAACAACAGTAACAAAAAGAGTTTATGATTGCCAGGAGCTGGCTTCAGGACACTGAGGACTTGTACGTTTGCACATTCTGAATGCTGTTAGTTTGGTCTTTGGAAAAGAGAAACTGATTATTTAGCCAGTTCTTCCTTTTATGTCAGCGATTTCCAACAATTCCAGTCGGTAACCTGAGCAGTGTGGGAATGGACTCAGGTAATTCAAAGTACCATAAGTTGAGTGACAAAAATTGGATGGACTAGTTAACCATCTGAAACGCTGTTCACATCTACTTATTTTATTCTTATTTTATTCTACGGTACCGTACAAAGGTAGTAGTCTATTCCTCATGCCTGGCTGGAATTTTTGTTTGTTTTTTTGTTTGTTGAGCCACTTAACGTTGATCTGTTGAATCATTCAAGTGTAAAAAAAAAACTTTAGACACTTTTTGTTACTACTACATCATCTGCTCCCATTTCTTTATCTGAATCTACAAAAGATGCCAAAGATAACATAGTTTGACAAACACGGCATTTTTGCACCAACAAGGTGATTCTTAAAGACCTATTATCAAAAAACTCAGCATATCTTAGCAGGGTGTGCAGTGTGTCCTCTAAAAACATATCAAAACCAGACACGTGGAGGACAAAAGAAAAGTGAGAGGCCTCAAAAACACTATCTAGCAAAAGAAAAGTATCTGAACCCTACATGATTAAGAAAGAGGAAAACATCAAGCAATGAGCTGAGACAAGACCTAAGAGATGCAGTTCTTCAGTTGATCCATCTGCTGTTTGCCAATGCCTCATTAGAAATGGTCTCAATGAAAGAGTGGCTGACAAGTAGCCATAGTTAAGGAAAAGGAAACAGGGACAAAAGGCTGAGGTATAACAAATTACACAAATTGAAAATCAGTGGCAACAGGTTTATGGAGAGTGTTTGTTTTAAATTCTCTTCATGTATATGGAGGAGGACAGGAAGTCTAAAACTGCTTGAAGAAGAAAATTTGCTTGAAAGAGTTCAGGCTGTGCTGGAGACGAAAGATGGTCACGCTTAATATTGACTTTCAAACTTGTTACAAATGTACAACTTCTGTTTTACCTGAAATACTTTATTTCCATGTGTGTTATTATAGATTTCAATAGATCACTGCATCTATTACCAGTTGGCTACCAAAATAGTTTGCTATTTATCCATTTATCTGAAGAATTTTGAAATGCTATTATTGCTATAAGTTCAGTATACATTGGACAGAAAGCATCAAGTATATTATCCATCTTTGAGAAACGTCCATAGATGAATGAAACACTATAGTGATACCATGACGATAGTGTGTTTGCCATTTGTGAGATGTGCCAAAAGAGAGGAGAAGTGACATGATCTTCTGTAAGATGTGATATAAAAATATGTGATTTTTGACAATTTTTTACAATCCTCGAGAATACTTTAAATTCAGACATATTGATGCAATATGTTAAATGCAATTACACTAACCATTGTTCTGATTGCACCACCTGCCTTCATTAAAGTCATGTTGTGGAGTAATACATCAAAACTCAGCTTCTCAGACAGAGATTATTAGTAATCTTGTTTCTGCCTCCTGAGTCTCGTTATGCTTGAGAATTTCCTCCATGTGCACTCTGAAACATCGATGGTAAATGAATTTTAAAGAATTGGTCATTCAGCCTATTTTTTACAGACACACGGCGAATGACACGGAAAACCATTCAATATATTAAAATGCTTTCAAAACATCAACCGAAAACCAATGTCTACAAAAAAAAGAAAAAACAAAAGTGTGAGAATATCTCCCCTATTAACACTGGTCTAATTTAAAACACTTGAAGAAGAAGAAATAGGAAAAGAGAAATCTTCCATTTAAAATCAATGGTACTTATGCACCCTAAATCAAGGGCTTTCTTCCTCAACTAGACATAATACGGCATAATCATACTTTTTCCCAAAAGTAGATTAATATTTCAAAGTGTAACGCTCTTTCAGTGGGATATTAAACAAATTTTAAACCCGGCTGCTGCCCAAGCCATTTGCGTGCATGAATGATCTCCATTAGATGTTGCATTATCCGAGCCAATTTTGTTTTCATCCTGTAATCATGTTAATCAATTCAGCTTTCTCCTGTGTCATAGCTCGTTGCGTATTCGTGTAAGTAAATAAATAGGAACACTGATGAACATTGAACACATGCAGCCTTTCATTCACGGCCACCAGCTGAGAGGACAATCAGGACAGCAGCTATTCCTGGTCACATGCCTGAGGGGGCCCTCTGTCTATTACTTTGCTAGACAATGCTCATGATAGAGCAGTTGGCTTTTATAAGCACAAAGCAGTGAGTATTGCCCTGGTTTTCGACAGTAAGTATTTACAATGTCAGTTCTAAAGGTCCTGTACTGAATGTCAGGCAGCAATAAAAAACGCATTAGAAGTCTGTTTTGCATAACAGCTGAAATCTGTCTGCTGTCTGGGGCGTATGAGGTGTTATCGTGTGTATTTGCATTTAATATATAATTTATCTTAGATTTTAAAGTCAAGCACTTTTACAGAGCTGAAGTGCTGTATTTATTTGCAAGTCTTTTTTCACAAGAAATCTTTTAAGTAAGAAAGGCGTTTGTTTTTCTTTGACTTCTTGTATTTGTTTTTTATCTCAGCAGAGCAAGAATTCAGGTTGGATCTCTCTTTTTTTTGGTGACTCATTATACACATTTTTGTAAAGCACCCCTAATACGAAAACCTCAGTGTGATGTGTCACCTATACAGTGACAAAATTAGATTTATTTACCAGCCATTTATTAATCATTTTGACTGGCTCACTAATTTCCGGGCAGAACGGGTAGACTCCGAGGATGTTTGTGAGGGATGAGTGCATTTAAATCAAAGCAGGATGTAATCAGCCATGCAGGGTTTTGCGCTGTCCCCGGGGGGATTTAAT
This sequence comes from Aulonocara sp. 'chitande type north' Nkhata Bay, assembly GCF_057382095.1. Taxonomy (NCBI): domain Eukaryota; kingdom Metazoa; phylum Chordata; class Actinopteri; order Cichliformes; family Cichlidae; genus Aulonocara; species Aulonocara sp. 'chitande type north' Nkhata Bay. The sequence goes on from NC_141350.1 coordinate 42,303,651, forward strand.
ACTCCATTATTTAAAGCAAGGCCCCATCATTGTGAAAATAAAACAAAAAACTGGCAAAGGTTGCACCGAGCTGTCAAACATCAGACTAACAAAAAACACCTGATTTGTAATTTGACAACATATCAGATTAGTGTTTTTAACTGGAATATTTAATCTTTTGTGATGACTTTTATGCTGGAACATTTCTCCATGAATAAAATTTGAACCTCACACTTTTATCACAAAAACTATTTGTTTGCTGTAACCTTTCATTTTCTTTTTCCTCAAAGCGCACTTTTTTTTCTCGCACATTCTGAATGATGTCTTAAAGGCTTAGGCACAAAACATATCCATACTCTTTCCAAATTAACACCCTATGCTCAAATCTACAACTGTGCTGCTGTTGTGACTGGAGTTGCCCTATATTGTTAATCTGGTGGGAATCAGCCTGAGCTATCTGAAAATGCCAGTTTTCCAATTACTTCTGTGTTTATTTATCCATCCATCAATTTTCTTAACTGATTATCCTGTTCAGGGCTGGAACCTATTCCAGCTTTCGCAGGGTGAAAGGCAGGTTGCACCCTGGACAGGTTGCCAGTCTATCAGAGGGGGACAGATAACCATTCACACCAATTTAGGATCACCGCCATTAACCAAAGATACATTTCTTTAGACTGTGTGAGGAAGCCAGAGTACCTGCAAAGAACCAATGCAGGCACATGCAGGGAGTACATGCAGGATGGGACTGAATGGCACTGTTAACCAATCTGCCATCCCATTTTTTAAAACCTTTTTTTAAAATCCTAATTTAATTTTGCATTCTATTTACCGATTTACTACTGTTATGTATATACTACATGTATCCATTTATTCATGTATTATGTCATGGAGACATTTATTTACCCAAACTAATTTATTTCTACTTTTTCTTTTTACATTCCTTTCTGCTTTATAATGGAAATGAGGGGGCTGTCACTGCAAGTGCACCTATTGATGATCAATGGAGGGGGCCCATTTTAACCATAGAACTAATAAAGACTGAGATCCATTTAGTTTTATTTAATGACTTTTGTTATTATTTTCTTTCAGTTTGCTCCACTGTATCTCATCGTCAACTGAAGATGAAATCCTTTATGTTGTACAAATTGAAATTTGTACAACATACACCAGGAAAAGTATTGTAGACCTGCACCAGACTGGGAAGAGTGAATCTACAATAGGCAAGCAGCTTGGTGTGAAAAAATCAACTGTGGGAGCAATCATCAGAAAATGGAAGACATACAAGACCACTGATAATCTCCCTCGATCTGGGGCTCCACGCAAGATCTCATCCCGTGGGGTCAAAATGATCATGAGAACGGTGAGCAAAGATCCCAGAACCACACGGGGGGACCTGGTGAATGACCTGCAGAGAGCTGGGACCAAAGTAACAAAGGTCACCATCAGTAACACACTACAACGGCAGGGAATCAAATCCCGCAGTGCCAGACGTGTTCCGCTGCTGAAGCCAGTGCATGTCCAGGCCCGTCTGAAGTTTGCCAGAGAGCACATGGATGATACAGCAGAGGATTGGGAGAATGTCATGTGGTCAGATGAAACCAAAGTAGAACTTTTTGGTATAAACTCAACTCGTCGTGTTTGGAGGAAGAAGAATACTGAGTTGCATCCCAAGAACACCATACCTACTGTGAAGCATGGGGGTGGAAACATCATGCTATGGGGCCGTTTTTCTGCCAAGGGGACAGGACGACTGATCCGTGTTAAGGACAGAATGAATGGGGCCATGTATCGTGAGATTTTGAGCCAAAACCTCCTTCCATCAGTGAGAACTTTGAAGATGAAACGAGGCTGGGTCTTCCAACATGACAATGATCCAAAACACACCGCCCGGGCAACAAAGGAGTGGCTCCGTAAGAAGCATTTGAAAGTCCTGGAGTGGCCTAGCCAGTCTCCAGACCTCAACCCCATAGAAAATCTGTGGCGGGAGTTGAAAGTCCGTGTTGCTCGGCGACAGCCCCAAAACATCACTGCTCTCGAGAAGATCTGCATGGAGGAATGGGCCAAAATACCAGCTACTGTGTGTGCAAACCTGGTAAAGACCTATAGTAAACGTTTGACCTCTGTTATTGCCAACAAAGGTTATGTTACAAAGTATTGAGTTGTATTTTTGTTATTGACCAAATACTTATTTTCCACCCTGATTTATGAATAAATTCTTTACAAATCCTACCATGTGGATTCATGGATTTTTTTTTCACATTCTGTCTCTCACAGTTGAAGTGTACCTCTGGTGCAAATTACTGACCTCTGTCATCATTTTAGGTGGGTGAACTTGCACAATCGGTAGCTGACTAAATACTTTTTTGCCCCACTGTACAATACATCTAAGATTTAAATTTCCAGTTTATAAAATTTCACTTGCTAAGCAATCCTTACATTTGAAAATGGTCTTTCATCTTCCTTTCCTGTCTCCTCTTTCTCACGCTTCTCCATCTCTGAGCGATGCACATTTCACTTTCTCTCTATGGGAAATGGCTACCGCGACTGTACATTTACAAAATTTTACAAAAACTGCATTTTCTAAAAAGGTTATTCCATTCACGCTCACTCCTCTTCTGCAGCGCTAGCTAGACGCTGAGTAGCACAACCAAAACTTTATTTGCCTCTGAATTATGAAAGCATCGCAGGAAAGGGAAGGAAAAAAAGAGATGCGTTGAAGGTGTAAGCGAGTGGTAGGATGCAATTATTTTCTTATTAGTGAGCAAGTGCAAATATCTTCATGCCATCGCTGGAAGTAATGCCAGGCCGCAGCACATAAAAAATTAAATAATTTGACAGTAATATGCATTAACCTGCCTATCAGATTTAATTGCTCATTAACTGAAGGTGCTGGAACGGTGTTTCAGATTGTTCCGGTGCTGAATACAACTAATGTCTCCCTTTTTTAAGCTTTTATTGACAGGATAGTAGAGCGAGTAGACAGGAAGGCAGAGAGATAGCATTGGTGGGAATGACATTCAGAAAAGGGTCCGGTGAAGATTCAAACCCAGCCCCTCCCTCCAGTAGTCTTTGGCAAATGGGTCACCTGCTAAACCCAGGAGCTATAGAAGGACCCCAACTAATATTTCTTGAATTAGTGCCGATTAATCAGCTTTTTATTGTGGCTTTATTTAACTTATTAGAGCTGTTGAAACAAATCTGTTCTTATCGGTTAAAACAGTTGAGCCAGTAAGTGAGAATCTTCATCCTGAGCCCATAACTTGTGCCTATCACTTTCAGGGGTCAGATTTATTTTCTTTCAGTGCCTGAAGGTACATTGCAAACTTCTTGGCAAAAATGTGTGTTGTGCATTGATAAAAACAAATATATGGAGGCAAGTGTATAATTGCAGAGCTTTCACCTGGTTTCCTAAATAATAAGGTGTATGAAGTTTAATCTACCCATAGGCACAGGCACTGCTTGTTCGAGGCAGTGAATCATTGTGAACCTTTAACAGCAATCTGAATTGCATGAGAGTAAGTAATCCCACTAGCTCTGCAGTGCAATACTAGGAACAACCTTTTCACTAATTGCTTCAGCAACAGCATGGCGACTTTCCATCACAGTATTCTGCAGTTTCATAAAGGTCAAAGATATTCTTCATGCTTTATCTAGCCCTTTTCCCCCAAAACTGTAAATGGTTCCATGACCACAATCATAACTGAATTAAGAAAAGTTATACTAACTTGTAATTGCATTCTTTGTATATATATACATATGTATTTAAAAAAAAGCAGTCTGCTGAACCAGTGCATTTCAAATTGTTTCAACAAATAGTGAAATAATGGAACTGACACCATGTTTAGTAGTAATTGCTGCTACCGTTACACTGGCACAAACAAGTTTAGTAACAAGCAATTTCATACATACATATGCTCATTGATCATTTAAAGCACCTCAAAAACAACAGTGCACATGGTTTAACTCAAAGTTAAGACTTCTGATCTTCCCCTGCCGGTGGCGGACTCCCTCAGGTATCGGTGCGTTGGTGGTTCTTTGTATCTGGGGGTGGGCGTCCGGGTACACACCGGCTCACTCCTTGGCGGCCGCTTATTGGGGCTCGCTCGGGCCACTTTGGAGGTGGGGTGCCCCCGGCCTCTCGGCCTGGGGCTCGGTCACTCAGGCACAGCTGGCTGCCGGCGGAGCTCACGGGCGCGTCACTGCAACTCCCCCTGGCTTCTGCTCCGCGGCTGCTGAATGAGCTCTCATCTGGGACTCTCCTCAGCTCTTACTGGGACAGTGGCGCGGCTGCCCCTCTGTTGGTCTTCCTTGGTCTCTTGTGTTCTGGGGGCCTCTGGATGTCTGGAGTTTTGATCTCCTCCATACCTGCTTGATACCATAGAGAACAGGGCTGTGGCTCCCCACACTCTCTAGCAGATCATTACATGGAGAAACCTTTGGAATGCAAGCATGCTGATCCACACAGGTATGCACACAGGTGTACACATGGGTATTCACAGATGCGGACTACAGCTTTCTTGGCTGCTGCCTCAAAGCACACTGTGCGCTGTCTATCTTGCGTGCTGCACAATATCGTTTATTATTTAGTAACTATTGATATCTATGACTAGCTAGTTTATTGTGATGGTGCTTTTTTTTTTTATTATTATGTTGCTCTTTGTTGTTTGCTGTCTCCCCTGTTTTTTTTGTTTTTCTTTCTCTCCATACAGGTGACCCAGGAGTTGTTTTTTTTTTTTTTTTTTTTTTTTTTCTCTCTTCCCCCCCTTCTCACCGTCTCTTCTTCCCTTTGGTTTTCTTTCTTCCTCTCCCCCTCTTTCTTTCATTCTTTCCCCCTGTCCTATTAAAAAAAAAAAAAAAAAAAAAAAAAGGATGACAAAGGATGAACTGAAGCGCCGCCATCACGTGATGTCACATGCTGCTGTTTCTGATGTCACTTCCAAAAAAAAAAAAAAAAAAAAAAAAAGACTTCTGATCTATTCAGGCCAAAACGCTGTGTGAAACTGTGCACAACAATTGGCGTCTACTTTAGCTTTGATAATACTGTCAGGAATCACATTGCCATCTGTGTTGAGAAGCACATGAAGTAGCAAGTGTTGGACTGTTTTCTTAAAGAGGAGTGCCTAAGGCTCAAACTTGTGCTTGCCTTTCAACATTCAAAGATACAATGTTACCTACTGAGTTCAGAGGGCGATACACTGCGTGACTACGAGGAAAAAAGAAAACTCTTTAAAGATGTTTAGAGCGCCTTTGCCATGCAAGGTAAAGAGATCACACAAACAGCCAAAGCCTGAGACCATAAAGACAAAGTTGTTTGTGTGATGTGTCTAACACCACCAGATAGGAGTGTACCTGACTGAAATGCTTAAAACCACTTCTAAGGAAAAAACAGCTTTTATTGTTAAGAGGTGCTCTGATAAGATCTAATAAACCAGACAAGCACAAACACAAGTAATTAAAATCATTTCTCTGAGGTACTCATAACCTGCCACTTCATCGTTTTCCTCATCAGAACATGCTGACATTTCAGTGAAACACAGTGAGTATGGTATATCTGATTTCCAGGCTTCAGCCAGCCACAGCTGAATTACAAGGAGTGGGCACTTTTCAACCATTGTCACAGAGGTCTAAGTAAATTATCAAGTAAGAGGTATAGGTCAGCAGCTAGTTTGCCTTCTCAGTGCAAACTCCACTGTGATTTTGAGACAACTCTAATCAGTGCAACAAATTACATTCTAATAACCACTGCCCTAGGCTCGGTCTTTTCTCCCAGTGCAGTCTTTCACAGATGCAGATGTATGCAGCATTTTTACCATCATCATCCTATATCATAGTCTAATGATATGGCATTTAATAGTACCATAACGATAATCAAACCAGCATATATATACAGTAAGTACAGCTTCTGTTTAATACCATGGTTATTTTTAGTGTGCTGAGTTAATATCACACTTCCCAAGAGCTCCATTACATTCACTTATAAAATGGATGTTGCAACATTGCCCCTCCTGGACCCATTGTTTGTGCATTTGTCTTAATTGAGGTCTAAGTTTTTGGCTTTCTGGTATAGACAGTAACAGTCTGAACCCAGCTGTAGTGTGTTTAGGGTTACCACATTGCACATTTGCACAGTTATGATTCTATACTAATCAGCAAATAGCTAAGCAGGATGAGACTGTGGATGTAAAACATGAACTGAGCAACCAGTTAGTTACTGCAAGCTTGACTTCATTGCTTTGGATGAACCAACACAGAGAAAGATGCACACATCCAATTTAGACCCTGCCTTACCTATTTTAAATGTTGGACATTTAGATGTGTTTTTGTTTTCTGCAGTTTCCTGCAATGTGGGAGTTATGGAAAGCAGCATATGGAAAATGACAGTTCTTCTTCTTGTTGTTTTTTTAGTCAGGATGACAGCAGCATCTGTGAGCATGCAAAAAAAATTCACCCTTAAGACCAACTGAAGTAGAAACTCCTCCTGATACATATTTGATTAAAAAAACTGTCTTTTCTCTGCATTTATAATGGGTGCCTGTGGGCCAAAACCAAACAAGTCTGTAAAGGACCACCTGGGGTGACTAGAGTGCTGGTTCAGGCAGCATGAAATTTTCTGGAGAAGTCACAAGTTTTAGAGGAGCCGAACAAACATGTGAAAAGAAAACAAGGGAGATTAAGGGAGATCTTAAAAAAGTGAGGATGTCAGTTAGGGTGCTAATTAGTTAAAGTCCATGACATTTAATGTGCTTATGTTTCTGTCACTAGGCAGGGAATCTAATGATATCTTTTTAGATAAACACAGATTTCACACATTCTTCTAGGGAGGAATGACTCATGTGATAATGCAGATGGTTAGAGCAATAGAGTCAACTATAAAAAAATTTTTTGCATTGCATTACAGTGTCATAGGCTCAAAAACATCAGCGGGGAAAGCAAGTAATAAATATTAGGGAGAGTAGGTGAACTGGAATCTAAACATGTATTTTATTGCACAAAATGATTAGATCAATAAATTACTACACCAGAATGGCCTTAGGGGTGGAGACTAGCAATGCAGTGTGAAATATCAACGGATAGCATGCAGTTTTTCAATTTCAAACCAAGAAAGGTGGCCACATACTAACATGCATACAGACCTAATGAATCAGCTTATCCAAGTCAGGGACCAGAGGTGGGGAGCCTATCCCAGCTGTCATGGGACAAGAGGATAGATAAACCCTGGACACGTCGCCACTCAATCAGGTCTAGCAAGGAGAGACAGACAAGCATTCACACTCATGTTCACACCTACAGCTAGTTTCCATCCATCTATTTTCTTATCAAATTCAGGGTCGCAAGGAGGCTGGAGCCTATCCCAGCTGTCACTTGGGAACAAGGCAGGGTACACCGTGGACATGTCGCCAGTCCATCACAGAGCAAAAATAGATAGGCAGACAACCACACCTATTGCCACTTTAAAACCACCAGTTACCCTATTGTGCAGTCTTTGGACTTCAGGGAACCAGTGCAAACTCCACACAAAAAGGTTTCCAGTCAATTCAAACTTCTGACCTTCTTATTGTGCAAAGCCCTTCACCACTGTGCTGCCAGCATCTCTAATGTGTAAGATAATGAAGACAATATTAAATGATGGCAAGCTAAAGATACATGCCCTGAGTAACAACATGGAGCCTTAAATAAATCTTTAAGAAGAGAGGAAAAATAATAGCCAAGACGGTGAAAAGGCAAAATATGTGGAGGCTGTAAAATGACTGAAAGAGAATTAAGCATTTCACCTTCACAGTATAACACATGGATATCTATTTCTTAGAGAAGGCTGCTACAACCACAGATGATGTTTTAAGCCCATGCATTGACAGCATGATAAAGGGATCATTTTTGGTCAAGCCTGGAGTCATTTTAGAGGTTTTTTGAAGATCTGTATTGGGTGTTTTTGGAATGTAATGGTATTTTTAGAGATCAAAGCACATGTAGGCGTGGAATGCTATGAAGATGTTGCTGTAGCAAGTAAAGAAGCAAAATGAGATCAGTGTATTTGAAATCTGACTTAAAGGGATTTAAAAGCGGTCAATCATAGAGGAAAGTAACAAAGAGCCAGTAGAGGGAGTGGGAGGAGAGAATTATTATTAACCTTTATTTAACCAGGAAAAGTCCCATTGAGATTAAAAACCTCTTTTGCAAGGGAGTCCTGGCCAAGAGGCGACAACACGTTGAAATTACAAAGTTACATACATATTATAAATAACAATTACATTTTAAAAACATTTTTCTCTGGCTCTCTCAATCTGGACTTAAAAGCATTTAATGAAATAAGATCTGCTATCTTCCAGTCTTTTTGCATCATGTTCCATGTGAAAGGGGCAGCATAAGTAAAAGCCCTCTTTCCCAGTTCAGTTCTGGCAAATGGAACATTGAGCAATAAAAGATCGCTTGAACGCAGGCTGTAAGAAACAGTACTTCTCCGTGTGAGCAGATCGCAAATGTAGGTGGGCATTTGTCCAAGCAGGGCCTTATAAATAAAGATGCACCAGTGAGCAAACCTCCTGGAGGACAACGAAGGCCATCCCACTCGAGCGTACAGATCACAACAATGGGTCAAGGCCCTACAGTTTGTAATAAACCGTAAGGAGGCATGATAAACTGAGTCAATCTTATGAAGACACTGGGCGGAAGCATTCATGTACAGCAGATCACCATAATCTAAAACAGATAAAAATGTAGCATTTACAAGACGCTTTTTTGTCTCAAAAGAAAAGCAAAATTTGTTTCGAAAGAAAAATCCCAATTTTAGTTTGAGTTTTTTCACAAGATTGTCTATGTGAGGTTTAAAGGTCAGAGAATCATCAATTAAAAAGCCAAGATATTTATACGTATGCACCACTTCTATGAGGTTTCCCTCAAGAGTGGACACCAAGGGGACAGTTTGAGGAAATCTCTTCATGTTTGAAAACAACATTAGCTTTGTCTTTTCAGCATTGAGAACCAATTTCAGCTCCAGAAGTGTGTGCTGAACCACGTCAAAAGCTTTCTGCAACGATTCTATTGCCTTTTCAAAGTTTGAGCCAAAGGAATAAATAACTGTGTCATCAGCATAAAAATGCATACTAGCATTGGACACATTTTGTCCCAAATCATTTATATACATGATGAACAGCAGAGGTCCTAAAATTGAACCCTGTGGCACCCCAGTGTGAATATTCAAAAGTTCTGAGCACAGATTTTCACATTTAATGCATTGAGTCCTGTCACTCAAATAATTAGTAAACCAGGAGACAACATGTCTAGACAGCCCCAAAGAAAGAAGCCTATGCTTTAAAATGGCGTGATCCACAGTGTCGAAAGCTTTTGACAGGTCAATAAAGAGAGAAGCACAGTGCTGTTTTTTATCAAGAGCAACAAGTATGTCATTTATCACTTTTGTGGCAGCCGTGACAGCACTATGCTGTTTTCTGAACCCAGATTGTAGTTTTGAAAGAACTTCATTAGAGTACAAGAACTCTTTTAATTGCTCACTGACGAGAGACTCAAGGACTTTTGCCAAAACACACAAGTTTGATATTGGCCTGTAATTAGTCAAAATGGCCGGGTCGCCTCCTTTTAATATTGGCGTAACAAAAGCAGACTTCCAAACAAGTGGAATTTCTTTATTTTGGATTGAAAGATTAAAAAGGATCGTAAGAGGTTGTGCAATGTAATCAGCTGCTATTTTCAGAAAATAGGGCTCTATTAAGTCTGGCCCTGGGGGTTTCCTGTGATCTAAGGCTTTAAGAGCTTTATGCACTTCCTGGACAGAAAAAGGAGAAAAATCAAAAAGCTCCCCAATATATGTTTGGGGTTCTGTGCAGGGAATCATGGGGGCTGCTCCAACAGAGTTAAATAAAAAACCAGTAGCTACAAAGTGCTTGTTAAAGCTGTTTAAGACCTCAGTTCTGTCATAAACTGGGACAGAATCTTTTAAAATGAATTTTGGAAGAGCCTGTGATATTTTATTTATAGATAAGGACTTAATTACTTTCCAAAATTTCTGAGGGTTATTGAGGTTTTCTGTAGTAACAGATAAATAATATTCTGACTTAGCCTTCTTGATAAGTGTCGTGCATTTGTTTCTTAATTTCCTGAAGTCTAACCAGTCAGTCAGGGAATCGTTTTTCCTAGCTTTTGCCCATGCCACGTTACGCTGATGGATGGACTCTGATAATTCCGATGAAAACCAAGGGTTCTCCCGTCCCTTGACCCTAAATTTTTTGGCAGGTGCATGCTTATTTAAAATCTTCATAAAAATTTCTTTAAAATAAGCCCAAGCCAGATGGATGTCTGGTATCAGACTCAAGTTTTCCCAATTTACCATAGACAAGTCATAATGAAACGCTTGCTCATTAAATATTTTAAAATTTCTTTTACAGATGATACGCGGTTTACATTTAGGGATTTTAGTGTTCCTACTGGTAGCAACTACACAATGATCACTTAAATCATTACAAAACACGCCTAGAGACAGAAACTTATGAGGGACATTTGTTAGAATTAGGTCAATCAAAGTAGATTTGTCAGGACTCTTTATATTTGGCCTTGTAGGTAGGTTGACCAACTGGCTAAGATTAACAGAGTCACAGAAGGATTTAAATTCATCAGAAGCTATATTCAGCCAGTCCCAGTTCAAGTCTCCGGCCAATAGAAGTTCGTTATATTTTAATTTGGACAGAAGATGCTTTAGAGATAATAAAGTTTCCTTTACAGCAGACGGAGGCCTATAGCACCCAACAACTGTTATAGAAAGAGACTTTACTATTTTAATATCCAAAGCCAAGAATTCCATTTGTTTAGGAATAGATACAGATAAAACAATGGATACTTCATATCTTGATTTAACATAAATTGCTACGCCTCCACCTTTCCTAGGCCTATCTGTGCGATAAAGATTGTATCCCGTTATGTTGATGTCATCATCTGTAATAGATTTGGACAACCAAGTTTCGGAGATAATCACAATATCCGCGTTTGTCGATTTCGCCCAAATTCTGACCAAGTCCATCTTGTGTAATAAGCTGCGTACATTTAGATGAACACATTTTAACCCTGGCTGAGATTTAAAATCGGCAGGGGTCTGGACACTTTTCAATTCAGGTCCAGGATTTGGTTGCACATCTCCGGATATAAGTAAAAGTAAAACAATCATCATTAACCTTCGTTTTATATTACATTTAAAAGCATTTTCGTACTTTGCAGATGTTAACGACAAATACTGCTTTTTCTTAAGTGAAAGTGAAAGATTATACAGTTTGGGTAATACTTCATATCGATTTAAGCTAGCAACCAGAGCCAGATGAATCGTTGGTGACTCCAGGTGCACTGCTACAGTTGACCTAGTGCCACTAAAATAAGTTTCACCCATACTCAGCTCATATTTTGCAGAATGGACATATATGCTAGATAAGAGTTGATGATGGTAACCAGCACTATTATATCCCACTATATGGAGTTTAGTTCAGGTTAAAAGGCCTGAATAGAGCAAAGTTTTTATATAGGCCATTTCTGCGAATTCAGTCATCCAACACAGAAATATAAAGGCTTTAAAGTCTTCAAAGTACCATAGAAAAAACAGTCTTCTTATTAATGGCCTTTATGTAGTAAGTATAAACACTATGTAATGAAAGCTTTCCAACTATTGCTAACCCTGACTAATATTTCTGTGTGTTGATTTCCACTTTTTTATATCACAGAACAGTTGTAATTCAGTATTCTGTGTCAACATTTGCCTACATTTGAGTGGTTGAATTTACTGTGAACAATTGTATCCAGAGTAAGTCTGACAAGACAAACAAGGGATTTTTACTTGCTCTCCATATATCACAAATCCATGCTAATTTTTTTCTTGTTGAGCATTAAGATTTTTATTTAAAAAATTTCATATCAAAATAAGGCTGAGAATATTTTTTATTGTATGAATATATTATTTAGAATATAAATTTCTAAAGTTCTTTGTGTCAATATATTTAGTGCTAAGTTGTCAACTTTGCCCATACTGTTGTGTAGTGTCTGTAAAAGTGTATAGTGAGTGATGCAACAGCAAACAGGACTTTATCATACTTACCTGTACTTAATAATGTCTTAAATCTCAAGCAGGTATGAGGATAAATTATCTAACAGGTTTGTGGGTTGCTTTTATGCATACTGTATAGCTCTTAACAGTAAAGGTTATACATCAGAAGGTTTATATATATATATAGCCGTGGCAATCGTGGCTCAAGAGTTGGGAGTTCGCCTTGTAATTTGAAGGTTGCCGGTTCGAGCCCCGGCTTGGACAGTCTCGGTTGTTGTGTCCTTGGGCGAGACACTTCACCCGTTGCCTACTGGTAGTGATCAGAGGGCCCGGTGGCGCCAGTGTCCGGCAGCCTCGCCTCCGTCAGCGCGCCCCAGGGTGGCTGTGGCTACAATGTAGCTTGCCATCACCAGTGTGTGAATGTGTGCGTGGATGACTGGATATGTGAAGCGCTTTGGGGTCCTACAGGCCATTTACCATTTATAGGGCCTTATGTTTTTATTTTGCTGTACTAATGTAAGGTGACCTTGACGATCTTTAAGGCGCCTATAATTAAAATATATTATTATTATCATTATTATTATGTTATTATTATACATTAATATGCATAAAGGAGAAACAAAGTGTTTTAGTCAGTTATATGTTTGTTAGGGAGATTTTTAATATCTGTAGTCTTAATGTTTCCCTGGTTAATTTGAGGTAAAATGATAGTTTTTTTTAAGCTAGCAGATAACAGAGGTTTTGTTTTTTTTTTGTTTTTTTTTTTTTAATGCACGGCATTTGGCTGTTTAACTGTCATTACATGTGCACATGATTTAATTTACGTTACATTTTTTCTAAAACCCAGTTGTATTTTTATTCGATTTAATTAAATATTTTAGCACAGTTTTAGCTTAGTTTTACCCTGACATTTGTGGTATGCTACGTACATGGGGAGGAAGATTTGCCTGAGAGATCTGACTCAGGGTAAAAATGGCTCACTACTTCCTCAGACCACTTTTTTTATAAGTCACTGACGGCGCTGTCTGAGAGAGAAGAAACGTGGACGGTGTAGTTTAAATCGTTTCCACAGCTTTAGTTTGTGTTAGTTACTTCTTACTCGAAAACATACATTTGTAAAATGACGGGACAGTCTTCGTTGTTATTGCGTAAACAATTATCAGGTAAGTTAGCTAACTGTTGCTGCTAAGTCTGTGGACACTAGCATTTCACTTTGTTTTATTGTCAGTCACAAGTGAGAAGCAGACGTGTTTCGTTTGGTTGTTGTTTAGTAGTAGCAGTGTTTGTCATATGTGACCTGTGTGTTTTATATATAAAAGCTTGAAAATGTAGTTGTAATGCACGTGTCGCGCGTAGATAGCGTGTCACACAGCTGTTAGCGGACATATGACTAAGGCTAGCTGCTATTGCTCAACAGCTACTATTTAAAAGTCAGTACACCCCCATTCATTACATGTGCTTACTCTCTCCATGTCTACTTGATGTTATTCGAAACACACAGTGTGGTGAGTTTAAACACGTTTGATCACTTTGAATCTGCAGAACTGATCAAGAACCCAGTGGACGGCTTTTCTGCCGGGCTCGTGGACGATGATAACATCTATCAATGGGAAGTGGTCGTTATTGGACCTCAAGACACATTATAGTGAGTGATTCTTGTTTATTGATCTTAACTAATGGATTTATATCCATCTGAAGCTAAAGCTGGTCTTGTTAACACCATCCTCTTTCTCATTTTCAGTGAAGGAGGTTTCTTCAAAGCTATCTTAACATTTCCTCGCGACTATCCTTTGAAGCCTCCTAAGATGAAGTTCGCCACTGAAATCTGGCATCCAAATGGTAAGAGCAAGCATCTCCGAACCTCTTCCTCTTTATGTATTCTACATCAAAGGATAGAAAATTAGCATTTTTCTTTGGGGGGGGGGGGGGGGCTGTCTTAAATTGTGGTTATGATTATGCAAACATTACTTCTAATCACAGCCAATGGCTTAGATGGTAATTTATATTATTAAAAAATACAAGAATTATGAGTTTTAAAAATATATAAGCCTTAGCTTAACACTCGGGTATGTACAGTAGTGCTGTGCAATACTGCAGATTTTGGTATTGATCAGATATGAAGCAAATACAGGGCCAGCATTGCCGATACCACTACCTTTACCCTATAAATGCAGCTTATATACCGGAGAGCAGCGTGTGTGATTTACAAGATTAATCATCATCATTTTGCAATTTCTGAACACACTTTAATGACCACTAAATCACAGTGAAAACACCTGATGTGGCTGTCCAACACTGGACTGGAAGACCTACATAAAAAAAAAAAGATGTTTACTTTGCTCCCAAAACACAGATGGGAAAGTAGCAACTGTTTGCTTCTGTGACGTGCCAGCATGCCCTGAGCAAAGCAAGAGGCAAACTGTGTATTATAACTACTTGTAGTAATCATTTAGCTTTAGGTGTTTTTAGTTGTTTGGTTTGCATTCCCAGCATTAAATCAGACTCTATCTCAGTGGGTGTTGGTCTCCGCCAAGGCTTTTATTTGTCACAGACTCGTTTTATGGGGAGAATTTCTAGACACAGCTAATTGACGGAGGATATCGGGTCTTTTGTCTCAGCTTCTTGCAGATGATATGGTTTTGTTGGCTACATTGAGAAATGACTCGACTGCAAACCGAGTGGTTTGCAGTCGAGATGAGAATCAGCACCTCTAGGTCTGAGGCCACGGTTCACAGCTGGAAGAGAGTGCCCACTCTGGGTAGGGGACAAGTTGCTGCACCAAGTCGAGGAGTTCAAGTATATCTGGGTTTTGTTCTCAAGAGAGGGGAGTTGGGAAAGTGACAGGCAGATTGGTGCAGTCTTGGCAGCAGTGTGGGTGCTGTACTGGTTCGTTGTGGTGAGGAGACTAGTGTAAAAGTGAGTCTGTCTGTTTACCGACTGATCTATGTCCTTACTCTCACCTGTGGTCACAAGCTCTGAGTAGTGACTGAAAGAATAAGATCACAAGTGCAAGTGATGGAAATGAGTTTTCTCCGAATGGTGTCATCTTTCAGCCTTAGAAATGGAGTGAGGACCTCAGAGTAGAGCTGCTATTCTCTTCCAGGATGTCTCCTTTGCCCGTTCTAGGTGACATGTTTTGGGTCCCAGGGCTGATTCAATACATGCTAGACAGATTATGTCTCTCAGCTGGTTGATTGGTTTCATCATATATACATAACACAATTAATATTTAGTTGAAATGATTGAAATTGAGTGATACCAGAGTGAAGGACTGGTAAATCTGCTTTTTAAGTAATAATGTGGATTGTACTTGGGACAAAAACTAATTATATTTATAATTAAATTACTCAAATTTTCATTTTATAAAATAAATAAATTGTGAATCTGGAAAAAATTCTTTAAATGACATTAAATACATAACCAATAACACTTTAAGAAGAAACATGTTTTGCTTTTATTATCATTATTTTGCTATTATGATTGCTTCTTCAGTTGGTAGTCTGTGTATGTTAACTATATCAGTAGGGTGAGGATCAATAGATCCATCAATCGTGTACTTTTAAGTGGTATGACATGAGCCACTTTTACCACAAGTGGTATGGAATAAGCCTATACCACACCACTTGTGGTAAAAGTCCCTTAATGAGCTTTTACCTTTTATTTTATATCTGCAGCACTGTAACAGTCTGTTTATTTTCCTGTTTTCTTTTATGCCAGTGGCAAAAAATGGCGAAGTTTGCATTTCCATTCTGCACGAACCTGGTGAGGACAAGTACGGCTACGAGAAGCCTGAGGAGCGCTGGCTACCGATCCATACAGTGGAGACCATCATGATCAGTGTCATCTCCATGCTGGCAGATCCCAATGTAGATTCTCCTGCCAATGTGGATGCAGCTGTAAGTGCTCATGTTCTCCGCTAGCTTCAGACAACGTGTAAGCTCTAAGAGAAATGAAGTAAACGTGTTACAGGCATCTCTGATTTGTGCAGCTTGTGTGGCCAAGATGTAGAAACAAGAAGTGATGGAGGGAGTAAATGACACTGTATACAATCACTGTCTATTATACCCGGCAGAAAGAGTGGAGAGAAGATCCTACAGGAATTTTTAAGAAAAAGGTGGCGCGTTGTGTACGGAAAAGCCAAGACACTGCTTTTGACTAAGGCGTCAGTCTGATCATCAGTTCTGTAAGTACAATCACCCAGATTTAACCTCTTCACATCTGCTAGGCTGCCTTTGAGCAAGTTTGGCATTAGCTGCATTTTAAGTAATGACAAGAAGAAGCTTTATTGTTCATGCATTACAAATTTATTTATTTATTTTTTTTGTTAGTTTGTTTGATTTTTAGAGCCCTCTGAATTCATAGCCTTCTACCATAGTGATTTACTTCCTTATGAAACTAGAACAGAAACTGAAATGTTTATTTTTTTCTTGGGTAGGAGCTGGATGTGGATTGCCCGTTGAGGGAGATGGCTGGCAGATCTTTGCAACTTTTTGCCAGTGAAGAAACTTCTTCATGAATATTGCTGAACAGCAGTAACATCAATGCTGCAGTTTTATATCATTACCACTTTATCAGCATTTCACTAGCAGGACATGTGCAGCCTTTTTGTGTGGCTTGCATACTTATGGAATTTGACAGTACACTGCTCCTATTTTGTTTTTTTGTTTTTTTCCCCCAAAGTAAATGTATTAACATAATATTTAGGATGATTTCCATAATTTAAGTAGTGTAATGGTAAATTCTGTGTATGGGGAAAAAAATCATCAGATTTTGGAGAAGGCACCAGGATAAATGCACCTTCTCTAAAGCTTGTTTATATTAATCTATTTATTTGTAGTGAAGCTGTTGCGTGTCGACTGCTCGAGTTATTTTTTCCTTCAATTTGCAACACTGAGCCACTCATTTCACTATATATGCAGTTTTTCATTAATCGCAGTCATTGATCAGATGGAAATCTAGAAACACATCTTCCTCTTTCTCAGGTGCTTCTTCTTTCCTTTGTTGGTGAACTTGAACACTGCCTTAACTTCAGCAAGGACTGCATTTAAGAGCCTTTTTTTTTTTTTTTAACTCAAGGAAAAAAGGTGTCTCATACAAACCAAAGAGAAACCGTGATTTTTATTATTATTATTTTTTTAAATTAACAGACTTTCTTCCTATCCTTGTGATTGCATATGTAGAGTAAATGTATTCTCTCATTCCTATGGAAGAGGTCACAGGTCAGCAGTTATTTTAATACCTCTTACAGAAGTTTATATGTAACAGCTTTTTTTTATGGTTACAATAGCATGGATATGTCAAATGAAATATAGTTGTATTGATATAAGTGTGAATAAAGTCGTGCAGATACTGTTCTTTCTGTAGAAACCTTTTCTTCCCTCCGCTGTACACCAACACATCCTTAAACAGACCTCAAGTCACTGAAGTTTTCCTTCACACCTAGTGGCACATTTGGTTAAAAACTAAACGGCAATAACTGCACTAGTTTCGCGTCTCCATAATTGCTTTATTGAATTAAGCACCAGCTCAATATAATCAACAAGTGAAGACATGCTTGAACATAAACTGTATAAAATCTTAACACAAAAGCAGACCCTCCTTTACCACCCCACCCAAAAATCCATCTTGCAAGTGTAGAAAACTGCAGTCCTAGTTGCTCACTGTCCAGGGGCTGACAGGCTTTTGTTCATGAACTGCTTCTTGACGAAGCAAACCCACCACTGAAAGAAGAAAAAGTTGGTAAACTTTTCAGTCAAAAGGACACGTTTCAGTGTTAACTGCTGAAACCTGCACATATTTAGATTGTAGAAAGCAGCTTAAATCTAGCATTTGAGCCTGTATCCCTCCTGGGTTAGCTGTGTGGTGACCTAGATTTGATATTAAGTTGTATAAATCAGATAAAGGAGGCAGGAAATCAAGACAGGAACAACAGTTAATTTTCGTTCGCCTCTGATCCAAATATGAGCTATGCAAGTTCTTTTCTGTATTGCAACTTAAATCCTACTGGATGCATCAGACACAGTAATTAAGGAACAAGGGGTGCATTAGCCCTGAGACATTTCCCTTGTCATGTTCACAGACTGCAACAGCCAATCACTTTGGACATGCCAGACTTACCTTGCTGGGTTTATCTGTCTGGGGGTCAAACACACGATCGCATAGCCTCAAGCCAGTCTCCTGTCGGAGCTGCTGGAGGTAGGCCCTCATAGTCTCTAAAGAAGGATGAAGAGCAAATATTATCAGTCCAGCCACAGACAGCAACAACTACTGTTTAACAGCAGGAAGGCATGGCTTTAGTAGTCGACCTTCCACATAATATACTGTACAAAAAAAAAAAGATCCAGGCATTTAGATTTAGGAGTAAGATTGCTGTAAAAGATCTGAGAGGATTCACTTGGATATGGAGTTCAGTAAAATAACTCGATATTTTCAGGAGTTTTTAAATAGGGTGGAATTCCATTAGTTTCATGTGTAACAGTTGGTACTTTATAAATGATAATCACATAAGTATAAAACAACATTTTCAGCCCCAGACCCCTAAAGCTTAAAGGTCAGCATTTCTATTTTTACCTTGAAATATAAGAGGTGTACAAAGGAACCAGTCTAATTCAGAGTCAGGGAATTGAAACAACATAACCAGTTGGTATAAATATGGTGAAATGTCAAGTTTGTTTTTACTTATTTACTGATAAACACCCTAAGGCAGACAAACATGTACTAATCCTAGCTTGTGGCTTCTTACCTTCCTCTTGCTTGTTTGCAGGTTTGACATACATAGCATTAAGGGGGAAGCCAGGTTCTCCAGGAATGGGAAAGTTTGTGATGCCCAGAGTGTACATCTCCTTTTCTCCCTGGCTCCTGGAGCTGCACTGTAGAGCCACATATCCCAATGGAAATAGTTTGATTATGTTTTCTGGTCACCTACTTGAATATATATATTTAAGTAGCTCATTGCTACAAGTGATGAAACTGCATTAAGCCCTTTGTGGGGATTTCAATTTACCTTCTGTAGTTTCTTTAGGCATTCAGAAATATAGAGTGTGACATAGATCAGTGTCCTGTCTGCCTCATTCTGAAAGAAACACATGTACACACACATTTTTGAAAAATTTATATAAAGCATTGAGGTTACTGTAATTTGTAGTAGTTAGGTCTCAGAATTGAACAGCCTAAACTATGCAAACTATGAAAAGATTGCACTGTTTGCAATCACAGGAAGAGGCAAGCCAGGGCATGTGGAAAAACCAAGTGCTCAGCTGCTCCAGAGAGTAAGAGAAAACATAGAGGAAAAGGGGCACCAGTGAGGTGCATACCTGCCTCCTTATTCAAATAAAACTTAAGCTACTTTAAAAAAAAAAAAAAAAAATTATATGTTGATACAATGGTGGGGGCACAAATACAGCAAAACCACCCTAAGGTTTATGACTATTTTGGTCTCCTTAAACATGGAACACATGCAATCAAAACAGTGCAAATGTCAATGAATTGCTTACCTTGATTTCATAGTTCTTGAAGAAAACATTGGCCTTGAAGTAGTAGATAGCCTCGTCAATAATATCAGAATCTACGCCTAAAATTTAAAAAAGCAAAGAAGAAATCAACAAATTTATGGCTCTAAATTCAGTATTTGTGCATATGTATGTGTCACTGTTAAAATGTCATTTCCCGTTTTGGCCATGCAGGCCTTTTTGCTACCAGCAGAGCTCCATTCTTGATTTATGAGCTGCTAACAAGCAACTAGAATCACCCAATCACAAAATATAATAACTTTATTATTCAATAGCACTGAACCTGTCAAACCCACAACACCATGGAAGACTGAAATGAACCTTTAGGTGGAGTAGACACTACAAAATGCACCGTTTTATTACAGAAGTGCTCATAGACTCTAATGAAGAAGTTAGAAGTTGAGGATGAGCTTTTTACACCATATAAGGAAGTGTATCTGATGCATGTATCAGGAAATACAGTAGGGGTCATAACAAGATACAACCCATTGCCTAAAAATGACTTAACCAAATCAAAAAACACTACTATAGACTTCACTACAATTGATATGCGTTATGTGAAGGACATTATCGAGTAAAATATACTCGATAAATATTACACAAGTAAAATATATCGCATAGCCTTACCGTCTCCCCTGGCTGGTCCTTTAAACTGAGTTTTGACGGGGAGCAAAGCCATGTTCCCCACCAGCCTCGTTTCGGTGGCCATCAGGTTTGAGTGATACGCCTGAAAAATATTAAAAGAAAAAGTTGCTGTCACCTGATATCTTTGGGAACATTTCTGCCAGATAGCATCATTGCTACTATGCTAGCCTGGTTTAATAGTTATGTTACCGTAGAACCAAATAATAAGAAGTAGTATAGGCAGCGTGCTAAAACCTATTTGCAACAAAGCATCAAACGCGAATTTGCGCTTTCTGACATGTCAAACATCGTTAAATTGCGACCCAAATGGTTAGGTAATTAGCGAACTATGCTAACGTTAACTCGGAGGCCCCTTTTTTCCTACTCAGTGGGATTTCAGCGCAATATTTCTGCTCTAAACCTAGCAGTAAAGTTCTCTGCTCGTCAATAATAGTGTGTTCCTTCTTATTTTTACTCACCGGCATGTTGAATGATAAATATCAGTCCAACTGCTCAGCGACAGAAATATTCCAACACTTGCAAGATGCTGCTTCCGTGCTGTCCCACCCTTCGGCTTTACAGGAAGTGGCCACGTGTCATGTGGCGTATCAACCAGCCGGGGGCGCTAAATAAACACTTTACATCACACGGGCGGCAAAACGTGTATTTTGCGTTGCATTTTATTCAAAAAAATATAATAGCAATATTTTTTAATAACTGCTAAGCATTTAAATGCATCAAACCACTGTTTTAAAATATACTTTTAAATGAATAGCTTCATTTTCATCAAAACAAACAAAAAAAAAACAAAACATGAAACATTATTTATGATATCCACAATCTTCTTCATGTGTCCATTTCTCGGTATCCATCCAGTTACAACAAACAGTCCGATTGGAACTCCTTTGCCAGTCTTGCTACACAAAGTCTGTATTTGCAGGATTGGCCGTACTCCGCCTCAGCTGTTCGCTTTGTCTTGAAAAATGTCGTCATAATTTAGGTTAGCAGGCTGTTCCTCAACCTCCTGTAGGAAAACAAGGTACAGAACAAAAAAAAAACTGGTTGATCATGAAAAGCTATATAATGCATCTCACACACACACACAGTATATTTATTATATAAATATATATTTATTATATATATATATATATATTTATTTTTTTCCAGTTGTGTTTAATTGGGGTGGGTGGGTTGTGCTGTTTCTTCACCTTTGGCTCCTTAAACTCCAGGTCCTCTCCGTACTGTATTGAGAAGTCAATGTGTTGCAGTACTATGTTAATACCTTCTTCATCAGTGCGGTCAAAAGGGAGGAATCTTACTATACTGTAGTCATCAATCTAGATACACAAACAGATACTGTCTCATTAAAAACAGACAAATATATTAATAAAAATATCAATCTGGTCATAAACATGATGCAGTACCAAATCAAGGCCTTTACTTACGAGACCACAAATAGCTTTGGTTAGCTTCTTGAACTTTTTGCTTCTGATTGTGTTGGAGCCGTCTTCCATCATCGAGTACATGTCCGGGTCCAGGTATCTTTATAAAAAAAAAAAAAATGCAATGCATAAAAATGTAAGCAAATTAAAACTAAGAATTGTGTCTTCAAACATGTTCAGGTTTTGAATAACATGAAAAGAAAACATTAATCTAGTCCTAGTACAGACGACAAAGGGAATTACTTTTGTAGATTTTGTGTGCACTTAACATTGTCAATTCATATGAAACTTACTTTTCAATCTCCTTCTTTGCTTTGGGGCTAAGCAGATCCATTTTTGTCATGATGTTTACCTGAGGAATCTCTAATGACACCATAGCACTGAGGGCAGCCATGACTCCAGAGATAAACTACAGTAGGAGACAAGTAAAAGGTGTGCTCTCACTATTACATTATGTTTGTGTTTGTACAGAAATGAAGTTAAAAAAGGAAAATCAAATAAATCAGAGGAAGACACTGTGAGACTGTTACCTTAAAAGACTCCACCATGAACTGCGAGTCAACAAGGAAAACTCCACAAACCCGAAACTCCCACTGCTGGAGCTGCTCCACCAGCTGCTTCATTACAGGAAGGTGTGTGTACAGCTCAATCTGCCCTGTAAAGAGAAGCCACGCTTCACACCAGTTCTATGAGGCACACACGGACAACCACTTTTCCAACGATAACATACCTTGTTCCAAGACTGAAATAATGATATATACACTCATCTGCCAATTCAATAGGTTTGTTACTCTCTAATGGCAGCAGCTCAACTACATTTAAGCATACAGACACGTTCAATATGCTGAAGTTTAAAGCAAGCATCAGAAAAGGGAAATATGGTATGGTTATTGATGCCAGACGGGCTGGTCTGAGTATTTCTGAAACTGATCTGCTGGGATTTTCCCCAAACAGCCATCAACAACCATCCGTAGGGTTTACAGACAACAGTCCAGAAAAAAAAAAAAAAAAAAAAGAGCGCCACTTCTCTGGGTGAGAATTCTTGTTCATGTATGAGGAGAAAGACCAGACTGTTTAAAGCTAATATGAAGGCAAGAGTAAACTCATATTCATTACAACCTAGGTTTACAGAAGAACATCTCTGAATGCACAACATGTTGAACCTTGAATCAGATAGGCTACAGCAGCAGAACACCACACCAGGTGCCACTACTGTCAACTATGACCAGGAAACTGAGGCTATAATTTGCAAAGGTTCAAGAAAACATAATTTAAACCCCACAGCCTACCTGAGTATTGCTGCTGACTACCTTATGATCACAGTAAACCCATCTTCTGACTGTTGCTTCTAGTAGGATAATTTGTCATACTACAAAGCTCAAAATCATCTCAAACTATGTCTCGCTGCATGCTCAATCATCCAGGTAATGAAATCCCAAAACATTGATCCTGTCCATCAAAACCATAGCACTTTCAGTGGGAGAAACATTATATCACTCATCCAAGTGCCTTCTTCAGTCTCAGATGGCCAAAATCAACGTTTTGGCATCTCAAACAAACTGACAAATCTGCAGCAATTTTGTGATGCTATCGTGTCAGTATGGTCCAAAGTCTATAAGAAATTCACCGTGTTGAATGTATGCCATAAGGAATTAAGGTAATTTTGAGGGTAAGTGGTCATGAGTGTAAATCTATTTTGGTGATTTTAACAAAATTAACAAATAACAGTGCCCAGGATATGTTGAATCCCATCCACACTCCAGCACAAACAACTGCACTGTGCTGAAGCTAATGGAAGTCTGGCTTCAACATACCCTCTTTGAAACATTTACCTGGACAGTCAAACAATATGTAGTCATCTTCCACGTGGCCCAGGCTTTCCTCCAGCCAATCAAAGTTGTTTGCGAAGTACTCCATGCAGAAAACCAGACCTCCGTTTGGGCCAAATCTTAAAGACTCGTCCTCCATCACGTCATCCACCTGAATAAGCTCACGAATGTCTGAGAGCAAACATAATAAAGTTACCATGTGGGTTGTGTAAAATAACTCCTATATGCTAAATACTAAAGCAAGAATTAATGTTAGAGCCTAATTAAAAGCCATTTATCAGGGTTAATCGTATCTTCCTCTCTTCTATGGACACTACTATGTCATATAAACTAAAACTATGCTGCATTTACCTGCCATGACAGGGTAATCAAAGTGCTCAGCTGCTGGGTCCAAATTGACCACCTGAACCGAACGGTTTAAGGTCTCTGAATGCTGGACCATGGTGGAGCAGTAGGTACTCTGAAATGAAAATGAACTCCAGTAAACAAAAAGCAGATGCAGTCTGTGTTGAACACAAGACAACCTCATGCCTTAGCATTAGCCGAATAGCACAACAAGGTATTTCAACAAGTTTAACTGAATGAGTGATAACTTACCTTACCGCTACCCGCGGGACCCATCACTAGCTGTGCATAACGAGGCATTGTGCCTCAGTTAAAGAGAGCTGTGTAAAACTGGGTCCTTTTTGTCGCCAAAAGTAGCTTCGTAGAACTGTTCGTAATATTGATGCACTAGCGGTGGTGGTGCTTGTGCTTCTTCTTCTCCTTCTTTTTCTTCTTCGTCTTCTTGTAAGAAACATCTACATTGTATTAGCACTTCTGCCACCTATTGGTCAAAGCGTGGTTAACAAGCTTGGATCATTACTAAGAAATTTTATTGTTAAGTTATACACTATATGAAGACGTCTTTCTATTTAAGGTAAGACATTTCCGTCAGTAGGGACAGAATACAAGTCTCTCATAAATAATGAAGTTAAATAAACGTAGGAGAATACATACATTAAAAAGCTAAAACTATTTTTCTGAGCAGTTAAATAATTTCAGAAATTACTCTCTCTTTGTATAATATGTTTAATTTATGTAAAATAAAACAAAAAAATAATGGGATAAAGGATAAAGTACAAAGATAACGTCATTACTAAACACTAGGGGGCAGCATTCTGTCGTCGTAGCTTCTAACCTGCATACCTCTAAGAGAATAAGAAGGAAAGGAAGTCGTTGCAAACCGAAACATTACCATCGGCATGCCAAGCAAGAGCAACAACACGCAAGCGATGGCTCCTGGTCTCCTAATTTGACTGAGCCTCTAAAAGCTGTCATAATTGGGGAGGGAAATGTCTCGATAGAGTGGATGGAGCGGATAGGTGAAGCTTTTGGAAAGAGCTTACCGACTGGAGGTGGACTTCTTATTATCAGGTGAGCTCTTTCATCATAGTCCGTCTTGCAAAACGTTTCAAATTACTTTGCACGTTACGTAAACAGTATTAGCTTCATTATGCTCCGTGCCACACTCTTTTGCTATAACTTAAGGCGGCCCTGCTAAGCCTGTCGTCAAAGAGTCGTTAAATGTCCCGTAAGAGCTCAGACTTAAAGAGAGAAGCTGTCCTTCTTTCACTGGTACATAAATAACTACAGGGCTCAATATTGTCTATGGTGGAGGAACTTCCAAAAGCCACGCACTGTCATTACCAACAGTAGCGGTGCTCATTAATGTGTTAAAAGCTAATCTACGCCAGCGCTAAACTTGGCAAGCGGGCGTTGCTAGCTGATAATAGCAACACAGTGAACGGAAGAATGCTACATGCAGGGACAAGTAGGCTAGTAGACTAGACATAAAGTGTCGCTACCCTATTTTTGTAACGTTTTGGTAAGAATGGACTGATCGCTGCTATTGCTAACAGGTCACTTAAAAACAAGCCTTTAAGTTCGCAGCTTAATTCCGTAAACCCACAGATTTGTGGCATTCACAGACTTGGGAATACATTAGTGGAACCTCATAGTCCGTTAAATTATATAGCTTTTACTAACATTTAAAATTGTAATTAGTGATCTTTTTTTTCTTCTCCCCCTCTGTTTTCCAGAGTTGTAGGCTATGAGTGTGGGTGATGGAGGACGGTCAGCATGGGGACTTGGACTACTTGATCCAAGATGAGGACACTCTCATTGAAGGTGTCAGCAACCAGGTCTTATTTGTGGTGGTGCTCAGTGTCGCCTTCCTTGCAGGCCTCCTCACTCTCCTCTGCAGGTAAGCAATTGTTGTTTAATAAAAGGAAAGTGCCGTTTTCTTTTTCTTTGGATGACAGGTGTTCAGGACCGATAATATATGCATATATCTGAGGGTTGTAATCATGTAGAATATTGCACTTTAGGGCTACTCGTAACACTGATGATGAAGTTCATCAGTGTTACCGTTTCATTACTGTGTTCACAGGCAGTTAGTGTATTAAAACTTAGCTCACTGTCTTGGATTTGCATTGTCATGCTCTGTTTCATAGTTTACGCTGACAAACATCTGATTGCCAAATCATCCTTTGACATTTGCAGACAAGAGCAGCAAAATATTCATCCTGAGAATCAGGAGCATGTTAGAGCCGTCCGACAACAGCTCCAGACCGAGCAGGTAAAGACGCAAGCGCAGCTCTAGCCTTTTTAGCCCTACGTATTACTTGGAATCCTTTGAGTGGTTTGAAACATCGCCTGAACATTTCAAACTCAGAAAAGCAGAGTTTTGAGGATTATATTTTAATTTGGAGGATGTCATCCTTTACTAAAACTATTATTTTGTTGGTGTTTAATTTCTATGTTATCTTAAGAAAGCAACCTCTAAAATTTATATTTATATCTCTGAAATTTAAAAGAAGCAATTAGTTTTGGCTCTAGAACTGGCAAAAGTCCAGAAGAAGGAACTGAAAAGGTTTAAATTGTCAAGTCACAACAGGAAGTTGCAAAAGGGCTGATTATAGATAAATATTAATATTCTTTTACAGCTAGTAAATGGTTTATAATTTTTATTGTTCATTTGGAGGGAATGACTCTCAAAATTGTGCGCTCTGTTATAACAAATGTGCTAAACGTTTTAATTTGTATGCTTTTGATTTCATTTTGCAGGATGAAAATCCCCAGGCTGAAGCCAGGCAGCAGTATTACACAGACATGTCGTGTCCTGTATGTTTACAGCAGGCTGTTCTGCCTGTGGAAACCAATTGTGGACACCTTTTCTGTGGTGAGATTATTGTACAGATTTCAGTAATGTGCACTAAACAAAACAATATGATTTCATTCTTTTAATCGCTTATTTCATTACTAAAAAAGTAGTACAAAAAGTACAAAATTTCTACAAATGTTGACATTATTTGAAAATATGCACATCAAGGAAAACATCATTTGAAGTAAAAAAAAAAAAATTATTTTTTCTTTTTTTTTTTTTGTGCTTTAGTTTTACTCATGTGCCATATCCTGTATTCTTACACAGGCTCCTGCATCATAGCCTACTGGAGGTACGGCACCTGGCTGGGAGCTATTAACTGCCCCATCTGCAGACAAATGGTGAGTCTTTCAGTACTTGTTAAAATGCACACTAGGGATATTCATAAGTTGCCAGCTGTTCTGTATTCATATCTTTGAATGCACAAAAATACCTTAATTCTTTTTAGGCGTTTAGCTACTGCCACAGTTGTTGGAAATGAGTGTTAAATGGAATAAGTGATGTGTCAGTCAGAGCGGTGCTGTGTGACCTGTCACTGCTCTACATATATATATATTACCACCCAGTTGATTTATAATATCAACTGGCCGATATAACTATAAATGAGTACATAAAAAGAAAAACACATGGCAAATTTTGGGGAAAACTGTTATCTATGCCTCTAATGTTTCAGTAAAGGACTAGATGTTACAATCCCAGACAATGCATTGCTTTTAATGGAGAAAATCTTGAAGGATGGCTGTTATGAAGAAAGCAGCGCAGAAACTTTACCAGCAGCACACATCGTTGTGTGCCTTCTTTTACCCAAGCTAGCCTGCCATTTCCCCTGCTTAGGTTTAGGGATTAGAGATCTGATCTAAATTGTTAAATTTGCGACACATCGTCCGTAGTGGACCTTGGATTCATCGGGTGTTTCGGCCATTATCACTAGACTCCTCATCCAAGGAGGCCCTGCCAGGGTTGATCAGGCCCTGGAGTGTGTCAATGATTTATGTTAAAATTGTTTTTCTCTCCTTCTTTCTCCTGTTTAATTTTCTACAGTTTATTTTCTATCTATTCACTACAACTGAGAAATACTTACCTCTTTAGCATTTATGGAGCCTCATTTCTTCAAAGGGACAGAAAAGGTGACAGAGAGGAGTAAGACAAGTAAGATGAGATAAGATAGGAGAGAGCAGAGAGGAGAGCTGGAAGGAGGCACCCGATCTGGCTTCCCACACCTCCCCGCCGGATCTGGCTGTGCGCTCTACCTCCCCACTGCCTACCAGAAAAGGGAAGAAGAGCAGAGGGGAGAAGAGTGGAACGTTTTTCATTCTTCTTTTTAGTTAGTACTACCATGAAGTTAACTGCACAGTCCCCAGGAGGCCCTGAGACAGCTGTAGCAGTCAACCAGCAAAACTTTTAATGTTATGTTTTACTCTTTCGACGCCCCCTGTTGATGCCCCCTGTTGATGCCAAGGATTGATCGTGGTGATCAATCCTTGGCATGTGTATCGCAGTTAGCTGACTGCCTTAGCTGCCCAAGTGATGTCAGCCCTTTGTAGCCATAGCCTGTGACTGGTCCTCTCAGCAGTGTTAGCTAATTCTCTTATAGCCTGCCGTTGTGCCTGTCCTCTGATCCCAATCTCTCTCAGCAGTTTTGCTGTTGTACTGGCAACAAAGCCCCCCCCCCCCAAAAAAAGTGTATATATGTCAACCGATGTATGTGATTATCATCAATATCAGTATTGGTATCCTTCTTAAAAATATCTTTAATTTTTTTTTTCTTTTAATTCCAGGTAACATTGCTCTTTCCACTGTTTCATGAGCACGCTGGTCCTCAGAGGGTACAGGATGGGGAAGCTGAACCTCAGCTAATATTAAGAGATATCAATGATTACAACCGCAGGTTTTCCGGCCAGCCGAGATCTGTGAGTATTTCACAGTGATATTTATTTAGATTGGGGCTTTAAGTTCGAATATTCATTCTGTACAACCCAGAATATGGTTATATTTTAAGGGGGGGTGCTCATCTGATTATGACCTGATCTGTCTCCTTTGGTCTTGGGAGCTGTGGACTTCTCCATTGTATAACTCCTTCTTTGTCTCTGTGAGTCATAGTCTGAAACCCAACAACAGTTATATTCTTGATACAAAAGTTAGGAAAGTTGTTAAAGAAGTGGATGTTTGCTCTCTCTGCAAGTCTATCATGGGAGACATGCGAAAGAGAGGGGTTTAAAATTTGCAGCCATCCATGAAATGGCCGATATGATACTACCTTAAATGAGATAAACGTGAGTTATTATTGACAACTTTGTTTCTGTGGTTTACCTCAGTTTATGGACAGGCTGCGGGATGTGCCCACTCTGCTTCGTCACGCCTTTAGAGAGATGTTTACTGTGGGTGGCCTCTTCTGGATGTTCAGGATTCGAATTCTTCTCTGCCTCATTGGGGCAATCACCTACCTGGCCTCTCCGCTCGACATCCTTCCCGAAGCGCTCTTTGGTCTTCTGGGATTCATGGACGATTTCTTTGTAATCCTACTTCTCTTTGTGTACATCTCTATCATGTACAGAGAGGTGGTTACTCAGAGACTGAACGGCTAGGCCTTCTCAAAAGCCTCGGGAAGAGTGAAGTCAACATCTGAGGACGTGCAAAAAAACGGAATAAATGTTCAAAGAGCAGTTAGTCGATAATACAGATTTTGCTCTCGCTCTCTCTCTCTCTCTCTCTCTCTCTGAAGCCTTGGATGTTATTTTATCACAGGAGATGGGTTAGCAAAAAAAAGTACTCTCAATATTGACTCTGTATATAGAATTTACCATTCAAGATTCTAAGGTCATATGAGTCAGTACCAACAGAAGCAGAATATAAGGATGCAATGTAAAAATCTACTTGGAGTCAGGCACTGAGGTCAGTCAGGAAAGTCTTTCTTGCCTGTCAGTTTCCAACCTTAACTAAATAGTCAACAGTGCCATGAACGGGCATTTGGTTAACGTGTATGTCATCATTATGGAGACAATCGTGTAAAACTGTAATGTCTTTATTAAATGGATTTAAAGTCAACAGTCTACATTTGGGTTGTCAGTTGACAAGCAAAGGTGTGTTACAAGAACCCTGTTAATGGGGTTATTAGAACCTGCTTTATTCATTTATAGTTACGCCCATATTTCAGTGATCTGTAACCTGCATAACCATGACTTGAAACCAATGTTTGTGTCAAAATCACTAAAGTTTTTCACCTGGAAACGTCTAGATTTATTCATCCATTCTAACATGCTTCGAACTTTCCTGGGCTTACCCACGTGAAAATATAGTGAACAACACCAACCAGTCTGATGATGATTTCTCAGTTAGAGATGACTTTGTTTTTCAAGAAAAGAAAGAACTGATTAAAGTTCATTTTTAATCATCAGCTCACTCAAGTAATGAATGTTAATGTCATGTTTCAATGTTCAAAGATTATTTTAAGGATTCTCTTTTTTTTTCTTCTTCACATTTCAGGATCTTAATCAGTTTGTCAGTGTCAGTTCAGCTTCACGCACTACAGAGCTTTTCAGAACGTCAGAGTCTCTCAATCTGTCAGATTTTGAAATGTATTAAAGTCTTATTTATGTTCAAATTAAATTAATGTTCTATACAAAATGTGTTTTACTGAGGATATAAATAAATGGGGGATTACCAAACTGTTCAAGTGTAAATCCAGCTTGAACTTCTGACTGGTGCACAGTAAATATCTCCACCTCAACTTCTTTTATTATTTTTATTTTTTTTTAGTTGTGATTACTTAAATAGGTAGTGTTGTCTAGTGGAGCCAGAGAGGGAGACTTCATTATCTGCCCTTTTCCCTCAAAGTTACTGTGTAACCATGGTTACTTTTTGAGCAATGAGTCCAGGCTATTTGGTTTCTGGGGATTCAAGCCAATGTTTGATAAGCTTGTCATGGTAGGCAAAGTAAAAGGAGCAGGTTAACTGTAAATTTCACTGTATTTCAGAGATTTAGATTACCAAAAAAGGAGACCAGCAGCTACCTCATGGAATGTCTTGTTTTAGGGTGTGCCCACATACCAGTATGTGTCATACTTGAGTACTGCTCCACTAGTGTCCCTTTCAGTTTAAACTAAAGCCAGAGACAGCAGCATATGTTGTAATGCTCCAGGTGAACTACATTTGAGAGGTTTTTTGGAAGTCCCACCCTGATGTAATCTTTATTTTGGAAGCATCATGCAAGGGGCACTTTGTGCACAGACTTCGTGTACATGCCAAAATGCATGTCAGAAATGTGTAAAAATGCTGCTTCTCTCATACAATCTATTAACATAATTTCAAAGATATCACGTGCACTCATTTTCTCAGGGTTAGTGGGATTCCATCTAAATTAAATGGAATTGTGGCAATTGCATGAAGAAATCAAGTGGTTTTCTTTTATAAATCATTAGTTGCTTTTGATGGGAATTTTTTGTGTGTGGTTAGACCTGCTCCAACTTTTTTTTTTTTACAATAGAACAGAATAGCCCTTTATTGTCTTTGTGCATGTACAACAACATTTTTGTGTGGACTGATTCTGTGTGGATAATTTGAAAGCAAGAAAAATGATCCACATGTGAAAAAATATTCAAGACAGTTGCCAATTTTAGCAGGAGTGGATGTCCCCAAAAATCCACCCCTAGGTCAGACTATGCAATGCTCAAAGAAATTACAACAAACCTTAAGAGCTACAGCTAAACAACAATAAAAGCGCTATATAAATACAGGCCATTTACCATTTTACCATTTACCAATATCATCAGTTGAACAAGTTATTGAATCATATGTTGGACTTAGTTATTAACAAACTTTCTGTATTTTGGCTTAGTTTTCTTTTAAACCCCACTGGGTGTCTCACTGTGAGAAGTACCCTCTGGTGCTCTCTATAAGCATTTAGACTTATGCTTTTACGCAGCACTGAGTCAGCTGTATGTCTTCCCAAGCTTATGCGCTGCTTCCGTTTTGCTTGCCAGAAAAAAAAGTAATTTCCTTGGATTGTTTTGTTTTTTTGCCTGTGATTGTGTCTACATATTTTAGAACCATAAATAAATGAATGTTTCATTTGGTGCTTGTTTTGTGCTAGTTTTCAGATTCTTTTGAAATAATAATTGGTTGTGGACTAGCTTTTCATGTAATTAATACCTGACAGTACATTCAAAGTGAGAACTGCCCTTTAAAACGAACTATAGACTCCGCCCACACAGCCCGCCTCTGGTAGACGCCGGACTAGCGAACCAGCGAACCCGACCATTGGCGGACGGATTGTGAGACACCCAGAGAGCCAGAGATCTCGGGAGTGTATGAAGCTGACTATCAAGTTCAGGCTCTCTTCGCCACGTAAAGTCGGTCTACGTTAGATCACGATGAGTACATCAGAGTCTTTGGATCGTATGGAAGTGTGTGAAAGCCTCTTAACATGGGTAAGTAATCGAGTTATAGTTGTTTTTCCGCTGACAGACGGTTCTCCGGCGCCCCGGCGACGCTAGCTAGGCTAATGGTAGCTCGAAGAGCTAACGGGAGTAACGTTAGCTGGCTAGAGGAAAATGACTCGCCTCACAGTGGTTACGTATGCAGGCCAGCTGTTTGCTGTGTTTAGCTGCTGATGTGTTGGTTGCTAGCCGCCAGCACACCACATACCATGGCTTAACTATTGATTTTTGATTCATGCGCTGTGTAATCCGGCTTTTATCTAACGTTATTTGAGCTTTCGTTTACTAAATCCCTACCGAATGGTGTGTCAAACCGCATTGGCCTTGTTATGATTTAAAGCTTCTTTTGGTCAAACCTTTTTTGTCTTTTCTTATGGTATGAGGATAAACGCTCGGCGTCTGCTTTGGGGTTAAATTCCTGTCATCGTTGTTCAGTGTAGCATATTATTATGTTCGCCTTTCTTCCTCATTCCTTCTTCTGAATAAAATGTTAATGCTAAATAACTTCTTGGGCTTGGATTTTTAACCAGACATTACCCTATATTGTTGATGCTCAGAGGCTGAAAACTGGGATTTAAGCTAAAGGCGTCGGACTGTAGAGTCACGTGCTGCAGACTGGTATATGTTTACATTGATCAATGAGGTCTCCCAACACTGGGTTTCTAGAAAAGGCATAACACGTTGTACTTGGAAAGCTGTCACATCCTCATTTACCATAGTATGACGTGACGATTGCTGATGGTTAAACCAGTGACCTTAAGGTTAATAAAGTGCTGCTCAGGCATTTGACTGGATGGAACGTTATGAAAACTCTGCATGGAAAAATTACATGTTTTCACAATACTCTAGTGGTAGAAATGTCAGAATTGTATAATGGAAACATCTATCTGGTGTTGGTTATATTGGAGCCGAGTTCATGCATGCTACCCTGCTTCTCTAATGTCAGCATATCTGCACACAAGCTGGTTTCTGAGCAGGTTCACTTGGGTCACCTGGATGTTGTTGTGTGATACTTGAAGCCATAAAACATCCAGTGATTCCAGAAACTTCACTGAAGATGTGTCAAGAAGAGCAGTAGATGACCCCACAGATTAGTTTTACACACATAGCATAAAATAATTGATTCCCTTTGTGAAAAGGCCCAGTAAACCTTTGTCATAGTGATAATGGATCTGGCAAACATGCCTCACATACCTTACATGCCTATTAACAGTGAAGATACATCAGTGACTAATTAGGACTAAAACGAGACAAGTGTTACTGGTTTAGATTAGTGCAGCATTAAGATCAAGCATAGCTGATTTTCATGCATGTTCTTTGAATTAAATTTGCAAGTACTATTTAATGACTTTGTAAATACTAGATTTGTTTGGAGAAACACTATTTACCTTCCCAGCTTTCTAGTTCAAAGTCTATAATATCCAAATGTGTTTGCATGAAGAGCAATGCAGGCAATTATCCTTTAAATTCACGGTGAGCCATTCAGCTTCATGTATTCTGCCTGCTGAATGGTCCGCCTTGCAAGCGCCCACAGCTAAAACAAGTGGAATATTTCCCGGACTGAGAACACGTGATTATCTCCCACTGCATGCTACATGTGAGTGTGTGTAGCTTTGGTAATTATCCAGACTGTTAATGAAAAATTAACTAGATATTTAGTATATATATTATACTAATATATATAGTATAGATATTTCTCAACTCATACTTTAAATATATAGGGTTGCACATGACTGGAAAATACACATCATGTACTTTTACTGTCATTATATGAAATTACTGGATGTTTAAAAAGAATTAATGAATAAAAGCCACAGGATTTAATGTTTTTGTTGTTTTTCATTAATTTGCCCTTGGGAAGGTTTGGTATCACAGCAGGTAGAGCAGGTCATCTACTAACTGGAAGGTCGGTGGTTTGATCCTTTTTGATCCAGTCTGCGTGGCAGAGTGTCTTTGGGAACGATACTGAACCCAGAGTTATTCTTAATGCATGTATCAGAGTGTGAATGTGCAGCACTTAGATGCTGCACATTCACACATAGAGAGAAGTTATTGTGTGAATGAGACATGTTGTATAAGGCCAGAATGCTTGAGTAGAAAGCCCTATATGAGAATCAGCCATTTACCATTAAATCTGAGAAAACACACAGGAGATGGTTAGTCTGGTGTATTTATCAATGTTGTGATTTAGGGTTTCGATGCGCTGCAGATTTGAAAAAGGCTAATCCGGCCTCTTAATACGTGATCGCTTACATTCTAAACTTTATTTAGTCGTGCACACGTTCTCCACAGCTGAGCATGTCCTGACCCAGCTGTTACTGCAAACTTTTAGGTGTGGATTTCCTGTTGGGTCTCAGTCCACCCCATGTGTTACCACCAACTTATGTACTACAGCTGACATTTATAATAACATGATTGTTTATTGTTTTTGGTTGACTAGCTGAGTTTTTACTTTTCACTACACGCTCATTTCCAAAAGTACATATGAAACCAAGTTTACGTGTTGCAGTGGCTTATGAAACACATCTTGATGAAGCATTGTTTTGGTTCAGTGGCCCTTTATGGTCTATACTGTCAGTCAATGTGTTCTTATTAATGCAAGAATTATCTGTGATGGCCAAAAATGTTTGTGGTAAACCAGGTAGTCTAATGTGAAGTTCCTGGTCAACCCTTTTAATACACTGCTGACTCGTGAGCTGAACCTGAGCAAAATTGGAGCCTCCAGTTTACAATACCTCAGTTTACACGATACGTTTTTCATAACTATAGTTTGTATCAGTTAATGACCCATATGGAAAAAAAAAAAAAAAATATATATATATATATACAGTGGGGCAAAAAAGTATTTAGTCAGCCACCGATTGTGCAAGTTCCCCCACTTAAAATGATGACAGAGGTCAGTAATTTGCACCAGAGGTACACTTCAACTGTGAGAGACAGAATGTGAAAAAAAAATCCATGAATCCACATGGTAGGATTTGTAAAGAATTTATTCGTAAATCAGGGTGGAAAATAAGTATTTGGTCACCTCAAACAAGGAAAATCTCTGGCTCTCACAGACCTGTAACGTCTTCTGTACGAAGCTTTTCTGTCCCCCACTCGTTACCTGTATGAATGGCACCAGTTTGAACTCATCATCTGTATAAAAGACACCTGTCCACAGCCTCAAACAGTCAGATTCCAAACTCCGCCATGGCCAAGACCAAAGAGCTTTCGAAGGACACCAGGAAAAGTATCGTGAGATTTTGAGCCAAAACCTCCTTCCATCAGTGAGAACTTTGAAGATGAAACGAGGCTGGGTCTTCCAACATGACAATGATCCAAAACACACCGCCCGGGCAACAAAGGAGTGGCTCCGTAAGAAGCATTTGAAAGTCCTGGAGTGGCCTAGCCAGTCTCCAGACCTCAACCCCATAGAAAATCTGTGGCGGGAGTTGAAAGTCCGTGTTGCTCGGCGACAGCCCCAAAACATCACTGCTCTCGAGAAGATCTGCATGGAGGAATGGGCCAAAATACCAGCTACTGTGTGTGCAAACCTGGTAAAGACCTATAGTAAACGTTTGACCTCTGTTATTGCCAACAAAGGTTATGTTACAAAGTATTGAGTTGTATTTTTGTTATTGACCAAATACTTATTTTCCACCCTGATTTACGAATAAATTCTTTACAAATCCTACCATGTGGATTCATGGATTTTTCTTTCACATTCTGTCTCTCACAGTTGAAGTGTACCTCTGGTGCAAATTACTGACCTCTGTCATCATTTTAAGTGGGGGAACTTGCACAATTGGTAGCTGACTAAATACTTTTTTGCCCCACTGTATATATATCTCTTATAAAGTTTGTATCTGTGTATTGTGTCTTGTGTGAAACTTGTATGAAAAGCATACGAGAGTGAAAACAGATATACTGTAAGATCCATTGAAAAATTATATATAATTGTAATATAATGTAATATATATAATGAAACTTGTATGTTTTGGATACTTACTAAAACAATATATGAAAGTAATGAGAAAGTGGCCACTTTCATGAGTAAATCATATAAGTTTTTACTATTTCTTTTCCATATGGGGTGCTAGTAAACATGTCGCTTTTGCCTGGTTTCTTTTAACGCAGAGAAAAATCCAAGTGAGCTCCAAGCGAAGCAAAATTCCTCACTACAAATCACATGAGAATTTTCACTCCGCTTATTGGCCAGATGGATTTCCGGAAGGAGCAATAAAAGTAAACTACAGCAAGAAGGTGCTGTGTTCTGGACATTTGGAGAACATGGAAAATTTTGGGGTTTTTTTTTCACGGCTAATTGCTAGCCCATACAGACCTTTGCACATCTATAAACAAACTGCTCTGTAGTTCATTTGGAGCCGCACTGAGACCAACATCTTCAAAGGGTCTCGAATTGGTTGTTTTTGTCCACACCTGCGATTATTGTGTTCACAATCTATAAAAGTGAACCACACCAAGGGGGAAAACAAACCAGAGTTCGGTTTTAAACATAGGTTAGGGACTATAGTGGATATCTAGAAGGTATCTTTGGACCGCTTCCCACTTGTTTAAGAGAAGTTGCCTTGAGCAGGACAAAAGGGTAGCTGTCGAAGCAGTTTTTCATAAAAATCCAGGGTGTGCAGACGGTACTATTCCAGTAGTTGCTGAAGTGGTTGTTGGCCTCATTTTGCTCTCTCGTAAGTGCTTCAAGGCTTCTTGATTAGTATAATCGTAACAAGCTGAATGGAAGGTGATCCTGATAATTAAGAGGACATTTATTAGCCCAGTTTTGCTCTTGGACGAGTGCTTCAGGGTTCCACGATTAGTTTAATTAAAATAAGCTGATTGGAACATGAGCTGATGATGTCATTCAGAGGACATTTAGTAGCCTAGCGCTATCTCAAAAGTTGACATCCCATCTGAAATCAATAAAGTTTGAATTAGGCTTATATTATAAAATATTATATATAATATTTTACACTGGGGCTCATATTCTGTTGCCCTTTAGTCGAGGCAACACAAAGGTCTATCACCGAAGTTTTCTTTCCAAGACAGTATTTACCAAAGCATAGGAAATACTAACTAGATTTAGTCCTCTGTAACTACCGATTGCATGTATTTAGCTCTTGATTCACATAAACGTAGAGACTATAAAGGGGATGGATATAAAATTAAATCATATTTTTTATATTCAGTGATGTAATCCAGCATATTGGCGATAAACATTAGGTTTGATTGAAGGCTGATTGGCTATTTGTGACTGATGTAATTACTGGGTTAATTGTTTTTAGATTTGTGCCTGATCAACATTCAAGACACCAAATGTGACATAATTAACTAATCTCTAAAGGCGTTTTTATGAGGATAAGTGTACTGAACAGAATGATACTTGGCTTCATTCATGGAAAACGTGACTGCACAATGTCCTGCACCTGCACATAAAGCAACCCACCTGCACTGGTCAGCTTTGGCTTTTATTAGAAATCACATCAGCATACATTCCTTTCCGATGCTTTGTTATATAGTGTTACTCTATGTATTGCGCTGGTTTGGACAGTGGGACATGCAGCTAAAGCTGTCAAGCTCACATTACCATGAAAGCCACTATTGTTTAGAAAGAATAGTGTAGGATCTTTTTCAAGCTACAGCCACACAAAAATGAAAGGAAATTTTTATCAGTCAGCAAAGTGGAAAAGTAGCTGATTGATTTAAGATGACTTGAGGTAATACGTTAAATCAAGCACAAAAGCACATTGCGTGTCAGGGGCCGTGAATTCATTTCTTTTGTACAACTCTCACAGCGTGTTGTCAGCTAAGGACTGCCCGGCATAGTGTCACGTTTGTTAGTGGTCAGTGTGGTTTTTGCAGGGCTGGCTATTCCTTTATTTTCTTTCCTTGTCTGCCTTTCCTGCAAAAGGAAACGATGCAGACCAAATATTGCTGTTGTGCAGTACTAAGTTCATAACAATAGGGATCCATGCAGCCGTTTCTACTTAGATGTTTGTCTTGTCTCAGTTCCTCTTAACTCAGTGGCTGTTCAAAAGAAAAGGGATTTGTGTTGTTGCCGTGCTCGTATTTTAGTAACACATTTTAATACTGCCTAAAAAAGCTAACACAGCAAATGTTTTAAGAGGCAAGTCTTGCTATTATCGTCTATCCCAGTTCCATCAAATATAGGAAGTTAGTAAGTAACTGTATCCTGTACTTTAAAGCTGGCAAATGTGTTTAAGTGAGCTGGTAGATGGAGTGAAAACTGTGGGTGTGGGTAATCAGGTGAAGTTTCTCTGCCTTTTCCCCAGTAATTGGTGTTACATAATCACGACTATTGTTTAGGTTCTCTTTTGTGTTGGCTCCTGGCCAGTGTCTGGCTTTCTGTTCCTGCTGCCTAGGACTATTTGACAAATCGCTTATTTTGAAAGCAGTAATAGATAAAGTTTTGCAGCTAATTGGCCCCCCAATGTAATTACAGTGCAAAAAAAAAAGACAAGCGGAAAAGACTCAAAATTCGCATCTAAACTGTAGCGTTACCTTTCATGTCCAGCCTAAATACAACTCTAGTCTAAAAGCTTTCCTTGTAGATGGATGTTACTGCAATGTCATGCTCTCCTCATACCACATGAGCTGTGTCCTTCTAAGGTGCACAGTGTCAAGTGTCTTCTTGTTTACTAATCTTGTTCTTTCCTAATGATGAAATAGTGCCGTTAGTTGCTTTTCTGTGACATAATAACACACTTCCCATGGTCCCAGACTTAAATTGTTAACTTAAAATATAAATTAGTGTGAAACTGTTAAAATAGTTAGAAATCAAATTAGTTTAGTACAGTAAATTCATCCATCCATCCATTTTCTTCCACTTATCAATAAGTATGTGTGTGGGTGTGTAGAACAGTGAATTCATTTTTCATTTTTAATCTTGTTTAAAAAAAAAAAAAGATAAAACACTCAGTTTTAAATAAATGTTAAAACTCGGTAGTGACAGCAAACACTTGTAAAAGTCTTGGTCCAGTCAGTCTCTCAGACTTGCAGCGAGATAAACATGTATTCAGTTCAGCCTTTTCAATTTCAACCCCGGCATAACAAAGCAGGGTGGGAAAACGTACTAGACATGAATTAAAATGATGACACTCACAGAGACAAGCAGGTAGAACTGGGACAAAGTTGCTGGTGTCTTTTTGGTACCTCTGTGTCATTCATTCAGTTTATGTCACTCACAGAAAAATAGCTTGCCGCAAGAAACAAACCTCACTAACCTGTGTCGTTGTTGATGAGCAAAATATGTGGACGGCTGGTTGGCTTTTACTTTTAATAGAGGCCTTGCATTATGTATATACTATACTATATAATAGAAAGTGAGGGAGACAGAATTATGTACAAACAGGATTTTAACTAGGTTTTTCATCCCTTTTCTTAGTGTATCTTCTTCCTTTGGCTCTTGTAAAGTTGGCATGCAGACTGATATCACTTCTTTCTGGGCAACAGACTTTCTGCCAGAGGGGTATGCTACAGAAAAATATGGAGGGTAGGAAGAGAAGACATGTGAAATAGTTAGAAGGGACATAATGAAATAATGATATAATAGAAATTGAGCAGAATGACAAGTGAAGTCCGCAAGAGCAGTAAGTGTGAGTTCTTGTTAGTACTGTGGATGATTGAGAGTTATTAAAAGGCACCATTATAAAATTTGCAATGCGTACGGTGGATCTGCTCAGTGGACAGCAGATAAGTGTGTGATGATACTAGCCAGCATACAGCTGTGACAGTATGATTGTGAGCAAGGGATTCCCTAAAACAGGGCGTTTAATCTTATAATAGGTTTTTTCTAGTGTTTCAAACATGTTATGTTGTTTTCAACACACTGGTTACTCCTGTATAATTGTATAGTTTAGTTCTGTAACCAGCGCTTTGTTTACTTATTTCAGATCCAGACATTTGGAGTAGAGGCTCCATGCAAGACTGTAGAAGACCTGACAAGTGGTGTTGTCATGGCACAAGTTCTACAGAAAATGTAAGTAGTTACTGTTAATGTTTGTGTAGAAAGAAAATGCAATGTTTCTAATCAGTTTTTGATGAATTTTATTACATCATTGTAAAGTTTAGGTAAACAAATACAGTTTAATCTCTATAAAGTTATATTAAATCCATAGTCCACAAATGAATAAAAAAAAACCCAGTCATTTCATTTGGTATGCTTTTTTTTTTATTTTTACCAAAGCCCACTTTGCATTGTTTTGTTTTGTTTTTTGTCTGAAATTTCTAGAGATGTAGTGTATTTTAGTGATGCTTGGATTAGTAGAATCAAGCCAGACGTTGGAGACAACTGGAGGTTAAAGGTAAACATGACTTACTCTTGATTTCAATAATAGCAAAGTGTGCATGAGATGGGCTTTGTCAAATGGTCTCTTTTTTATCAGTATTTGCTGATTAAACCTGAATTTTACTAATAATATACGTTCCTCTCTTTTACAGATCAGCAATCTAAAGAAAATCTTGAAAGGCATCCTAGACTATATCCAGGAGGTGAGAGTATTTAAATTATTATAATGATTTTAAAATGAACTTTCAGTACTTTACATCCAGACATTCTTGTAGAGGAGAAGTGATTGTCTACTCTACTCCAGTCAGCTTAAGTCATCACAAGTCCTAATAATCCAGTTGTTCTTGAGGTTTCTGATGTGATTTTATTGTTTAAAATTTACTGTTTTATTGGATGTGATACAACTACCGATTGCTAGGTTGCTAAGACATTGCCATGGTGGTCTGTAGTTAATCGCGTTTACTTTTCAGGTTATCTGTCGTGTTGTTCTAGCTGAGGAGTAGGATAAGTTCATAAAGTGTGATACTTACTGGAAATGGAGACCATTCGACTTGTAAGTAAAAGTTGTGTCCTTTGAAACGTGTTGGCTGCAGCACTGAGGCACAACTTTTACTTTGTATAAAGCCCTTCATCATTTCTGGTTTGTTTCACTTTTGACAGTTTAACAGCTCGGAGAGTAGCTGGCAAGAGTTTGTCGACAAGTCCATCACTTCCAATCAAACTATAAACGCAACAATATAGTAGTGACCAAAACAATCACAAGGCGGTATTGCCATCTGGTTGAGGAATACACATTTTCCCCTTGCGACAGGTTACACAGGCCTATGTGCCTGGCACTCTAGCAATCGTTTTCCCAGCAACTACAGTCAACTTCCAGCAATGACTTGCAACTGGTCAGTGAATACTATTTCTTTCACTCATCTGGTTGCCAGATGGACTAAACCCCAAAACACTGTATATGTGTGTATATAATATGTAAAATACTTTAAAAAATGCAGACGTACAACTCACTTTTTTAAATTGTTCATAATATTGTGCGCCACCCCCCAGAACACACAACCAGAGCTTGGAGCTCACAGCTCGAGGGGACTGTGAAGTTCCTAGAAGGAACTCTGCTTTGTTCCAATCTGCCTTTATGTTTAAAGCTGGCAGGAAGTGGAATAAGCTCATTGAACTACTGTTTATTGCCACTCTTTCTCATGTGATGTTAAAAGGGGGATTCTCTTTTATCCTCTTGATCTATTTGTGTTTATGTGTGACAGTAATTGTTATATGGGATTTGGTGCTGTGTTACAGTCTGTGTTTTATTGAAGGAACTACCAGTTGAATTTGTGTTAGGATAATTTTTCCTTGCTTACGTGATTTTGTGTATTTGTGTTTATTGCTTGATCTCCCCGGTGACTGTGGATAGAAATGATCTAGTAACTGATGTAAATCTGGTAGAATGCATCTCTTCTCTTAGGAGATTCATGTTCTTGTGCATTGACCCTGATAAATAAATACAAACCAATACAATGTATAGCCCTTACATATTTCATCCTTGTCTCTAGGTCTTAGGCCAGGATATTAATGACTTCCCACTACCTGATGTTAATCTTATTGGAGAACACTCTGATGCAGCTGAGCTTGGAAGGATGTTACAACTTATATTGGGCTGCGCTGTCACCTGTGAACAGAAACAAGGTGAATATTGGATTTAAGAGGCCCATGTTCTGTGTTGTCTCCCTGCTTTACCCACTGATTCAGAAAGTTATGTGCTACTTTATACTTACTTACTCTTAATTTTGGTTTTCTCTCTAATCCCTAGAATACATCAAAACCATAATGGTGATGGAAGAATCGGTGCAGCATGTTGTCATGACTGCCATCCAAGAGGTACCTTGTTATCTATTTTAGACCTTTAAAAAGTATTATGTGCATATAATAACTAATAAATGAAAGTAAGAGTCTTTGATTCTTGCTTTTTAGTGATCAACAGCTAACTGGTCACATTTTTATGGATAAAAAAACACACTCTGGTCACTGGTATTGTTAATTATAAATTTGAAACCTATTCGATTCAGGAATGATGATAAATAGTAATATTGATACCAATAAAACTAATGGTATCCATCGCTAGTGTTGTTTTCACTTCTAATCATTTTTGTTTGTATCTGTAGCTGATGACTAAAGAGACTCCAGCTACAGGAGGAACTGACTCATATGTGGATCTGGACAGACAGGTATGTAGATTTCAAGCTTTGACAAGCTCCTATGCAGCATTTCACTCAGGTTGAGATCTAGACTTTGACTCCGTCATTGCAACAGTGTGATCGTTACTTTTTCAGCAATCTCTTGTACATTTGCTGCTGTGCTTGGTCTGTTGACCCAATTTTGGCCATGCTGTCAGACAGATGGCCTCACATTTGACTCTTCAATACTTTGGTATACAGATCGGTTCATGATCCACTCAATTACTATAAGGTGCTTCGTACCATCTGTCAGCCATATCCTGTGGCTGACAAATGGTAGGAGGTGTGCTGATTGGCTGTATTTGGTTTTTCCTCTGCATCGTCACCAAACATCTCCGGTTTGGTCTCGTCTGTCGTCTGTCCAAAGATCTGCTCTTTTCCAGAGCTCTTGTGCTTTGCTCAGATGTAGCTTTGCAAACCTAAGCCTTGTTTCTATGTTTGTTTTAGTGGGGAAAAAATCCTGACAACCCATCAAAACTATCCATACTTGTATACTTGTTCAGTCTTTTTCTATGAATTTTTTCTCATAATCATGTTAGAGCAAAGAACAGCATAGGCTTGAACAAAGTTGTGAAGGTAGCCAGCAAAATAATAGTTTTCCCACAGTCTACTCCTTGCTGTATATGAGCAGCAGGTAGTGTGAAAGGGCTGAGCTATTGTGCTGAGCCAGATTCATCCCCTTCAGAGAATTTGAACCACTTCCTTCAGGCTGCAGACGGAGAAGAACACGAGTAAGATGTCATAGGATCTAAACTTTTTTATTACCTGTGCAGTAGCGTTCTTTAGTTTTATGTCTCTCTTATTTACCTTGTGGATTTTTGTTTGGTTTTTTTTTTTTGGGGGGGGGGGGGGGGGGTTGGAGGATTATGTCTTATGATTTTGTGTACTTGGAATCTTTTGGATGTAAATTTAATAAAAACAATAAAAACAACAATGTTTTTATTGTTGTGTGTAGTTTTACTGCTTTTATATTGTCTTTCTATAAACCTTCTTTGCTATTGGATTAGATTGAATTAAAATTATTATTATTATTATTTTTTTGATCAGTGAATCCACTGATTAGCAGCACCTGACTGCTACTTACCCTCTTAATTTATATGAAAATATTAAGGATGTACTTAATTTTTCACAAGTCTGCATGGAATTGTTTTCCTTTTTTATTAAGTGTACTACATAAAACATTTTGAGGAGCAGCAGTTCTTGATTTATGCTTAATCTGTTTTCAGCTGAAGAAGACAGTTGAGGAGCTGAATGATGCTTTGGCTACCAAGGAAGAGATTGCCCAGAGGTGTCGCGAGCTTGACTTGCAGGTTGGTTTTGTATGAATAACGGCCAGTGGTTTTAGGCTCTTCACAGCTAGCACCGTGTACATTTACTCTTCCACTACACTCCACTACAACCTATTACAATAAGGTTGTGAACAACTTTTCTGCTCTAACTCATTTGTTACATAAGTGTCATACTTCATAATATAGTTTACAGATATTTTTAGTTACACTTTAAAAGCAGCTCCATTTTTGGATTGATGTCATCAAAATTGTTGATTCAGTTGCTACTGATTGGCATGTCCCATAGTTCCTTATTTAATAATTGCCTTGCCAAATTGGCGATCTGACCCACCAGCCCAAAATCTTCACTGTAAATGAAAGACTGTTAATTGCAGTTGTTGCCAAAAAGTGGAGCTGTAATTTAAAGGGATACTTGCTCTCCACTTGTGTTGAATCAGTTTCCTCTTATCTTTCCTCTTTACTCTTTCAATACTGTTTGCCTTGGTTTAAAGGCTCTCCGTGCCCAAGAGGAGCGTGATAGACTGAGGTTAGACTTTAATGAGCTAGAAGAGAGGGTAAATCCAGACTTTATTTTCTTTGTTTCTTTCTTATGTTCATGGTGTGTGATTTTCTTTAGCCTGCTTGCAACAGGTTCCCCTTTTCCAAATTCTGTGTGCATGTATGTGTACACATTTGTGCACAAGCATTTGTGCACAAGCATTTGTGCACAAGCATTTGTGCACAAGCATTTGTGCAACTGTACACATTGTCCTGTTGGAGCACACCAGGCACAACTGCAGTTTGGTCTGGCTGTGTCAGATGTGGCTTTCTTTTACCTTGGTGTGTCCCATGCTTTTCCACAGCAATAGTAGAAAGCGAGGGAAATAGGTTAACATTTGAATTCAGAAATGAATCACTTATTGGAAAAATGCGTTCATCACTGTTTAAACATTATGCAGTCTTCAGATTTTTATTTTTTATTTTTTTGGTTGCATAACTCTGATCAGCAAGCAGTCAGCAAAATTATTAAGCCTGTACCTGAAGGCACTTGGTATCTTTTGAGG
Source organism: Aulonocara sp. 'chitande type north' Nkhata Bay (assembly GCF_057382095.1). NCBI lineage: Eukaryota > Metazoa > Chordata > Actinopteri > Cichliformes > Cichlidae > Aulonocara > Aulonocara sp. 'chitande type north' Nkhata Bay. The sequence continues at coordinate 42,348,575 of NC_141350.1, forward strand.
AACCCGTGTGCTGGTTTTGGAATTAATTGCAGCTGATTTTCACCCTGTTTCCTGCGTTTTGAGCTGCACGGTTCGCATCTTTGATGTGATACAGTTTTGTTGCCATAAGGGAATTTTCACAAGGAATTTCGTAGGAATTTTAGACATGGAAGTGTTAAGCTTTTTAGAAGAGAGAGTGAGTCACACCATATTAGTTTAAAATGCATTTTTAAATAAAATAAAAAAGAGCAAATAGATTCACTAGATAATTTTCCTAAAGTCCCAGAAGGATTAAATTATTTTCCAGTGTTTTAAGGCATGTTTATAGACTTGATCCAGGCAAATTAATAAAAATCCCTTCCTTATTGACTGATTATATTAATTTTTTAAAGAAGGTTTGTATTTTCTCTCAACAAATTATATCAATATATCTAATTTTTACTGTTTACTTTAAAATGCAGCAGCAGCTTTTGCTTTGCTTTGCCCATCACACTGAGAAAACACCAACCATGTAGCTCTCTCTGCCATGTTGGAGTTAATTGATTTGCCTTATTAAGGTGTGTTTGGTGTGTGTTTGTTAAACTAATGGACCTGGATGCTGTGAAGGAAACAAGCAAATTAAAGTAGCTTACCTACATTGTGAAAGTTATAAATCATCTCTAACTTGTTTCCCTTCTGCATCTCTTCTTTTCATGTGTTTAAAATCCCTTCAATCGATCATTTCCACACCTTTTGTGTTCCCGTTAATCTTTCTTTTCTCCACGCTGTCCCATTTTTCACCTTTTCTTATCCCATTCCTCTCATTTCACTCATGATTTCGTGTATCCCATTCTTTGGCCTTTTCTTCAACACTTCCCTTTCTCCAGGTGGCAGCCCTGCAAGAGGAGAAGAGCAGTTTGCTAGCAGAAAACCAGGTCTTAATGGAGAGACTTAACCAGTCTGACTCCATAGAGGATATAAACAGCCCTGCTGGACGCAGACATCTTCAGCTGCAGACGCAACTGGAGCAGCTACAGGAAGAAACCTTCAGGTCTCGATTTGCATGCAACGTGGAAAGGAATTTCAACAAGTCAGGGTTGAATTGATTAATGCCCAAAATCTGCAGGCTCAATGACACTTGTTTCTAATTCCCTCTAGGTTGGAGGCAGCAAAAGATGATTACCGGATCCGTTGTGAGGAGCTGGAAAAAGAACTTTTGGATGTGAAGTCCCAGAATGAAGACCTTACATCACTGGCTGATGAGGCCCAGTCTCTAAAAGATGAGATTGATGTCCTCAGGTATTTTGAGGATGCAAAACGAACCCTTAACATATTAAAATTATTAAATTAAAACAAACTAAAAAACTAATAAGACAGGAGCTTTGTTGTTTGTAGTAATTCTAGCTAAGGTGCTGTGAAGCACACGTTTTAATTTTAGCATTCATTCATTAGTAGATGTATTGGCCTAAAGACAGAAAATAAAAGAGCCAAGAAAACACTATGGCTTAAAAAACTTTTAGCTTTACAGCTTGTTATCTGTCCATAAACTAAACTTTAACTAATCCAGTGTGGAAATCAGCAGGATCAGTATGACAGTGGTGAAAATAAAACTGCTTGTTGTTTTCATCGCAGGCACTCATCTGACAAGGTGTCAAAACTGGAGGGCACCGTGGAACACTACAAGAAGAAACTGGAGGACATGGGACTGCTCAGAAGACAAGTACAATCTCTCACTCACACGCGCGCACACACACACACAGCAACTTTAATACAGCTTTTATTCTCATGAGTGCTAACACTGCAGTTCTTGAAAATGTGTAAATCAGATTGTGAAACATGACTTTCAGTCTAAAAAAAAAAAATGTATGTCCGTATTTTCCAGAACAAGCTTATGGAAGAGAAAACCACAGCTTTAATGCAGGCTAATGTTGGCTTAGAGGAAGAGCTACGAAAGGCGAATGCTGCCAAAGCCCAGTTGGAGACGTACAAGAGACAGGTACCTGTTCCTAAATAAATAAGTTTTACATTTTCCCAGTCTTAGTACTGTTTTACAATTTTCATGCTTGTGTAATAATTTTTTAGCGATCAGGTCTTCTTTTGAACTGTCATCTCTCTTCACAGGTGGTTGAACTTCAGAACAGACTGTCAGAGGAGTCTAAAAAGGCGGACAAGATGGAGTTTGAGTATAAACGCCTCAAAGAGAAAGTCGATTCTTTACAAAAAGAAAAAGATGTACGTATATTTAATGTGACTAAAATTAGGACTGATGACATACAAAAGAATTACTTTAATTTTTTGTTTGTTTTGTTTTTATGAAATATGCCACTTTACTGTTCTTTCAGACCTGTTTCTCTTTTTAGATGAAATCAAATTTGTTACAGCTAGAAAAGCCAAACCTTGTAACTTAGCATGAGAGGAAATTTTGACCAAAGGCTCTTGATAACTGGTACTTGCGCAGCTGTCTGGAAAGTATTTTACTGGAAATGTTTTACTACTAAGCACACTGATGTTGATTCCAGATCCTGCACTTCTGCTGTTTGACCTTCTGTCTGTCTCGCTCATTCACACGTTTGACTCTTTGTCTCTTTATAGCGTATGCGAAGTGAGAGAGATTCATTGAAGGAAACTATTGAGGAATTACACTGTGTTCAAGCTCAAGAGGGACAGTTCACATCAGGTGAAGAAATGTCTTTGTCCTGAAATATAATAGGTGTAGCTTTGCCTCTTATAAGTTTAATGAATTCTTGCTCATCTTATTTACAACTAATATCTGTATTTAAAGGTTTATTCCCATTGGGTAGCAACGATGGTTCTGATTCACTGGCTGCTGAGATCACCACTCCAGAGATGCGGTATGTGTGTGTGTGTGTGTGTGTATATGTTTTAACCCATATGTTTTTGTGCCAGTTTGATTATTTTAAATGAAAGAGAAGAATAATGATATTAGATCATCCTAGAAGTTGGTTTTTAAAATAAAAAAGAACAAAAAACTAATAACTGAGTAACAAATACAACAGCAAACTATGCAAAAAGAATATAACTAATGCTCTGGTAAAATAAATTCACTTTTTAAGGCTTGATTCCTAAATTTTGGATAGTAAAGTATGTCTCTAGTGTAATTTATTTTACAACCAGATAGTTTCAAGCCCGCTTCAAGGCTTTCTCTGCTGTTTTATGGTGGATGGGTTTAGCTTAAAAACCCTGTAGAGCGTTATGTAATAATTGAGTGTGAGTTACATCAGACTGCCAGCAGCTTTCCAGGACAGCTGGATTTTCTGTTGGCTGGATAATATGCTTAAATTTTTATTCAGTACTTGTGAACCCAGGAAAAATGTGGATTTGTATACAAATCTTCTAAAAGCTACTTTCAGGGAGAGGGAAGGTTAACCCCATCCAGGCAGTTCATTTACTGTAAAGGTAAATGATGAAAACATGTTGTTTTGTGAATGACTAATGACTTTATGTTCCAGTTGATGTCTTTTGGTGACTTTTCAGTATCAACATGCTGCTTTTATAAGAGGCACCTGTTGCCTGTTCATTTGATCTGAACTGTAAAACAGGGAGTCGCACTCGCAGCTGAAAATTCAGTCCCTCAGCCAACTGCACCTCACCTGAAAGTCGTAGTCAGTACCTGTAGTCAGTAATAAATTGTTTGGAAACAACAGTTCTTCAGTTGGAATGGATTCATGTGCCATGCCCTAAAAACAGGGCTTGACACAAAGCTTCCTACCCATCCTGCTGTTTTGGTGATTAGCTGAATGTAAGGCTCTCAGGTGCTTTATATTCATTTGGCTGTCTGTCACACTAGAGCCCAAGACAAGGCTGGCCTCAAGCTTTATCTCCTGCTGTATTAAATACAGGGAATATCCAACCAAATTTGTGTAGATAACATTTTTGACTCAAGTGTGGAATTTGTCAGATTTAACCCACTGCTGTAACACTGTCAGGAGCACTAAAACGGAGCAGGCCATAGGTATAATTCATTAAGCAGACAGTGTTGTAATAAGGTGATTCACTACAGTGATTAGTTACGCTGAAGTGAATATCTCACTTACACTCACTACTTGACCTGAGCTTGCTTGTGTGTATGTTTCCGTGCACAGGAGTACACCATTTCAAAGTGAGCCCTCTTCCTGTTGTGGTTGAGGTTTCCCTTTCTGCACGTTGTGCCCTATACTAACACGAGATGATAAAATAAATAAATAACAAAATATTGCGAATTTTAAGTTCATCATTTAGACCAATATTCTGAAGCATTTTTGAGACTGTGGTATAAAACAAGAATGCTTGTTATTTGAGTTTAATGCTCTTGATGCTTCTGTGTTTCTAGAGAACACGTGATTCGTCTTCAGCATGAAAACAAGATGCTGAAACTGGCTCAGGAGGGATCAGACAATGAGAAGATCGCTCTGTTGCAGAGTCTACTCGAGGATGCCAACAGGAGAAAAAATGAACTGGAGACAGAGAACAGGTTGGCATCGAGCACAAAGACATATAGCTTATTGGTATTAACAGGAAATCACCTATTACTGAACCCAGTGTCTCACTGATATAGAATCTGAGAAGAGCAAACAATAATATTGTTCTTCCTTTTGGTCTGTTCATATTAATATTGAGCCACATTTTCACTTGTGTGCTGGAATGTGGGTGATTCTCGCCTTTACTTCTCCACACAGTTGTTCTTGTCTTTGTTGTATTTCAGTGAATGACTTATCAGCTAAAAATCTCCTTCTAATATTGGATCTACAACAGTTTATTTTGCAGTTTGGTCACTGATTTGTTGAAAATAACACTGTGGTGAAACGTTGTACTTGTTATCTAGGTTGATAAATCAGCGCTTGATGGAGGAACAGAGTCAGGTAGAGGAGCTACAAAAGAATCTTCAAGAACAGGGTTCAAAAGCAGATGATGTAAGTAAATGCTTGTACTCATGTACTCATACTGTGTTTAATTCCAGCACCAGTTTACTGGCGGCAGTAAACACAGAAAGCAATCAAACTACACTTCAGAGAGTGCAGTGCTCTGTTTCTACTGACGGCTTAGGTCCTGGAAAGTCATGTGCAATAGTGAAAAAGGCAACGAACATTTTTTTCACAACATCAGCCTTTTTAATTCTTGTGCTTACCTCAATGCACTGTAAACATTAACAACTTCTAACAGCTTTTGCATTCCCCTTTCTGCGCATATGTCATTTTATTTATTTATTTACAATTATTTCTGCTGTAGCATTAGACACACTAGCTTTCTTGGGATGATGTCTAGCCATGTTAAAGACAGGTGTTTGAGGCTTGATTGCGACAGTGAACGAGATTAATACAAGCTCCTCAGCAATTCAGCAACTCTAATTTTTCTCCATCTTATTAACACATTTGCCTGCCGCCTCACCTCTGATGCTAAATGTTTTCATGGCCCTCCTCTCTGTTCCTTGTCTCTTTCAAACTAGTTCCTAGTATGGGACAACAGATTTTTAAGAAAATGCGATTTGGAGCATCTCCCAGGAAGGTTGATGTGAGGAAGAGAGTTTACGTGCATGTTTAACTTTGTCTTTACTGCCTGATTAACACTGATCTAAAACTTGTTTTCTTTTGTGGGGTTTCTGGTTTAATTTCTTGTCCGTCACTGTAGATCTTAGATCTCAGTATCAGCCTCATCTTTCCTTTCACTCAATATCACGAGAACAGTGTCTAAAATCATGCAACAGAAAGAAGAGAATGGAAAACTATTTCCCTCAAATAACATTGAAAGTACAGATGCAACATTTATGTGAGAATCAAAGATGTGAAACTGTCAGATTATTATGTCACATTTGGCACCTCTTTTTAATTTTTGCCATTTTGTTCTTTTGTTATTGTTATTTTCCAACTGTTCTCCACTGTCAGACTATAGTAAGTATATCTTTGTGATTTCAGCAAGTTGCAGCTTTTAGACTTTTCAGTTCTGATGTTTGCATAGCTTTTTAAAACATATTTATATTGACAAGAATGTGTAACCGAATGTAGCATTTACACTTTAGAGTAGTAGCAAGTCGCAAATATTCTCTGTTCTTGTGAGTAGTTTTAAATCCCCTCCCCTGATAGAAACCCCAAAGTCCTTGTCTTCTCCTCTAGCTTCCCTGTAGCAATCGGAGCATGTAATCTCTCAGTACTCTGAAAATGAGTTTTGTCTATACTGGCTGCACGTCGCCTTGATGTCAAATTGGGGACTGGTGCTGATTCAAAATGTAAAGAAATTAGGTTCCTGCTTTAATTGTACATTCTCAGTATCATCAACACTTTGACTATACTGAAGGTCTCTTCATCTCTTCATCTTTCCACATCTTGGATCATGATCTTTTCCAAAAACAGTTCAACGTACAGGAATGATTGAATTTTGATACCACGATTTCTAACACATTCGCCCGTTTTGTTTGTTTTCTTCTTTTTCTTCCAGTCTTCTATTTTGAAGAAGAAATATGAGGAGCACATGTGAGTGTGTTTTAACTTAATTTGCCCATGTCGCTTAATTCTGCATTTCATATTGTGAGCTACCTGATATAAGGTGCAATGTTCTTTTTCTTAGGGAAAAAGTACAAGAGCTGAATAATGAGCTGCTGAAGAAAAATGCCTTCATTGATGAAATGGAGCCGAAATACAACACCAGCAGTGAGTTTACGGTGATATCTGAATATGCAAAACACGCTGACATTTAAAACATTTTGTGTGTAATGTTGCTGTACAGGTAACTCTTCATGCACTGACATTAAAATGTATGAGTCAGTTTAAAGGAAATCTAAACTAAGATGCTGTTTCCCCTCTCAGTCCAACGAGTGGAGGAGCTGGAAGAGGCCTTGAAGAAAAAAGATGAAGACATGAAACAGATGGAGGAGCGATACAAGAAATACCTCGAAAAAGCCAAGAGTGTGAGTAAATGTTTACTAGCAAAGGGTCCATAAATGAATAGTCTTCTTTAGGGCGGGCTGTATGGGACACAAAAAAAAAACCCAAACATAACCTGAATGTGTCCTTCACAGGTAATCCGAACACTGGACCCCAAACAGAACCAAGGTTCAGGTCCTGAAGTCCAAGCCCTGAAAAACCAGCTGCAGGAGAAGGAGAGGATGTTGCATTCACTGGAGGTAATCAATTATCTAGTTGGGAATTAGGGTGCCTGAAAAAAGGGCCTGGCAAAATAAGTAATAGACTCATGTGCCAATATTTGTTTTAGAAACATCCTCCACTCTAAGGTTGATTTTGCCTTCATGTTTCCTCCAAACAGAAAGAAATGGACAAGACAAAGAGCCAAAGAGATCACGAGGAGAAACTGATTGTGTCAGCCTGGTACAATATGGTAAGGAGCACCTATACAGTCTGAAGCAAATCCTGGTGATACAGACGATTGGTCTTCTTTTTAAAATGCACTGTGGCACATACAGCTGAGATTTGTGGCCAAGCAAGTACACTCAACAAAAATATAAACGCAACACCTTTGTTACTGCTCCCATTCCCCATGGGATGGACGTAGAGACCTAAAATTCATTCCAGATACACAATATAACCATCCCTCCCAAACAGTGGTCACAAATCAGTCCAAATGTGTGGTAGTGGGCACATCTGCTATATTGAGATAATCCATCCCACCTCACAGGTGTGCCACATCAGGATGCTGATCTGACATCATGAGTAGTGCACAGGTGTACCTCAGACTGCCCACAACAAAAGGCCACCCTGGAATGTGCAGTTTTGTCTCACAGCAAGATGCCACAGATTGCAGTTTTTTCTGCCTGTCTGGGGACCCAGAACCGGTCAGTATCTGGTGTGACCACCATTTGCCTCATGCAGTGCAACACATCGTCGCTTGGAGTCTATCAGATTGTCAATTGTGGCCTGTGGAATGTTGGTCCACTCCACTTCAATGGCTGTGCGAGGTTGTTGGATATTCGTGGGAACTGGTACACGCTGTCGTATACGCCGGTCAAGCACATCCCGAACATGCTCAATGGGTGACATGTCCGGTGAGTATGCTGGCCATGCAAGAACTGGGACATTCTCAGCTGCCATCTGCCCTGAACAATGTGAACCATGATTCATCCGTGAAGCGCACACCTCTCCAACGTGCCAGACGCCATCGAATGTGAGCATTTGCCCACACAAGTCTGTTACGGCGACGAGCTGGAGTCAGGTCAAGACCCCGATGAGGACGACGGGCATGCAGTTGAGCGTCCCTCAGACGGTTTCTGACAGTGTGTGCAGAAATTGTTTGGTTGTGCAAACCAATTGTTCCAGCAGCTGTCTGGGTGGCTGGTCTCAGACGATCTTGGAGGTGAACCTGCTGGATGTGGAGGTCCTGGGCTGGTGTGGTTACACGAGGTCTGCGGTTGTGAGGCCGGTTGGATGTGCTGCCATATTCTCTGAAACGCCTGTGGAGACGGCTTATGGTTGAGAAATGAACATTCAATGCACGGGCGACAGATCTGGTTGACATTCCTGCTGTCAGCATGCCAATTGCACGCTCCCTCATTGCTTGTGGCATCTGTGGCATTTTGCTGTGAGACAAAACTGCACATTCCAGGGTGGCCTTTTGTTGTGGGCAGTCTGAGGTACACCTGTGCACTACTCATGATGTCAGATCAGCATCCTGATGTGGCACACCTGTGAGGTGGGATGGATTATCTCAATATGGCAGATGTGCCCACTACCACACATTTGGACTGATTTGTGACCACTGTTTGGGAGGGATGGTTATATTGTGTATCTGGAATGAATTTTAGGTCTCTACGTCCATCCCATGGGGAATGGGAGCAGTAACAAAAGTGTTGCGTTTATATTTTTGTTCAGTGTAATAATAGCAATACACAGAAATAGCTACTGTCAGGAAGTAATTCATAGCTGAACAAAGCATCTACTAAAGCATTGAAAGACAAAAATGTTATAATTGGAGCTTTTTTTAAATGTTGCGTATGTTTTCTGCTGTAGATAACAGATATAATACATTTCTCTACCACAGAGGGTAAACACCCCTTTTTGTTTGCCCAAGAAAATCACCACTAGATGGCAGCACAGACTATTCAATAACGTCAATGGCTGTTTGCTCATTATATATCTCATCAGTTGCTGGTATTATTGTTCATGAGCTGCTAAATCAGCACTAATGTTGAATGTCAGCTAATTTAATTTCCTATACCTCAGGCTTGGTGGACTAACTAGCAGATAATCTAATGACTGTCTTAATATGTGTGTTAACAGTCTGCGCTCCTTCTTGAGGGCTGTCTTTGACTTGGAGTGTTGCTGATTTGTAGTGACTTTCAAATGGGGCCTTAAGCTTTCCTCCTCTGTTTCTTTTACCAGGGTATGTCTCTGCAGAAGAAGGCTGCTGAAGATCGACTCGCCAACACTGGTTCTGGTCAGTCTTTCCTGGCCCGGCAGAGACAAGCCACCAGCACCCGGCGCCAGTATCCCGGTCACGCCCAGTCAGCTACCGCCAGGTAGATGGCAGTAGGGCACGAAATGCTGCAGCCAGCTATTTTACAAGTCCCCCGGACGATGTGCCTATTTTGAGGCGTTCTGTTTTCATTCATTTCTAATGGAAGTAAATGTTTTCCTGCATTTCCTGCCGATTGATTTTCTTTTTTTTTCCTTCTTGATCAGATCCATGAGGTAGAGATGCCAAGAAAGGTTGCCCCCAAATCTTGCACCTTTTTTTTTTTTCCTCCTCCCCCTAAGCGTATTTTACCTTGACGCCCATCATGCAAGACTTCTACCTTTTATCAGGCTTCAGCATATTTAATAGGTTCTGACCAATCACACCAAACATCCTTTCTTCCTCCCTCTCTACCACTGACCTTCTTGAACCTGTGCTATGTAGTAAACTTGTGCCATGCAGGTTTTCCAGACTGCAAGGCTCAGAAGAATCGCGTGTCCTTGTCAAGTTACTGTAATTTTTGATAAGAGGAACCGCTCTACCTGTTCATGCAGTATTTATGCACATCTCTACCTGTAGTAACATTTTCAAGTTCAGCTTGTTTTTTGCAGTGGACTTGACAGCTTTTCTGTCCTGCGTCATCTATTGTAACTCTTTATGATGTAGCTTTAAGGAGGTAAAAGCAACTTTTAGTTTAATGTGTCAGTGTTTCATTTCAGTCTCGACCAGCAAATACATCGAAGCATAGGATTATGTAATGTCTCGTGTAAATCTTTGATTTGCTTGCTAAATGTTCTAACTGATTTAATTGAGTGATTTCAAATAGGACTGCATGATTGTTGGTAATGGTGCAGCAATAATTGTGAATGGTAGCTTTTTTTCCCGAAGAAAAAAAAAAGACTTCTTTAGGTTTTGAAATTGTTCCAGGTGGTGCAATTTAAGACTTGATAGATTTCCTGTGCTAGTGTACATACTGGTGTAAATTAGTTTTAAGTATCTAAGAGAACAAGGAGCCACCAGCATTTACAGAGTTGACAGACAACACCTTATGTGCCATAGTGTTTGATATAAATGTCTGTACCTTGGCAATCTGTCAGGTTTACCTTCTCCCTAATATGACGTGACAAAATAATGTATTCACAGAACGTTTAGCGGTGAGATGGTTGGAGAGTTTTAGACCTGAGGACTGTCTGTTGAAAGAGATTTAGTTTCTGGATCATCTGCAGAGTGGACATGAAGACCTGTTCAGTGTCACACATCAGAGTGGACTGTTCCATATCACTTTCTATAATCAGCTCATTGCTGTCACAGTAAAAAGCACTTTTTTTCCAGGTTTGCTAAAGGGTGTTTAAAATGCGCACTACATACAGGTATATAACTTTAAATGGGAGTCTTAAATAGGGTATGCTTTTCTCAATATGTGTTTAACCGATTGTTTGTTCCGTTGTCATTTTCCAGTTTTAACGCATATCAGGAATCATAACTTACTAACCTTGAAATAATTTTGCTTGGTGTTAGATCAGGAGCAGATTGTTGATTTTAGGCTAAAAAGCCCTGCCATCTGACCATTACTTCTTTTCTTTTTTTTCTTTTTTCCCCTCCCTCAACAGCAATGTCCCTGCATGACTGGCACACCAATGACCTGCCCGAGCCTTGTGTAGCCTGGCCTGTTCTTTATGTGGCCTACACTGACCCCCAGCTGGGCTAGGCTGTGGCACGCGTGCATGAACTACCTACCTGTTTGCATGACTTTGCATTGACTCAAGTCTGCGAATAACCAGCCCACTAGCAGCAGCGCGAGCACTAACAACCCTCTGCGGTGTCACGCATTATAACCTCCAGACAAACCCGGGGAGGAACGGGATTGGAAAAGAAAACCTTCGCTCTCCTTTCCCCTGTTAATTTTTCCACCATTCCGACTCCTTTCCCCACACCCTGATGCTCTTTGTTACATTCTCTCCTCCTCCCCTCTTGTAGCCTTCATAAACATGCCTGCTTGTTTGCTTCCACACTGCATCAAGTCTGTTACACCTACACAGCAAAATCTCCAGTGTTAAATTAACACTAGAGAGTGTCTATATGGGTCCACACCTCTGAGTGTTAAATACAACACTGTTGAGTGTTAAATTAACACTTTTGACAGTGTTATATGTTTAAAAGTAACCTAGTCAGTTTTTAAAATTAACAATGACTAACACTGGGCAGTGCTGATTTTCTAACACTGAAATATTTCTAACATTTTGAGTTATTTTCCAGTGTTAGAAAATCAGCACTGCTCAGTGTTAGTCTTTGTTAATCTTCAAAACTGACTAGGTTACTTTTAAACATATAACACTGTCAAAAGTGTTAATTTAACACTCAACAGTGTTGTATTTAACACTCAGAGGTGTGGACCCATATAGACACTCTCTAGTGTTAATTTAACACTGGAGATTTTGCTGTGTATGTTACAAACAACCAGGAAAAAGGAGTGGAGTAAGCCAGTTATCTGTCAGTCAAGTTTTGGGTTTAAATAGGCCTGTTCTCTAGTATTTATGTCTAACTTGATTTTGTTTGGCTGCTTAGGGATACCTCAATGACATATTCCTGCATACTCTGTTTATTTGTGTGGCTCGAGGATTGGGGTAATATTTGAGAGGTATAACCGGCAAATCAGTATGCATAACAAAATAGGACTCCATTCTGTTTTTAACTTCTACAGTAAGTATTTTTATGAAAGCCCTGAACATGTTGCTAGATTGCATCTTAAAAGTGCTTTTACCTCAAGTATTGAATGCAACCAGTTTTGGACTAAAGGCAACAATGCTGCCCGAAAAGTGTTTGCAGAGATATAAATATAAAGTGTTTAAATGAAAGACATTGTTACAGATGTGTTTTGAAAAGCAGTAAAAGCCCCCATTAAGCCTGCTTGCAGTTTTTTGTTGTTTTGTTTTGTTAAACGCACATCTACATAGTGTTTCTGATAGTAGCCAAATTTCAGTTGATTCCTAATTGATTAATATTTTTTTTAGAAGCAAATAACCTGTGCCCTACCATATCTTGGTGTATTTTACCTTGGATTTGAAAATTCTTGGTAGTACAGACATGAAACCGTGCATTAGCTCATGCAGGCTGATGTGCTGTCTATTCACTTAAAGTAAAATTGGTTCATCACACTAAAATTGGAAATGGTCTCCAGTGGTCCTGCTGACCATAGACTCTCCTAAAAAAAAAAAAAAAAAAAAAAAAATATATATATATATATATATATATATATATATATATATATATATATATATATATATATATATATATATATATATATATATATATATATATATATATATATATATATTTTAAATTTTTTTATTTTTTTTTATTTTTAAAGGCCCTTCACATCAGACAGTTGAGAGGCATCCTGTATTTGGACGCTTACTACTAAAACATGTTACAGTATTAGTAATGGAGAACCATTGATGTTACTGAGAGTAATATTGTACATTTTATGTAGCGTCTTTAAATAAATGTCATTATTTTCCCTAAAGATTATGAAACTATTGAAAAGCGGGACTCAAGGTTAAATGTATGTCAAAAGTATGACTGCATACATTAATTTAAATAAGAGCGTTGGTTGCATCATCTGATTTAGTGCCTTTTTTTATTTGTTATATGAAAACATTAATTTGGTCCTTTTCTTTCTGTAACAATAGATCTTACACACACATTTATTTTGTTATTTGGGGAAAAATGTTAAATATGGATTTTAACTTCATAAATTATTGTGTTGGGCTTAATGTGGGCTTTTCTCTGCTTTTAATCTATTTTACTTCTATTTGATATGTTACATAAGCTTAAATGATTCATGGTGTGCATTTTTTTTTAATCTTAACAGCTTATTCTTTTGCTGCTTGTACAGCAGTGTTAAACTTTTAGTAGTATTATAGCACCACTCATGTTGTTACAGTGGATGTAATTTATCCATCATTTAAATACTTGTCTTATGCAACAAAAGGAAGATAAAGTTTGTGAACATGTACCTCCCGTTTCTTAAGTAGGAGAATTTTCTTAGAAATCGTTTTATTTAAAACGTTTTTTTCTTTTGCTTTAACAAACAAATCACTCTTTATTTTTAATTTAATAATTTACTTCAGCCCTACAAATGGTCATGTTTTTTAATGCCTGCAAAGACTGGTGGGTTTTTGTTGTTTTTTTTTCTTTCTTTTTAGTGGGAAAAGAGGTTCATTAGCTCTTGAGGATGGATGTTTAACTGCATTAAAATGTTATCTCTGCAAGTCATGTTTGTTTTCCAAAACTGAGTAGTGGATGAATATTTTCAAGTATGAAGTCAGTAGCAAAGTACGGCGGTGTCTTGTCCCAGAGTTTTTGAAACCATTAGCCTGTGACCTCTGCAGTTTCAGCTGTAAATGTTATTCCACAGAACTCTTAACCGTCCATCCCCATACGCTGGTAAGAAATCTGTATATAATGAAACACATCCACATTGGGGTTGACCTGTTGAGATTTATATCAGGGATTTGAGGAAAACGTTTTTTTTTAATCTCCCTTAAGAAAAAGCACAATGTCTTAACCCCTTTTATCCCAGTGAAATCAGCTCCTGTGTTTTGTTGCTCTTATTTGCATCTGTTTGTTCTTTAATAATACATCAAATCGGCTAGTTTGGACTACTTTCAGACCTCGTCAATGCCACTTCTTTGTCAGTACAAAGTAAAGTTACCTAATGCTGAGGTTATTACTCATTGTTTTCTAATTAACCGAACTCTAATTGAGAAAAGCAGTAATCCTACAAAACTCTGTCCTAATGTAGTGCATTTTTCTTTTAAAACATGCTTAAGATGAAATGACTACCCAGTATTCTCTGTTGTTAGCTGGTTGCGCACCTACAATGGAGACCAGTCAAACTGTATTAGAAAGAAAATATGAACAGGGAGCTGTTAACAAGTCGTAATCATAACGTGCAGTGTTTGCTGTAGGTTTTTGTTTTGTTTTTGTTTTTTACTCTGTGAAAATGAACAAAATTCGTATTGAAGTAGCAAATAACCTTCCATTTGCCAAGTTTTATATAGCTTGTATACAAACACACTATGTACATAAGTATGTGACTTGGGAAGCGTGTAGACATTTTAAGAATGAGGAAAGTAGGAATCCTGTCTACTTTGGATTATAGCACCTGTCCAACGAGGGCTTACTGATGAAAACGTGCTTCCTACACTGCTAAAAATGACATTGTAAATAAAGCTTGTATAAAACTGGCTGCTGGGCTTTCTTTTGTTATCACCTAAAACCACACATTTCCATTACTTGCTGTTAAAATTAATCTCATTTATTAAATAAGTTAAAATGTGTATTTCTCTTATAAGGCAATGATCAGTTAAGGGTAAACTAAAAGATTCTATATGTAAGAGGCCGTAAATGTCATTGCCTTATTAATCTCTTTACAACAAAGCTTCTTTCATTTGATCATGAGACAAATTCTGATGATTGTCTGTTAAAATGGCTTTTAAATCGAGGGTGTTTGTTATTATTTTGTTCCTAATGCAGAATCACTCTTACCTGCAAAATGCAAGTGTGGCATTAGTGTGCTTTCCCTATTATTGCACTTTGCCTTGTCTATCACCCCATCTTTGTTCTTCAAAGTCACTAATGCCAGAAGGGGTAGTGTTGAGTTTTGATTCTGCATGTCTGCTTGTCTTATAAACTGAATTTGCTCACTCATACTCAACCCGGCCTGGGAAACAAAGCAACAGATGCCCCTTGAGGCTGCAGACGCCAGAACTTCCCTGTATCAGTGTCCCATTCTTCGATCTTCTTTTTCTCACTCTAACCTCAGCCTCCGGGTTCTTCCTCGTGACACGTCAAGGCAGATGTCCAGAGTCAATATAAATACACTTCTCTGGTTACTCACTTCTCACACTGACAGTATGATTGAAAGGAGGAGAGGTCATCGTTGCAGTCCACAAAGGTAGGTAGGAGGCCATGGTGAACAAATGGATCAGACACAGGCCTGTCTCCCAGTCAGTTTGAATGTGTGCACCATTTGAAAATAAGGATACTAAATATTTCTTTTGGACTTACAGTTGCGTTATTATCTTAATGTCTTCCTCTTTTATGGTTTCTCACTGTGTTTTGGTTTGCATGGTCATAGAAAACTGCTGGGTTAGGTATAGGAAATGATTATGGGTTGGGTCAGGCGAGACCCTTTGACAGCATTACTCACATGTTAGAAAGTCTTGCTGCTAAAGCCCTGAAGGCAAGCTTCTCCCATGTTCACCAGGAAAGAAAGTGTAGGTTTACCTCCATGTCATACTTACTCCCTGTTGGGCTGACTGAACTGACCTACAAGTTACTAACAAAATTGTTACCGAAATTTCATCTGTTATATATCATATCACAATTTCTCGTGAGAAAATGTTAAAAATCAATATATCAGTGTTTGAGTTTATATGAGCTGGAAAGTATGGACACTTCACATTTTGATTGTTGTATTGCAGTTTGCTAAACTTGATTTTGTATAATTCAACTACAAAGAATTGGAGAGGAAAAACTGAGGCCAGTGAAAGTCACAGACAAACACCGAGTCATGAACAACATGAATAGAGACTAACCAGAAGCACTGAAAAAAAATGTGTGGATTAGACAAATGCCATAAATTCTTCTTCTGTCTTTTGAAACCTAAATACATAGTGTCTGCTTCATTATAATGCCATCATGGTCAGACCTTCTCTGAAACATAATAAACTCAGAGATGAATTAATTTTAAAAAAGAAAGAAAAACAATGTTTCACATACATAAAATGAGGCGACTGTAATTTTACAGTTAAACTTTATAAGTTGTTGGCATGGATGAGGTGATTCTCTCTCTTTAATTTATTTTTCTAAAAATGTTGAACAGCTTGAACGCTTAAAGGCTGTGGAGCCATTGGAAGTGTGATCTGTACAGTAAGGTACACCTATTTTAAAAAACATTGTTGCTCTTAACATGCTGTCAAAGAAACAGCATTTTTTAATATCCAAAGAAAATGTTGTCATTGATGCCAGATGTTTTTTCTCCCCTCCTTTTTCCTCTCTCCATTTCTCAGTATTGAAGTCATTACGGAAACATTCCATTGAAAGGAAAATCAGAGCAAATACGAGCTGTCATTTCCTTAATGAAAGAGCCTGTTACTATTTCTTCATAACTTAGCATTTGGCTGACAATATAGGCTTTATGACACTGTCAATTTACATTTCAATCAGGCTGCTGGGGGGGTGCAGAGGCCTGATAACACAAGGCTCTCACTGATGCACGAACGATAACACGCACACACACACACACACACACTCGCAGGCACACACGGATCAGGTGGTGGCACTTTTGGATTGAAGCCTGGTGGGTACCTGACCTGAGATTTTGACATGCACACAAAAACCAATGGGCACACACACCATCACTGTCAGCTAACACACAGGCAAGCCCTCCAATTTTCCATTATCATTTCTGGCATGACTTCAGTGAAACATAGGTGAGAAGTGCACCGGTGTAACTGAAACCTCATGCTCAGCCTGTTGACACAGTCAGAGAGTGAAAGGAAGGCAGAGTGGCTCTTTATATTGTGTTGACCCCTGCGAGAAAGGAGAACTGAGCAGAGTTTGAAGGGATCAGTTTGACAGACAGCTGCTGTGCGCAAAAGGCTGCGGTTTATAAAAAAGGTCCAAGCAGGCGATGCTTTTTGGAGACACGAGGCTTTCATTTGCCACGAAGATTTATTTTTTTCTGTCATATTATTGGCCTTATCACAGGCTTGTTAAAATGCCTTTGGTTGAGGGATAGGTTACAGAGTTCAGTAAACAAACAGAACACTTCTTCTCTACATGAAACTCCAGCCTTTTTATGTATTGGCCTCGTGTCCTGTATACAGATTGCTCATTAACCTCTTCAATTTCATTGCATAATTTATATATTGATTTTGACTTGCATCTCATTGTCATAAAACTAGTATGTACCATATGATGTTCTTGGTTAACCACATGCTTTGAAAAATCTTATTTTCCAAGTAGTAGCACGTGGCTTTTACTACTGATGCCCATTTCTCTATTTATTTATTCATAGTAATAAATGCTAATAGGAGATGTGGAGTATTCCTACATATATGGGACCTTTGATTCTATAATTCATTAATTTTTCTATCGTCAGCACAGAAACAGCATGTCACATCATAAACATGAGTGGTTAACATGCAGAAAAATGTTTGAAATGTTTTAAGTGGGATTCGCACAGGACTGCAAAAAGTCTTGAGCCAGGCCTCATTTCTTTCTTCATTTTGTTTTGAAAATTTAAAGCATGTGTAGGTATTTCAAGGTACATTGAAATACAGTATATAAGGCAACACAGAGCTTGTACAATTCTAACGAGCTTGTAAGTCAATTTTTGGTATGAGCGCCTTTATTCTTCAACACAGCCTAAAGTCTCTTAGGCAGCTTTCTTTTTGTTTCTTCAAGTAGTCTCCAGGTGTAGTTCTCTGGACTTCTTAAAGGACATTCAAAGCTCTTCTTTGGCTGCTTTTTGTTTTGACCTCTGTGAAGATGATCCCACACTGCTTCAGTAATCTTGAGGTCTGGGCTTTGGGGAGGCCAATCTATGACTGATTGTGTTCCATTGTGTGTGTGTTTTCTGTCCAAGTATGCTTTTATTGCATTGGTAATGTGTTTGGGATCACTGTCAGTGTGAGAAATGAAGCCAATCAGATGCTTTCCTGGTCGATCAAAATGCAATGGCCTGAAATGCTGTTCCAAACCATGACAGAGCCTGATGCTGATGACAATTTTAACCAAAAACGTCAAATTTGAATTCATGACTCCCGTCCAGTTCTTGTGTAATTTGGCAACCTCAGTCTTTTCTCCCTGTTTTCCTTCCACAAGACTGGAACTGAGATTAAAAAGCTCAATGATCAACTGAAGGTCCAGGTGGATTTTTTCCTGTTTCTTAAGAATGTGACTTTGGATACTGTTCATCTGTTGTAGACAGTTTTTAATGCCTGCTACTTTTTCTTTGCCCTCCACTTTCCTCAAATTTCTTAATTGCACATACAGATCAGAGATGTGCTGAGATATGCTAAGTTTTTGGCTAATAGCTCTTTGGGACTCACATTGTTGATGTAAAAATACAATGTTATACCTATTTAAACTGTGTAATCTTTGGGATGATGTGTTTTTGTAACAAAACAAAGTGCCCAAAGATGCAATTTAAGGTCAGTTAAAAGGTCTGGACTGTAAATGAGTGCAAAAGTAGCCAATGCCCAAAGAAAAGCTTTGAATGACCTTCAGAAAGCCTGGAGAACAAGACCACTTTAAAATGACAAGAAAGTCTGGCTCCTTGGAAACAAAACATTAAGAAAGAAAAAAAAAAAAACCCAGTGCTCTTGCTTTTTAAAAATCTTTGTCCTCGAGAGGCTCTAAGCTGCGTAAGTACATTACATGAACATTAACCTTTACACCATGTATAAGTAATCAAGTTCAGGTACTGCAGATAGTACACACACACACACACACACACACACACACGTCAACAGGGAGCAGAAATCCACCGGGCCAGAGGGATAAACGTCTGAGTGATCTCCATGGTTTTTGAGCCAGAGTGAGTAACACTGGGCGCCGTGACCACTAAATCAAAGAGCTGTTTGAACAGCTGCATTCCTTCACACCCCTTCATCCTCTCATTCTCTTGATGTGCAGTAATTCTAATTCTGGCTTTGCTGCTGACCCAAACCCTGTCCCCTTTCCATGTTCTGGTGTGATGGAGATCAAACTTAATGGAAAAGGAGTGCAAGCAAGTTTAGTCATCCTCTGATAATGAAAAGGTGTCTGTTTGAGTTCCAGTGTGATGATGAGACAGAGAAAGTGCAGCAGATTTATGGACACATGACAGCCTGAGTGAGTCGACCTGCCGTTGCTTTTCACATATACAGCTGCCCTCCTCCACACTCATTTACTGTTAGGCCTTTAGTTTTCAGTGACAGGCGTGGTAATTGGAGCGGTATGGACAAATCTCATACTGAAACAATTCTTTTGTTTTAGGTTTCTGACATTTTACTGGTTCAGTATCAGAATCAGAATCAGAATCAGAATACTTTATTGATCCCTGGGGGAAATTATTTTTTGTTACAGTGCTCCATTTTAAACCAACATTAAGACAAGACAGACAATACGCTAACTAAGAATAGTACAATATATACATATATATACATACATACATACATAAGTCACTCATAAATAAATAGTTGGAAAAGAAACATGTGTAGTTGTAGCAGCAAACAGTGTGTTAAGTGGATGCGTTGTACAGTACTACCTAATATTACTGTGCAATCATGTGTAATGATTATATTAATGTTTCTGTTCAATATTTCCTCCACGTTCCTGCCCCGATTTTTAAATTGCATGCTTAGGGTGATGATCCTGATCACTAGGCCAGTTTTATTCTACTCTGCATGAGTATTTGACATTGTTCCTCCTACTTTGGGGGCCTACAAGTTCAACTTCAGGCCATGCAAACTATGTTACATCTGGCATTTAGTGATAGATCCTGAAAAAGAAATGAAGCATCACAGTTTCTCCATTAAAGTGTCATCTTTGAAGTCATCTGTTAACAGGACCAAACAGAGATGCTTACACTGGCGGTTTCAGGTGGTAGTTTCAGGTGGCTCTTCATTTTGAGAAGTTGTTAGCTTTTTTTTTTAATGTAGGTATTTCCTATTGTTATTCACACTGCCTGAAATAAAACAGTGGTTTAAAAGAGAGAGCTAGGGGAACATTTAAGAAACATGTGCGTATTTAATATCCCACCATTATGACTGCATCCTTAGTGAGTATTTGTTGCTACAATCTCAGGAGAATCTTTTGGAAAATTGAAATGTAACTCTGAAACAAGTCATTTTTAAAAAATCTGCTTCAAACCTGAGGAGGAAAAAACACTGAAGGAGTAGTGCCTGCTGCAGCACTAATTCAAAACAGATGAGGTCTCTCAGCTACCATACTGGATTATAGGTTGACTTCTGTAATGATTCATCAGCATGGTGGACCCTGCAGGCTCTGGGATGGGTTTCATTGGTCTTAGTTTTGCTTTATTTCTTATCAAGTTGCTTTGCAGTTCTGTATTTTTATTTTTGAGTCTTGTTTTATTTAACAACATAATTAAAACCAAAGCAAGTGTGGATACAACATGTAATGTATGTAAAAGATGGACGTACCACTGTGATGTCACCTTTTGGACTTTGTATTTTGAAGCCTTAGCATCAGTGTTTTGATCTGATGGTTGAGTTAATTTAATTTCAGCCTCAAAGAAAATGGATGAATAAATTTTTTTCCACAATCATTCTAAACAAAATACCCTGCAAATAAAAAATGAAAAGAAAAATACATTAAAACTTCTTAATCTAGGTGTTTTTAATGAGATTGCCTCACCTAACACATATCGTGTATTTTTACATGTTCATTTCCCAAGAAATTGAAATCTTAAATCAGACCATGCCATTTGAAATCCCAAACTTTCTATTGTGTGATATAAAATTAACAGTTTAAATGACAGTTTTAGTGATTTTACCAACATCCAAAATAATGCTCTTTTATATGTGTTTATTTTTTTTAAAGAAAAGATTATCTGTTTCACTATACACAAGTCCGTGAGGAGAGGAAGCACGTTGAGCAGGTACACAGGCTGAGAGAAGACAGCGCTAATAAAAAGGGTAATCAGGGAATTGAACACAGGAGGGAAACACAGGTGAAACAAATAAAAACGGTCATGCAAGGGGAGAAATATTAAATGGAACAAACAGGAGACAAATAAAAAATAAAACAGATAAAAGTAATTAACAAATACAGAGGTAGATAGTCAGCAACTTTACAGTGAGGAAAACACCGAGGGAGCTTGTTTCCACCACTTTTTTTTTTTTTTTTGGTCAGTGGTGGAAACAAACATGACTTTTGGCCAATGCCAATAAGTTAAAATTTCCAGCCATTATCCCAAAACTCAACCCACCAACTCAAATTTCTGAGAAAGTAACTTGACATGTTGTGTTATCAAGTCGAAACTCTGACATAATAACCCCAAACCTCAACTCATTGAAGACAAACTTTTTTTTCATAGTAACAGTAACGACCTTTCCTAAAAAACTGCAATTCACAAAATCCAAAAACACTATACAAACCTCAGAAGAAGAAAAAAACACATCGATTTGAAACTAGAGTTCAAGGCCACAAAGAAAGTGTCCAGTAAGGTCACAGATCATCTTAGTGGTAGAGTCATCCTCCGGCTAACTTCCATGCAGGAAACCCTCCTTGCAAACAGAGAAGCCGTCAGTATTAAACCAAAAGTGCAGATTTAAGATCTTGTCACCTTCACCTTTTGTGTCACAGTCGTAACCACACTTTGATTGGTTCTTCATTAACTTTTTTAAAGATTTTTTTTTGACTTGGTATAAATGCAATCCTCTACATATGTTTTTAAGTCAAGTTATTTAGCAACAATTCTTTGAGAATCAGAAAACTACTTCAAATTGTCACACGATCAACATTTTTCTGCTTTTTTACACCTAAGGAAAACCACACCGCACGAATGTGAGTCAAATATGAAAAACGTGAAAAACAGAGTTCAACAACAAACACTGAGAGGAAGGTGGTCGAGTGATGAACAATTACGAACATAAGCTGGGATCAGAGCTTTGGATCAAGTATACAAGGTATGTGTGTCTGCCCACAGATCCGCCGGGACACCCTGGATTCCAGTAAGTGCTTTTTACCCTGAACACCACTTCTGCCTTTGAAGCTGTGACTAAAGGCTCAGTCACACAACCACTTCCATCACAGCTAACCATACAGTCATGCCTTTTCTGCTGTCTGTGCCATTTGCCATTAATGTCATGTTTGTTTTTGAAACGCGAAACTATAGATGTTTACAAGTACCAGATAATTAAATGTGCTGTGACTATCAAACACAACCATCATGTGGTTTGTGTCCCTGCTAAAACTAGAAACTCTGTGTTGAGAAGTCACAGATTAGAATAGATGGGATTACTGTAAGCAGAGCAAAACAGCAGGACAAATTATCATGTCATAGGAAGAAAATGTGTGTGTTTTTCTTTCTTTTTCTTTCCAAAACCCAAAAAGATGTCATTATAAAAGTCAAATATCTGTGCAATAAAGTCATATTTTCTCTGCCTGACGAAGACAAATACCCTCCAGGACTCATTTATAAATACTCTAAATGACTCTGATTGTATCACGATTTTATATGACCACCTCAAACACAGGACACAACCTAGATCAGGATTTGCCTGTAGAGGACATTCCACAAGGTACCTCTGTGTGGTTTGTATAGTTAATAAAAACTATGAGTCACCATCTAGATTGTAAAAAAAATTAAGAAGTCTCTTTCAGTAAGAATATACCCAAATGACCTAAAATACCTTTACCCTAAATAGCACAGACAGACTACAGGCTTTGTTACTTTCCTGGGCATCTTCTGAGTCCTGTGTTTACCAAAAATATACCAGATCTATAACAGGTAAACAGATGAAGTGAAGCAATCAATGAGGGAAAAAAAAGCCATGTTGTGACAAACAGTTTAACATCCACAGCCTTGTTTTTTATTTTATGCTATCTTGTTAGCACACAAACTGTCCCTCAGCCTCTGGATCTTCTGTTTGGTCTAGTTTCTGTAAGAGAGACATAATGAAGTCTGTCTTTGTATATGATCTGTCTGACATCTATGTATTACTTACTTCTGATCTAACTTGATCGACTGATGTTCAAAGTGGTAAACAGAGATGGGCAGTAACGCATTACGTGTAACGCGTTACTGTAATCTGATTACTTTTTTCAGGTAACGAGTAAAGTAAGGGATTACTATTGCAAAAACGGTAATTAGATTACCGTTACTTTCCCGTAGGAACGCTGCGTTACTGCGTTACTAAAACCGTGATTTTTTTTGCGAGAATGTCTCATGACAGTGACGTAAGCGAGTGCGACGTTCGTGGCAACAGCTGTGTGCAGATCAACAATGGATCATATATCGAGTTCAATTCAGTTAAATTCAATTCAGTTTTATTTATATAGCGCCAAATCACAACAAAAGTCGCCTCAAGGCGCTTCATAGATACAGGGAAAAACCCAACAATCATATGACCCCCTATGAGCAAGCACTTTGGCGACAGTGGGAAGGAAAAACTCCCTTTTAACAGGAAGAAACCTCCGGCAGAACCAGGCTCAGGGAGGGGCGGGGCCATCTGCTGCGACCGGTTGGGGTGAGAGAAGGAAGACAGGATAAAAGACATGCTGTGGAAGAGAGACAGAGGTTAATAACAGATATGATTCAATGCAGAGAGGTCTGTTAAGTGCAGGAGAGAGTATGAGCGTGCAGCGTTTAAAGCGTGGAAGTACTGACCTTACTTTGAGTTTGATTCCATAAAAAGTGACAAAAACATTAGTGTCCATTGTGCGTGGGAAGAAAACTTCTTTTTACAGCGGAAAAAAAAAACCCTAAACGTCCAAGCAAGCACCGAGTGCGCTACGACGTAATGGGAAACTCACAGAGAAACTCGCGGATTCTTCCACTGACCGCTGCGGCACACCTGCACCAGGGTAAACCTCCGCCTACCTCACTCCTGCTTTACAGGTGAAACTAGAGCAAAAGGACGGCTGAGTCTTTGACTTTATTTATTTTCTGCTGTGTTTTACTTGCATCTATTTGAAAGACTGAGTGTAAACACAAAAAAATATTTTTTATGTGCTGGAATGTGCAGAAAATAAGTTTAAATGTTAAACTAATTTCTTCCAGTCAGAGAATGTTGCATATAATTAAATTTTTGCTTGATGCATGAAGTTAAAAGGTTAAAACTAATAAAACAAGTTTTAAAAAGAGACTTTTCCATTTGATTACATTTTGTATGATGGATTATGCAGAAAAAGTAGAATTGGGCAGAAAGATCTATCGCTTTATCACCTATTCAGGTTGTAAATCGTGTTTTTAAAAAGTAACTAAGTAATTAATTACTTTTGAAAATAAGTAATCAGTAAAGTAACGGGATTACTTTTTTGGGGAAGTAATCGGTAATTAGTTACTGATTATTTTTTTTAAGTAACTTGACCAACACTGGTGGTAAGTTTAATTGATCCAGTGAGACTTTGGCATGAACATCTGCATCTGCAGCCATTAAAGGAGGGAGATGGTATTGGAAGGTCACTTCTGGTCTGGCTCATTTGTTATTGAATCATCTATAGGAGCTCAGAGGACAATCAATAAATCATTTATCACCCTTTTTTAAATAATAAATTCGAATGAAAATATTATTTTAAACTTCACAAAACTCTTTGAAAACTAAAAGTCTTCATCTGTAACTTGAAAATGTCTGAGGCTAAAAACGAAATATAATGTGTACTATATATATATCCTGTGGCTTAATATTTTATGAGAATATCAAAACTTCTCTCATATCTGCACATAAAGCTCCACTCCAGGTTTAACTGAACACAATCTGCTTTGTATAATAATGTGTGTTGGAAATAAAAGCCAGCCACCTCCACTAAAACCACATAGACCATTTTCACGCATGAACTGCCGCTCTGAACTTGTCTAGACATTACCACACAAAGGTACACGTGACAACACTTGGGACAGTCTTTAATCTGCCAGCTCCCTAGTAAAAAGTCCATGTGATGCCTGATTGGGCTGATGTGAAAAATATCAAGCAGGTAACTGTCCCGAGAAATCCCAGCTAGCGAGTGGGAGTCATGTCTCCTGGGTCCTGCAGGCTTTATCTGGGCCCCTACGTGCCTAAACCGAAGAAATCTTTGGAGTGAGAACATCTCCAAAGATTACTGTGCTAAATATCAAAACGGGCATATTTGGATAATTTATCAGCCGGATTCCTCCAACATTATCTGGAGGTCATGTGTGAAAATGTCTACAGGCAGGCAATGCAAGCATGGAGGCAATCAGGCATCTGCCAGCACACAAGCCGCAGATACTAGAGCCAGGTCTTTTCAATTAGACACAATAAGACAGTGGTTTATATGACTGACCATCTGTAATCGGACAATTACTGGAACTGCATATGCAGTCCATATGATTCTCATCTCTTCCTGTTCTTTTTTTCGTGCCTGATTCAACACTTCATCAAAATGTGCTTTCCACTACCAATATCCAAAGTTTAGGTCAGCTATTTTTCTCCCTGACTGATTACAGCTCAGGACAGGCCCTGGTTTCCCATCTAGAATCATCTGTGGATTTGCCAAAACCTCGTTCAAGTTAACTGAACTGTTCCTACATCACAGCTGTAGTCCTTCTGTCCCGCAGGTACTTGTCTACTTCTTCTGGAGGCCTCTAGGTCAGCCAAGCCCAAATGGTCTTCTTTTTCAGCTTGACAGCTTCCTTCATCATCGGTGTCCCCTTGATGATTCTTAGTTTGCAGCTCCAACAGGCGCTGACAGCCTACTGACCACAATTCAAGTAACCACCAGCACTGGGTCCAAACGTGGCTTTCTTTGCTTCCATGTCTCTAACATCCTCACAGTGTATCCAAAAATGTCCCGTGGAGGAAAAATGTGCCACAACTACATGTTAGCTGTTCACCCACCCAAGTGTCCAAGAAATCGCACCTCATATCTGATGATACAATCAGAAAGTCAAGCTTTGAACTTTGACCTTAAGTGTTTTGCTGCAAATAAGTAAGCCTGTGATTGCTAATAAGGTGTTTCTAGCACCGGAACCCAACCATGAGGTCTCACAAACATTCAGGAATATTCTCCAGAGACAAAACACACAACTCAGGTATAGTGTCCATTGGGCACCAGAGGCCACAACAAACTCTGGAAAATGGAACTGCAGGAGAATGGAGGCATAAGCCAGACAGCTCAACTACTCAACCTCCCACACCAGCACGGGGTACTTCCCCAGCAGAGTGGTTAGCATGGTTCCATCTCACAGACGAAAAGTTCCACACCCAGGTTTCGCTGTTTAACGAGCCCTAGTGGATTTCAGTGGAGAGACCCATCTCCAAACAGGACATGTTTTGTTTATGTTTTTATGCATTCTTCTTTTGACCCAATATAAACTTCTTCTTCTTCTTTTTATTTGTTATATCTTGTTCATGGTGTTTCTACACACACACACACACACACACACACACACAGTGGGGAAAAAAAGTATTTAGTCAGCCACCGATTGTGCAAGTTCCCCCACCTAAAATGATGACAGAGGTCAGTAATTTGCACCAGAGGTACACTTCAACTGTGAGAGACAGAATGTGAAAGAAAAATCCATGAATCCACATGGTAGGATTTGTAAAGAATTTATTCGTAAATCAGGGTGGAAAATAAGTATTTGGTCAATAACAAAAATACAACTCAATACTTTGTAACATAACCTTTGTTGGCAATAACAGAGGTCAAACGTTTACTATAGGTCTTTACCAGGTTTGCACACACAGTAGCTGGTATTTTGGCCCATTCCTCCATGCAGAACTTCTCGAGAGCAGTGATGTTTTGGGGCTGTCGCCGAGCAACACGGACTTTCAACTCCCGCCACAGATTTTCTATGGGGTTGAGGTCTGGAGACTGGCTAGGCCACTCCAGGACTTTCAAATGCTTCTTACGGAGCCACTCCTTTGTTGCCCGGGCGGTGTGTTTTGGATCATTGTCATGTTGGAAGACCCAGCCTCGTTTCATCTTCAAAGTTCTCACTGATGGAAGGAGGTTTTGGCTCAAAATCTCACGATACATGGCCCCATTCATTCTGTCCTTAACACGGATCAGTCGTCCTGTCCCCTTGGCAGAAAAACAGCCCCATAGCATGATGTTTCCACCCCCATGCTTCACAGTAGGTATGGTGTTCTTGGGATGCAACTCAGTATTCTTCTTCCTCCAAACACGACGAGTTGAGTTTATACCAAAAAGTTCTACTTTGGTTTCATCTGACCACATGACATTCTCCCAATCCTCTGCTGTATCATCCATGTGCTCTCTGGCAAACTTCAGACGGGCCTGGACATGCACTGGCTTCAGCAGCGGAACACGTCTGGCACTGCGGGATTTGATTCCCTGCCGTTGTAGTGTGTTACTGATGGTGACCTTTGTTACTTTGGTCCCAGCTCTCTGCAGGTCATTCACCAGGTCCCCCCGTGTGGTTCTGGGATCTTTGCTCACCGTTCTCATGATCATTTTGACCCCACGGGATGAGATCTTGCGTGGAGCCCCAGATCGAGGGAGATTATCAGTGGTCTTGTATGTCTTCCATTTTCTGATGATTGCTCCCACAGTTGATTTTTTCACACCAAGCTGCTTGCCTATTGTAGATTCACTCTTCCCAGTCTGGTGCAGGTCTACAATACTTTTCCTGGTGTCCTTCGAAAGCTCTTTGGTCTTGGCCATGGCGGAGTTTGGAGTCTGACTGTTTGAGGCTGTGGACAGGTGTCTTTTATACAGATGATGAGTTCAAACAGGTGCCATTCATACAGGTAACGAGTGGGGGACAGAAAAGCTTCTTACAGAAGACGTTACAGGTCTGTGAGAGCCAGAGATTTTCCTTGTTTGAGGTGACCAAATACTTATTTTCCACCCTGATTTACGAATAAATTCTTTACAAATCCTACCATGTGGACTCATGGATTTTTTTTTCACATTCTGTCTCTCACAGTTGAAGTGTACCTCTGGTGCAGATTACTGACCTCTGTCATCATTTTAGGTGGGGGAACTTGCACAATCGGTGGCTGACTAAATACTATTTTGCCCCACTGTGTGTGTATATATATATATATATATATATATATATATATATATATATATATGATATTCTTTTCTCATTTTGCAATATTGTTGCATTAGAAAACAAAAACCCCCAAACAGTGTTGTATGAGTCACCTGTCAGGATCAAATGCATTCACCACCCCATCTGTAAAAATGAAACATATGTGGTCATTTCCATACTGTGAGACGCTTTTGAAGATTTTTCTAAAGAGGCTGAATCGGATGTTTGCTCAGGATCTCTCAGAAGACCCCAGTTCTGTTTGATCTTCATAAACAAAGCCACTTTAAAGTGGAAATATACAGATGTAATGTTGCATCTGTATTGACAGGAGGTCACTGAAATCCATTCCAGATTTCAAACAGACTTACTGCACTCAACTTGAACAAAATATTGTCAGTGTTTTTTGGAGTATTCAAAATTAATTTAACTAATAAAACTGTGGATTACTGGTTTAACATTTAGTTCACTTGTGCAAAAAATCTGACCATAAAACCAAATCATCTTTAAAGTCACCTGGTAAGGTTTAACTTATATCATTACAATAAAAAAACATTTTTCAACCCACAAGAACATAAAACTAGGTGCGTTTAATCTCCCCACATGCTGGTGTGTCATATGGTTTTTAGTTGCAAAGGTATTTTGCACTGACGTGACATTTTTAGCAACGTGTTAGTTAATCTCTGAGGAGTCATGAACCCCAGACTTCATTCTGATCCTCGCTCCAAGCGAGGTACTAAAACTGTGACTTCTGCTGCAATAAAAAACCATAAAAAGCACACGTTAAGGGCTCTTACACCAGGCATGCCATATGTGATGCTACATTGAGCTGGGGAGGATGATCGAACAGCCTTTGCCAGATAAAAAACAGGTGTGTGCTTAGTCGCACACAGATGATGTTCTTTTAATCTTCATACAGATGCACAGAACAAATGATCAAACACACACATGCGTGCACGCACACACACACACACACACGCACACACACACATTCGAAGTTGTTTTCGCTTCTCTCAATGTGTCCTGCCAACAGATTGGACAAATTAGCTTAAGATAAAGATCATTTCCAGTAGATTGTTTATGTACATGATTGACAGTTTCCTGTTAGTCACTAACATCATTAGACAAATGCAGCAATGTTCAGAAATGAGTGAAGTCGAAATGGATCGAAAATAGCACGAGTAACCATGTGTTATAATTTATATTTACAATTCTGGATTCTAAAAAGATGGTGAGAATGATCTCCAAACTATCTTTGGGCAGAATAAACTCAGAGGGACCGGCTTCTTTCTCAACGTAACACTCTGTCTGACACCGCTGCTTCTTTTCTGTCTTTACTTTTCTGGACTGAATTTGTCGTCTCACCCTTCATCCTATCTTCCATCCTCTCTGCTTCCTTTTTCTCCTTCAGTCCAGTTCTGGAACTTGCAGAAACGACTCTATCCACTAGGAGGCGCTTTAACCGATATTGGTAAAGTTGGTTTATTTACACACAGCTATGCAAAAACACAGCAGATTATTAGTGTACCAAGGGGAAATGTATGCACATGCAGCCACATATCTGATTATCATCATTCACTGCTAAATGATTTAAACGGATTTAAATCGCACGAGTCAACGCTGTCAATTCGGTGAGCTTGACTCCGTGAGCTTAATGTCTTGCACTGTTGAAACCAATTATCATGCAAGACACTTTTCTCTCTCTCCAGCCGGTTCTATTTGTATGCAAACAGCAAGCGACAGAAATCGGGCCCCGGGGTCGTTCCTCGCGTCAATAAACCATTTCGTATTTACCCAGACGTCTGAAAACATCAACATGTGTTCACTGCCCCCGTGTGAACCAGGGGTTTCGAGCCAGAGCGCACAGATCGGCCTCGAGACGCAGATATAAACCTCAAGGCCTTACTTAGGAAATTCAGTCAAAAACTGCTAAAACATTAGAAAATGTAAAGCTGTGTTGGATCTAATGATAATACGACCTAATAAATATATAAAAATAGGTTACAAATACATTTTCTGCGTGGACCCTGAATAGTAAAAATGTCATATTGGTAGTCCTTATTTATTCAGGGCGAGGTGACTGACCTTTTCTCAGCTGCTGCATGTCTCTGCTGGCCTTTCATGAAAAGGTGAAGCTCTGCGGTTTCCTTGTCTGTCCCAGATGTAAGCCAGTGTTATGGCAGGTTTTCTCATGCGAATGCCTCCTGTTTGTAAGGCATTAAGGACTAGAACATGATAATCTATCCACGGGATCTCGAGCGGCACCCAAAAAAACAATGCCTTTGGGGCCTGCTTCTCTAGGGCGACAAAAAGAGACCTCATCAGTCTAACGATAATTGAAATCAGGGATAAATGCTGTAATCAGTGTAGCTTTTGTTAATCACACATATCGGTGATAAATTGCTCTTGATTTAAGTCTGGTAAAGGTATGCACACTGAATTCATTGACATATGAATTGTGATCGACGAGGTGACGTTTAATCAGATTACTGTATGTGAGTGTGAGAGAGAAAGCGAGAGAGAGAGAGAGAGAGAGAAAGGAAAGGGTGGACTGCAGCAGGGTGGTGGCGGTGGGGTTTATGCAGACAACCTGGGGGAGGGGGTGGGGTGGTAGGTGCTCATTCACACACGTCAGAGAGAGAGAGAAAGAGAGACGCAGAAACAAACAGTGCACGTCTCCGTGGATAGACGGAGCAGTGTGCGCAAAAGTTTGGGGTTTTTAAATATCTATCTGGCAAGTGCAGCTTCGTGCACCACGCTCACATTCACCGAACCAGACATCAGGAAAACAGAGGTCAAAACGTAATCCCGAGTTTTATTCTGATGTTTAGCTTCAGGTGCTGGCACGGCGTGGACCTGTTGCTTCAACTTTTGCAGGCAACTTTTGGATAAACTCGCGCAGTTTTTCTTGCCAGAAGGGAGTACAGAGAGGGGAGTGTGTGTCTGTTGGAGGGGGATCCAACATGACCAGCAGTGAGAGGATGATGTGACCCTGTGTAGACTCCTATGACCGCCTCTCTCTCTCTCTCAGACACACGTGAAGCGGCAGCGTCGAGTCCAGGAGGCTGAAGTCAACATGATTCTGTCCGGCGGTTTATCGGATACTTGTCATCTCATTTTACGTGACCGCACGGAGCCCAAGCTGTGGAAATAGGACTTGGTCCATGCTTTTTTGGTATAGTTGCTGCAAACACCTTGTGGTAGAGTAAACACAGGCCACCGTGCACGGTTTGGAGACAGCTACGATGCGGGGCACTTTGGGCGCATTCATTCAGTCCTGCCTCATACTGTTGGTCCGAGCAGACCAGTGGAGGCTGAAGGACTCCGCCAGCTGCGAGCTGAACAGGAAAGTAAGTTGTATGAAGAGAGAGTGTATGAGTGATCACACTGTTTCAGTTTGCAACAGTGTTGCTTTTTGTGTCTTTTCATTTGCTTTTAATTTTGCACTTTTTGCATAACAGATAAAATAGTTGATCTCAGACTGGACCTGTCTTGGATTTAGTTTTTTTTTTACTTAAACCCTCCGAGGGTTTTATAACTTGTAAAATCAGCCCAGTTTGTTTTTTGTGCAACTACTCACTTATCGTCATTATTTGTTTAATTAATAAATTGATGATCTGATCTTTGAAATCTGAAAAAAAAAAGCTTCCAAATCTCTAATGTAGCTTTAACTTGAAAACTAACAATCTTACAAAGAAGTGGATTTCCTACAATTTTCTGTCAGCTAATCAATGAACTATTTCTTTCAACACTCCTTTTGTGTATTGGGATTGTGTTATTTGTAGCTCTTTATCTAATCTACAAAAAGATGTGTGCATTCATAAAAATAACCTTTCAGTCTCTTTGCGAGTAGTCTTCTTGTAACACCGTTCATCATACCCCAGAGTAACTCAGACCAATTTGAGGTCAGATCCAGCAGCAACAGGAAGGAAAACATTCAGGGCAACAGCCTGTAGTCTGACAGTCACTGACATGTGTATTGTTCATTTGACACTTGGGCTCTAAGTGGCCTGTTAATAAGTCATTATCAGCATGTTAGTGGTCTGTCTAATAAACAGCCACTCACAGACAAAGAGGCAGTTGGTGTCAGACAGGCTGTAATGTAAACATAATGGAAAGACTGTAAATTTGCCCCTTTGTTTCTTTCTCGCTTGTTTTCCTATGTTTTTTTCTTTTCTTAGAGTTGCTATTGTTTAGGTGCTACGTGCTTGGGTGATAATTTGATTACTTGAGCAACTCACAATTAGAATTAATTAGGCAATCAGGAATCTCCTACATTAAGGATTTCTATATTTCATGAGATTGTGGTTTAGGACTATCGAACAAACATAAAAAGTAAAATATTTAGCACGTTATTATGAACCACTCAGTTTATGTTTGTTTGTGGTTACTGTGTGGAGTTTACGTGTTCTCCACATGTCTGTCTACACTGGCCTCCTCCTGCACTCCAAACACATACATGGGATTTAGTTAATTGATGATTCTAAATTGTGAATGTTTGTCTGTCTCCGTGTGTGATTAGCGACGTGTTCAGGATCTATCTTGCCTCTCGCCCTATCACACTAGGGATAGGCTGTAGACCTTCTGTGACCCTGAATTGGATAAGTGGAAGAGGGCCCATGAACGGGTCTGTCTATCTTGATTGTAGCTTTGCTAATATTTTTTTCTTGTACCCACAGCAAACTGACCTAAACTCCTTCCTGTGGATGATCAAACGGGACCCTCCTTCATATTTCTACGGTACAATCCATGTTCCCTACACACGTGTTTGGGACTTTATCCCAGAAAATTCCAAGCAGGCCTTCCAGGAGAGCAATATTGTCTACTTTGAGTTGGACCTAACAGACCCTTACACCATCTCAGCTCTGACCAGCTGTCAGCTGCTTCCTCAAGGTGAGAACCTGCAGGACGTATTACCCAGAGACATTTACAGGAGGCTTAAAAGACACCTTGAGTATGTAAAGCTCATGATGCCTTCTTGGATGACCCCGGATCAGAGAGGGAAGGGACTCTACGCAGACTACCTCTTCAATGCCATCGCTGGGAACTGGGAGAGGAAGCGACCCGTTTGGGTGATGCTGATGGTGAACTCGTTAACCGAGGCAGACATTAAGACGAGAGGGGTGCCGGTGCTGGACCTGTATCTGGCCCAAGAGGCGGAGAGGATGAGGAAGAGAACAGGAGCTGTCGAGAAGGTGGAGGAACAGTGCCATCCACTCAATGGGCTCAACTTCTCCCAGGTTAGTTAGAGAGATGTACTTCTTCATACCGTCTCATCTTTGCTTGTGTGAAAGTGTCAATATTGCAAAAATAACAGAAACACAGTGGTACAGCTGTAATCCTACAGCAGAGACTGTTTCAGATAAATTACACATGATGAGGAGAGTGAGGTGGACACATTGAAGCAATGCTATTTCCCAAACCTACAGTTACAATTTACACAAGCATAAAAAGGTCGCTGGGCTATAATTATCTCCATAGTCAACATTTAATGTGTAGCAGCACATAAGTTTCTAATAACTTCCACAGAGGAGTGATCAACTGATTGGACTTTTAAGATAAACATTATTTTAAGATGTGTGCTTTATCTGAACGCGATTATGTCTTTTCGAGTCTGAACAACATCCATCTCATGCTGATGATGCCAAATGATGTGATGTTACATGAAGCAGCTGGTGGGTTCAGGCTTCAGCCTTCATGCATCAGGCTTGCTTGTTTCAATAAACATCAACCTCCCCCCCCAACACTCTCATATATTGTAAAATACATCAGCATAAGACACTAGTATGTGTAATATAAATGATTGAGACTGTCCCTTTCCCTCTTTTCCCATAGCTTATGTGGAGAAAGGTGTGGTGTGAGTAATCAGCTGTATAAACATCCAAGCGCTTGTTTTTTACATCCTTTTGTTATTAAGAAAAAATGGATTCTAATAACTCAAGTCTGAAATCATCAGAAAAAAGGGAACCTTGTTCCTCAAACCTCTCTCACAGCCTTTCTGTTTATCTGTCTGTGCCCCTCGGTGACCCTTTCAGCATTACAAACATGTCTCAAAGACAGCAGCCACTATGAAATCATGTCGCATATTACTGTGGAATTTCTGCCAATGCTGGCCGGGAGTTAGAGGGATTACACCATTTAGCCTAACACCCAGAAGCTTAAATTGTTGTTATTTTAAAGGACGCCCTGTTGGCCACCATAAGTCTCAACTCAAACCACCCAACACCACTTATATAAGCATTCTCTAGAGATGGAAACAAGGGTTTTAATAATCTCACAGCACATATAATCAGTCATATGTAAAATGAATTATGCTTTTTTACTTGTTGGTGTAGGCAGTTTAATAGAAATCTTTTTTCCCCATGGCAGTGCTTACATCTTAATAAACACATGGCGTGTGAGTGATAGATGACAGTTACTGTGAAAGCATTTTTTCCCTCTCACTGAGGTAAGATGATTAGCTTGTGCTCTAAACATCTAAGACTGATTTAAGAATGGCTTTGAATAACTGTGAGTGTTTTTGATTAGAGTCCTCTAATAAATAAGAACTACAGGAGTATCAGCTAATTGCTAACCCCTTTCTAGAAAGCATGCTTTTTTCGTAATTAGACAAAATATCCAATGGCCAGTGGATATATTAATATAGTTTCGATATTTCCAGGAAATCTGCAATAATGATATTTATGACACTTTAGAAAAAATATGTTTTATTTGTTATTGCAGCTTGCAGCCAGTGACATTGATTTCTGCTACCAAAATTTCCATTTTCAATTCGTTGTTGTCACTGATTACAAGCTATGTAATTTGAAGTGAGAACCTACTGCTACAAGCTCCCAGCAGCTTTAGCTGAACTCTAAAAAGTCTGTCAGCGTAGCAACTAATAGTTCCCACTGCACACAGCAGGCAAGAATAAACAGCCAAACTTAACTCAACTGTTCCGCATAGACGAGACACAGTTATTTACAATATCTTAACTCAGGCACTACAATAATTAAACTTCTGGGCGCACACATCAGGCACAAACACAGGTGAGCCAATCCATTATAAAAACATTAAAGAGGATTCAGGTATTGCAGCTGTTTAGTCTCTAAAGATACAGCAGTCGGGACATACAACAGGCCTGTTTGCACACTGCTGACTAGAACCTATCAGATTTAGCATATAATACTCGCCCCAAAGCCAGATTTGCACAGCATACAATATGGTCAAATGCCCTTCTGCAGCAAATGTAGGACTGTAAAATCACTGCCTAATAACAATATTAAACTGCAGCAGCTTATAATAGGCCAAAGGGTTACTTTCATCTGCGTGCACAAATATAATACTCCAAAGGTGCTCCGAGGTTTAGGCAATGAATTTCTTCACGAGTTCTACAGAAGAAATTGTCCCAAGTTTTCAAAATGTCTTTGAAGGCATTCATCAGCAACAGGTCTGTGACTTTCATCTGTAATGCATTGAACAGTAACCATGGCGTCACTGGAGAATAATCACTCTGGTGAGGCCAACAGGAACAGTTCTGAGAGTCATCAGGGGGATGATGCTCTATAATATGCTGGTCTTTTGCTGTGCTCTTTTATAAGCTAGCTGATAACAAAACAAGTGTTTTGATATTACTGTCATTTAAAAAAATGCACCATGTTTTAACTATTAGTGGCTACTATGTAAAGTCATTTGACCATGATAGCTGGTGATGTTTAAAGAAAAGAAAAAAACATCATTACTTGGCATTTTTAATATATTACAACTTCCTATCACACATTTCTTAGACAGCTGATAACAGGAACACTCTTGCCACTATAAAGGTTTTTAACACA
Organism: Aulonocara sp. 'chitande type north' Nkhata Bay; assembly: GCF_057382095.1. Taxonomy (NCBI): domain Eukaryota; kingdom Metazoa; phylum Chordata; class Actinopteri; order Cichliformes; family Cichlidae; genus Aulonocara; species Aulonocara sp. 'chitande type north' Nkhata Bay. The sequence continues at coordinate 42,384,509 of NC_141350.1, forward strand.
TTTACCTAGGTTTTTTTGGCACTTGGCAGGGGGTGCTGCAGCACCCCTACTTACCACGACCTTGAACAACAGCAAAACTGAGAGGAGCCCAATTCAGAACAAAGTTGAGCCCATTATAATGTAGCAGTTGTGACAAAGCATTATATAAAGTGATGTAACATAAAACAAATGTAAGCATAAAACTAGAAACATAACTGCTTAACACTTTTGTTTAACAGCAATTAAAATAACGGAATCTTCAAACCCTTCAGGAGCTATGTAATATTTTTATGTAATAAAGTAGTAATAAAGCAGAAATTCAAAAATATTTTCTAACCTGTAATTTTGTGTCTTGTTTCAAATATTTTTTATTGAGAGCAAGTATCATGATTGTAGTTTTTACAAATTGACATAACATAGCTTATGCTCCTTTTTTTCTCTAAACTAACAAGGCAAATAATTAAACAACACCAACAACAACAAACAAAAAAAAAACAAAAAAAAAACAAACAAAAAAAAAAACAAAAAACCCCGCAGTCACCCATAAGGGGTCCCAATACCCCGGCTGTCGGCAAAAGGGAAGAGAAACAAGTAAACAAAGTTTTATATTTTCCCAAGGTATATAAGTAAAGGGTGCCAGATTAATTCAAAATCTTTTACATTGTCATTCATACTATATCTTATTTTTTCAAGGTGAAGAGTGTTTATAAGTTCAGTAAGCCACATTTTTAATACAGGAGTCTCATTGCCTTTCCAAAGCTGCAGGATCAATTTCTTTGCAATAATCAAAGCATATGCCATAAACCTTTTTTGAGAGTGTTGTAAATTTTGTGTTTCGTTGGAAATCCCAAAGATGATTACTGTCGGATTTGGTTCAATCTTACTTTTAAAAATATTAGACATATAAGTAAAAATATCATACCAAAAACCCTGAAGCCTTGGACATAGTGCAAAACAATGTAACAGATTTCCATAGTGTATCTTGCATTTTTCACAGAGGGGGGAACACTCTGGATACATTTTGTGAAGTTTTTCCCTTGAATAGTGTAGTCTGTGTATAATTTTGTACTGAATTAAACAGTGACGGGAATTAATAAAAGGCGTATTTATGTTGTGTAAGGCCTCCTGCCAGAAATCTTCTGATAGGAGAGTCCCAAAATCTTTTTCCCACTCCTCTTTGATTGAAGTAGTTGAAGGTATACTCATCTCCTGTATTGAATTATAAAATAATGAAATTCTCTGTTCAAACCCCCTTCCATCACTAAGACATCTGTCCAAAGGATCGGACGATATGTTTTCAAATTGTGGCAGGTATGTACGGATATAGTCTCTTAATTGAAGATATCTAAAAAAATGACTGTGAGGCAATCCAAATCTATCTTTTAAATGTTGGAATGACATAAAAGTATCATTTAGGTATAAATCTTTTAATTTACAAATTCCCAATTCCTGCCATATATTGAAAGCTCCGTCTACACATGATGGAAGGAAAGAGGGGTTAGCTGTAATAGATGTACACATTGATAGTTTTTTCAATTTGAAGTGCTTAATTATTTGTCTCCAAATTTGTACGGTATTATAAATCACTGGATTCGAATTGTAATATGAGTTTGTCAAAAGAATAGGAGAGAGTAGTATTCCACCAACACAGTAAGGAAGGCAATCCTCCCGCTCCATCTGTAAGCCGTTAGGGAGTATTGCTGTGTCATCCAATAGAAGGGAAATTATTCTTAAATTTGATGCCCAGTAGTAGTACATAAAGTTAGGTAATGTAAGTCCACCAAGGGATCTATGTTTGCATAGGTGGTCTTTTTTTATTCTATGTGTTTTGTAATTCCATATAAATGGCATAATGATGGCATCCATCTTTTTAAAAAAAGATTTGGGCAAGAAAATTGGGATGTTTTGAACCAGATACAAATACTGCGGGAGGAATACCATTCTTATTGAATTCACTCTCCCTATTAAAGAAATAGGAAGTGTCCTCCAGTACTGAATGTTATTTTTAAGTTTCTCCAGTAAGGGAAGAAAATTCTCTTTCATTAGGGAGCTGTATTTTTTTGGTATTGTAATGCCCAAGTAAGTAATTTTTTCATAGGATATTTTAAATGGGAGAGATGTAAGCCATTGTTTATTCTCTAATTTAATGGGCAGTATTTCGCTTTTTCCCCAGTTAATCTTGTAGCCTGCGAAAGTACTGAATTTATCAATCACGGAGAGAATTGCTGTAATTTTGTGTCTTGGGTTGATCATTTTAACTAGTTGGCTAAATCCCACCTTTTCCATCATGTAACAGCATCAGTAATTTCCATCCACCATTTCCTTTTTCTGTCTACTGAGCATGACTAGCAAGTGTTCCAGGGATGCTAGTTGAGTCATTTACTTTATTTACTGTTGGATTGTGTTGGGAGTGGTGAAGCAAGTTTGCCCTTTCCACCTTTAGCAGGATTAGTTTGTTGGAGGTTGCTGAAGTAGCTCCCTATTTAGGTACTACATTACCATCAGAGGCTAGCATTCTGTTATGGCGATATACTGATATTACGGCAGGCTCTGTATCCAATGACCACTGGTATTGGCCCATGTTGGTCTTGTTGACTGATGTCAGAGTATAACTAGCATAACCGGCTATTGTTATCTGTTTCGTCACATCAGTTTTATAAAATGTTTGAAGGGACTGAAAACCTAAACAACTTCATATGTTCTATGATGATTTCTGTGTTGCCCTGGCACAATAATGAAACAAATAACTAACACAAGATAAAGAAAACAGAAGGACATTTTGGTAACAACTAGTTGTCTGAAGTTTGCACTGCTTGTACTGCTCAAATGGTGATTTGGTGTATGCACCTGACATTATCACCAACATTTGCAAAGAAGTTTAAATGCCCAGAATCATTTACGGGAGGTGGCATATCTCCTAATTCATTTCCCGAATCAAAGTTGGCCTGTTATGAAAGACATTGATACTTTGCTTATTTTGTTGTATAGACATGGTTGTTAGACATTATTAATATCAGAGAAAGGTTGCGGGTGGCTGAAATTGGGTTTGTCAACAGACCTGTAAAGTGATTAAACCTTCCATCATCGCAGCTTCCATTTAATTAGGTCCACAAAACCTCCAGAAGGCTCAACAATGGATTGTAGTGTCCTGAAAACAACCCCTGTCCTGATCCTATCAAAACAACACACAGCTTGGCACTCCGTAATTTCCACACTCAGTTTCAGTCTAATCACCAGCAGCTCGACTGACGCCTTCACCCCGCTGGCTTAAAGCAGCCTGCTTTATACCTTTTTTCACAGTTCTGCCTTGTAGTTGAAAAGGGCAATTCCATTTAAAGCCTTTTAGCTCAACTCAACTGTAAGATGTCCAGATAGAGTGTGATGAGTGAGATACACGCTTGGTGAAACAATACTGCCGCCTCAGCCACCAGTCTTGACAGAGATGTTTAATCAGGCTGCAAATAGAGAAGCACATTTATGGTTTGTAATAGTCTCTGTAATGTTTTCACTGGCTATTTGGCTCTGGCATGGAAAATAAAAATATTTAATGTACTGAAACAGTGAAAAGTTCTCTCCTCGTGCCTTTGTTAAGGACAAACCAGCATGTAGGCCTGTTCACTTCCAACAACTCAGATGGGTATGCATTTGAAGTAAAATTGATTTTCAAAGCCACAGTTGATGTAGACATTCTCTTCTTTTGTGAAAAATCAACACAAAACCTTTCCACAGCTGATTGGATGACTGCACCACTAGCTTTATTTCTGACTTTCGCACTGGAAAATCATGGTTGCCCTTCAGGAATTTTACCAAAACCTTGAAGAAGTTTAAGACAAATAGGTTTTGCAATCATGTATAATTGGACATCCAAAGTACATCTTTTAATGGGTTTTGAAGGCTTGGTATTTGTTCTAAGAAATGAAAGAAAAAGAAGGAAAGAATTACACAATCATCTCACTGTCATTTAGTTTTCATAATCTCAACTCTTTCCATAATCAGCTAATGAGCCAGCTTCCTGCCTTCTCTGAATATATCCAAACAGATAAATTCACAGAGGGGAATGCAAATGACATAATGCAGTCATTTACATATAAAGATAATGCTGTACATTTTGAACAAATCTTTCCCTGAAAGGTTTCTGTGGTTTTGTACTTGAGACATTCACAAAGAGATAAAGTAATTGCATCAAGCAAGGAAATTTGAGTTCTAAAGTATATGAATTTTGAAAAAGTTTAGATGTTGAACTACTGCATGCAGCAGGAATGCTTCTTGGACCGATGGCTTAGGAAATTTAGAAAAATTACTGGATTCATGGATCTTAAAGGCAGGCAATTTGTTGATACCCTAGAATATTGGTACCCGGTGCAACTTTTTTACATAAAAAAGACAAGATGCGGCTTTTTTTTGCTTGTCAATATAAATTAAGCACATTTAGGTCATTATTTTCATGCCACAACTTATTATGCTTTCTTTTGTCGCATCTCTAATCTGGCTAAGCATGACTGCTCTTATTCTTGCGTGGTGCCCCTAGTCTTTTGAAGAGCGAGCTCAGCCTTGCCCATTACACTAAGTGACCTTGTTGAGGACAACAATAGCTGCATGAAGGCTGGCTTTCTCTGTCACTGTTGCTGGATACCCACAAGACATTCCACACCTCAGTGGAGCGGACCTGCTAATGAAAGTGTTGTTTCTTTGCTTCCATCATTGGGTGTAATGGTGCATGGAGAGGTGATGAATGCGGGTCTCAGTGTACGTCTAGGAGAACAGAGAAAGAATTTTTTGAGCCCATTTGGTTCATTCATGACCAGGAGAACAGAGAGAGCTGAGATGCAGACTGAGATCAGTAGAAGAGCCATTAGGGAAGGAAGGCGTGACTCCATCTTCATTAAAGGTATCATGACGTTACCTCTGTTTGACAACCTTGAAACTCCATTTGTGGTATTTTCTTTTCACAAGAACTGACGAGCCACTGAGCTCTGGATGTGCAAGGTTTCATAAGTCGAGGCCTCATGATATCTGAACAAAACCCACATTTATAACATCACAGACTCAGAATGAAGCTGTTTTCTCTTTCGATGGAGCAGTTCAGTTCTCATTAGACTTTCAGTTCGCCTCTCTTCCCTCTTTTTAGGCTCGTCTTTTTTGCCTGAGGAGAAGCATAAGATATTAGAGAGATATTTTACTAAGGAAAGCCAAACACAACTTCTGCCTGATGTGAAATTCAACACGGACAAGGCTCAATAGCACTAGTGATTTTAACCTAATTATCATATCTTCCTGCATGTCTGTAATCCAAGCTGTTTTCACACATGCACATCAGCCCTGAACTTTTTGAGCCATCACCCTGTGGAGGTGCACACGAAAAGCAAATGTAGATCGGATATGAGGCCGTCTTTAACCTGCTGTCTCCTTACAAAGTTTCTGTGCTGTTCAATCGAGTCCACTTGAGAATAGCACAGGTCACTGTCAGGTGAGTTCACAGTGAGCGAGTTGGTGTCAAGTGTCCTGCCTCCTGCATACTTTAACCCGGCTGTGCCCTCACCTAAGAAAAAAAACCAGAGTATGTCTTGTAGTGAGAATGTAACCGTTTCAGACCATTGACAGCAGTGTGCTACATTTGAGAAAGTGCAACTTTAGACAGTGTCCCAACCTGATTCACCCAAGAATATCTGAGGTTCACGTGTGAAAATGAATTGCAACTGTTTCTGGCCTCAAATTCAAAAAGGCTTCTTACTGCACTAACGTACCCATTGCATCCTTTTTTTTTTTTAAATCTCTACAAAACTGTTTGAACTTTAAATACAATTCTACATTTATGTAAGAGCATCAAAAGAAGATATGGTAACAGAAGTGTGCTGTTACAGGAACATAATACTAAAGAGCAACTACATGAACAAAAAAAGTATTAATGCCCATGGGAGGAGCTTGCCTGTCAAAACCGAATCTATTGTAAGCAATAAACAATATAAATGTTAATTGTTTTGGTAATTTCTCAGCTTTCAGTGTGCTGCTCTGCACAAGACTTTGTCACTTATGCATGAAGCCACACTTCCTCCATGGTTCAGATTAACTGCACAGATATGAGCGCATTCGTAACAGTTTGTCTAACTCTCAACCGGAAAGCAAAGAAATGTATTTCTCAGGGATTTACTGACTAGCATATTCTAGGCCACTAATGATTCAAATGTTCCATCCATCCATTCGCTTCCGCTTATCCTTTTCAGGGTCGCGGGGGGTGCTGGAGCCTATCCCAGCTGTCATAGGGCGAGAGGCGGGGTACACCCTGGACAGGTCGCCAGTTTGTCGCAGGGCCAACACACAGGGACAGACAACCATTCACACTCACATTCACTCGCACATTCACACCTAGTGGCAATTTGGATTATCCAATTAACCTATCCCCTCAAGCTGCATGTCTTTGGACGGTGGGAGGAAGCCGGAGTACCCGGAGGGAACCCACGCAAACACGGGGAGAACATGCAAACTCCACACAGAAAGACCCTGGACTGATGTTGGAATTGAACTCAGGACCTTCTTGCTGTGCGGCAACATTGCTAACCACCGTGCCACCGTGCTACCAAATTAAAATGGTTTTATTTGAAAAGGAACCATGCATTGTACCAGAATTAGCTTAAGGCTGGCAACTTAAGTTAACTATTTTTATGTAGCCTGGCATCCAGGCTGTTTAGTAGCTTCTACTATGGGACGAGACCTGCCTATGAGTTTTTGTTCAAACATGTTGTGGGGTAAGATTATAGATAAATCTTTTTTTAATTAGATAAATTAAGTTAAAATAATTTAGCTCTTTATCAAAATGCAAAATTCAAAACTATTGCTACACTGCAGGTAATTGTTGGTCATGGAATCAGTGAATCATCATCACTGCGGGCAGGGCAGTGGTATTGGTTTTGGCTGGGAAAACAAAAATTATTTCGTTTGAGAAACAGAGAACATATGGAGTCATAATGACAGTATTACACAGTAATACACAGGAGCAAATCTGATTAGAGCTCATTTGTCCAACTGAAAAGTCATAGCAGTGAGCATGTGACGAGAAAAATGTCTGTGTGTGCTCTTATGGCTGCAGTCAAAATAAAGGGAAAAGAACAGCATTTTAACATTTTAACCTGCACTTGAATTTATTAGGCTCATTACGGTACTCTTGAAGTCGAAGTTAAATGCTCTGCCAAATAATTGTCTTGGCTTAAAGAATATTAATTTGTTATTTTGGAGAAATGATGAATCGTGCATATTTTTAAAATAACTTGCTAAAACGGTTTTGGCAACGAAACATCACTGTTTGAAATATTAAAGGCAAACATGCAGTGCAATTTTCAAAAAGCCAACAAAGCAGATATGGACTGAGCGCAGGAGGACACGATCTAGTGAAAAACATTTATTTACATGCAACCTGTTGCCCAGGTATTGCAGTGCAGCTGCATGATCTCATTCATATTGCAGAAAGTCATTTGTATTCTTATGCCCAGCATTAACTCGAGCATTTCGTCTCTAAATTGTTTATAAAATAATTTATTATCTTGCTTCACTCTACTTTGATCACAGGGAGTAAACTGCACATGTTTAATTACAGCTTGGGGCGTGTTTGTCCAGTGTATATTTTTTCATATAATTGCTTGTATCCGTTTATTATTGCTTGCATGTGCACGTGAATATTTACATGCACATGTGCACTTCTGTGCTTGTTTGCAGGAGTTGGATATGAATGATGGTTTGTATCTGTGTGTATGCGTAAGTGCATGTTTATGTGCATATACAGCTCTATGGTTGAACTTTGAACATGCCCTTACAGCTTCTTTCCTCGGTTTCATGTCAAATGGCGGTGCTTGATTTCCTCCCCACTGTTGACCAAACAGTCCCGTATTAGATGTCTGGCATTTCCTCAGACATTATCTGTCAATCTGTCTCGATACATGACACCAGAGACAAAGAAGCGGCAACTGTTACTCCCAAATCACTTTACAGATAGAAACTGAAGCCTGGCAACAAGTCAGAAAAGAATACAAATCAAAAATCAGCAGTCTGTATCGACTCTTGATATGTAGTTTGTATTGGCTGCTTTCATTTTAACAGCAAAAAAAGAAAAAAAAAAGAAAAGAATAAAACACCAGAGATTTTGTTTTTCTCCTGGTGGTTGAGGAGTTGAATGTGGTGCCATTCGCTTTGGTGATTGCAAATATTCATGTTCATATTACAGCGCTCCCTTCTTCGCTTTAAAGTTTACACGTGTAACGTCTCAAATATTTGAGGAGATATTAGAGAGAATTTCTTTTATTTCTCTTGTTGTCAGGATATTCTTTGTGTGATCACTGCACACCTTTTTAAAAGAATCATTAGAAAACCGGCGTCATACCGAGCTAGAAAAACGTTACAAATTCCATTTTCCTGTCCTGTGTAAGTCCACCCATTTGCATAGTTTTATTTTTTGAGTATATTTGCTTCAAAGTGGATGAGATTCAGCTGGATGGTGCCAACTGCGTGCCAAGAAAAAGAGCTTTGATTCCTGAAAGTATATACAGTAATACACTCCCGCCGAGCGGAGTTTGACTTTTTGAGACTGCCGCAGGCTTTTCCTGGTTGTGTAACACAAGCTTCTGCTGCTCAGTTAGGGATTTAATAGCTTGTCTTTCTGACTTAACGCTAAGTCATGAAAGTTTCTGCAGGTTCCAGACAACATTACACTGCATTCATACATGGATGCTCCAAATTAAAACATAACACTTACACTCAAAGCTTTAGAAAACATAAGCTCTTAAAGAAAACATGTAAAACTGCACATAATAGCTGCCACTTATGTCAAATAAATGCAAGTCACTAATCCTGATCCAGGGTAACACAAGTTAAACACACTTCATTAGAAATAATTCATCGCTGACTTGATCTTTTTCAAGGATTAATGTATAATAACTGAATTGGGACATGTAAAAATAACTCAGATGAACAGAAAGATATCTCTGAAACTGCTTATTTTAATAGGCAGTTTTCCATCCACTGTTCCAACATCTGATTATGAAACCTTACTGAAAGTAAACAGCTCACAAAGAAACATGGATTTTGTTGTTTCACAGTGAACCGCCGCCTTCATTTAAATAAGAAAAGCTCAGCATCTGCAAATGAACTTAACCCTCACATACTAAGGCCTTCGCTTAATTAAAGCTAATGTAGGTTACATGTAAGAGCTGCGGGAGTCGTTACGACACTAATTTCAATTTGTTTGGTGCCCATCAATCCCTCTATTGTAGTGTAAGTTAACATTTTTGCGGGCTGTATGTGGTTGAGGCCCCGGGTTTGTTGTTTATACTAAGTCGTGACCAATTAGCATTAAATTAGCATGTGACTGATGAAAAGTAAGAAATCCCATACATGCTTGTTTTAGTGTAATTTATTTCTGTGTGTTGCAAAAGAGATACAAGCTAAGTAAAAACAGTTTAGAAGTAAAAGTGTCATGATAAAGGATTTGTTAAAAAAAAATAAAAGGTTGCTTCTCATGGTTCAGTCTTGACTCTGGTAAATTTTATCCTGTTTGTTTTCCCATGACTGATGAAGCCATTGATCAGGATTACTTGATAGCTAAATTGCTGTAATATCGCTAATGGCTCAGTCACACTAGAGTAAAAGTCCACAACTGCCTTGCGACTAGGAAAAATCAGTGCCTCAGTGTCCGAGGCAAGCGTGCGGGTATAACTCCCTCAAACGTTAGTCAACCAAGGTGATTGTGCGAGGTAACGTGTCTCCAAACAGTCACGGTGCGACTGTGACTGCAGACAGATTGGCAAAGATTTGCTAGCAATTTTGGAAAAGTGACAATTCGTGAACAAAGAAATATTGCAAACACACTGCAGTTGATCTAAGTCAGTCTTCATTGGTTGTATTCTGGTTATTTTACTATATAAAAGCAAGGTTGCTGACCGCCTGAATTTGAATCACATCACTATTTGTGGTGGAAAATCTGGATTTCAGTTTCAAATGTGTGAGGTTCTAAGTAGCCTCTGAATGCAAGTAGTTCATGTGGATTTCTGTGTGTGTAGATGTGCAACAGATTTGCAGTTTTTGCTGGTAGTTAATCGCTGTTTCATCACAAACAAACCCTATTGCCAACCTGACCCATTCAATCGCAAACTTACAGCAGACTAATAACAGACTGGCCCCATCTTAACAATTCTTAATTGCTATCTTGGTGCACCAAAGCTGCTTTGAAGATGGCAACTAAATGCAAGTGGTCACAGACCTGGCCTCTGTCTTCAACAACAAGATTGTGAAATAATTTCCGTTGTGTCCGCGGTCTCTGACCTAGAGAAAACAGTGGAACACCTTTCAAGGAGGTATTATCAAGCTGGATCATCACTGAATGCTGAAAAAAACATGGAGATGCTTTTTAAATTAACCTTTCGCCGTATGACATGATTTCTCATAAATTCTGCCTGGTAAGCTTATGCTTTCTGTGTGCTGCTGAGGTTTGTGGCTGGTCTGGATTAAATCCAGTTACTCCACTGCCTGTCGAAGTGAGCCAAACCTGGCTGGACTTCAGCCGAGTGATACAAGGCCAAAGCTGTCCGCAAGCTCCCACACAGAGGATTAATAGTTTCTGTGTCACCTGGAACTTGTCAAAAGGTTTTTTTTTCTAAAGGACATTTTTTAAAATTAGGAAAATAATATATTTATCATTTTTAATTTGAAGGAATGTCAGATAATTATATTTTCATATGTTTGCTTTGAGGTCAGCTTTCTCATACTTAGAAAAAAGTTGATTAAACATTTGTAGCACGTATTTCCAGTTAAGATTTTTTTTTTTTTGGCTTCGGCTTCAGTCTGTAAAATACAATGATGTTATTGACCATTAAATGAAGCAGGTAAATGATTCTGATAATACTTAATGTGTTTGAATAAACTTTTAAAAGAGATAAATGACCATAAATGCACTTGTGTCCTTCTGGCTCCAGTCCACATTTTTGGGGTTTCGGTGAAGTTTCACAGGTGAGTGCCACACAGCACACTTTGTGAGAGTTCTGCACAGATGTTTTGAACTGTCTCAGTGCTGTTACACACCTCATTCACAGCAGGTCTGTAATGAATAGCTGCCTTGAGCATCCACTAGATTTCTCCCCCCCCCCCCCCCCCCCCAGCTAGGTGATGATTTCTTAAATACATTGCAAAGCTGCTTTTTGACCATTACGTGCCATTACTAACGTGTCACTTAGTAACGTGTCACTTGCCAGGCTGTGTTCAGCTCGACCCACTATTAGATGCTTCTGAGATATTTTTTGCTGCGTGGCAATTTCTACAAATTAGCTGAAAAAGTGAAATGTTTTGTAAATGACGAATAGCTGTCATGTTGGGAGTGGAGGCCAGGACCTTACACATGCTGCAAATGCAGCGAAATGAGGAAGATGCTTTTGAAATGATCTTTTTGCTGTATTCTGCTGAGAATTCTGGTAATAACTTTATTCATTCATTAATTTAAGATTAGCTACAATGTGTGTATGACGAAGGAACCAGTCATCGTTTAAGGTAGCCTTTGACAATTAGAATCATCTTCATAGTGCTGGTTTTTAAGGTTAGCATGAGCTGGAGAGGCCCAAAAAAGTTACTCTGTAGCTTAGCTTATTATCAGTGTTCCACTGTCAGACTAAAATTGCTCCACAAAACCTTGCCCACATTTTCTCCTCCTTTTATAACTTTGTATTGACAAAAATTGCCATGTGGGTAGCCTTCACATGATTCAGATCTGGCACTTACTTCTTTGTGTGGGCATAATTAAACACTCTAATTTAACTCTTTATAGAATTAGGCATGGTAACCATGGTTGATTAGACAGTTGTGATCACTTACACGAATATCTGACATGAGCTGGCAAAGAGACACCGAGCTACACATGCTCCACAGCTAATCAGGACCTGCAAAGGTAATCAGATAGCCTTTACCTCAGGCAGCAGCACACCACAGACATTGTCAAGCTGTCCAAAGGAGAGGCAGGAAAATTTCTGTCTTTCCTTGGGCTTTTGTTAGGTGCTTTGCATGCAGACCTGGTCTTCTTTCATTGTGAAGCAGTACACCTTATGGTGAAAGCATTTGACAGTAAATAGTGCTGCAGACACTCTGCACATGTCAGGTTAGGACACTATTTAGCTGATTTTTCTAAAAGGAATTAAGCTGCTCACACTCTAAAAAGAAAAGCATTAGACTGTCAAAGTAACTACTAAACATTGCCTCACCTGTCCCTGCCTCATTTTCTTACCCAATTGGAAAATTGATATATATGTGTTTTTGGCTGAGAACAGAGCTAATTGGAGGTTTGAGTGTCACACGGCCTGCACAGTTTCCCTTTACCTGAACGAAAAAAAAAATGGTAAAAGCAATTTTTCCAATTCTGGAAGCCCGTAGTTGATTTCGATAAGATCTTTTCAGAGGAACACTCCTTTTGATAAATCGCTGCTAAGATAACTGACACATATTGGTCTGAATACAACGGCAAATGTGATGGTCTGGTGATTTGACTTGTTTCGTATCTGTAGATGAAGACAGATATGTTGTATAAACTTATGCGGTGTGTGGTTTTTGTGTGCCGTGCATTTTTGTCTGCGTGACGTGCTATATGTGTGTTTGAATCATTTTTTGAAAATAGTCAAATATTTTACATTATTGACATTGCTGCATTCAAATACCAGGCTAAAATAACGTTTAAAAAACCTGCTAAGGTGTACCTAAGCCTTTGTGAACACATACTTTTCCAGCATTTGTGGAATTTCTACTCAGAAGTTGAGGCGTTTTTAGGTTTGGCTTTTGAGGTTTGAGTTTCAGGTGGTTTTGTGACTTCAACAAAACTGTTTGGTAAGGTTTTTAACCTATGTATTTCAATACCATCGATATAACTAATTTTCATGGTCTGTTACTTGCAATACTTTTTCTGCCCCCAAACATCGATTTTGTTTATCTATTTTCAAAGTAATTTAGAAAGCAAAACCTACCAGACTCACTCTGATGCAAACTGCTCAGGTGAGTACTTGTTGCTTTTTATTTTAATTTTGTACTCAGTATCTTTGTTGTTGGGGAAAAAAACAAGCACGCTGTATTTTTTTTTCACATTTGCAGTTTTTCTGAAGTCACACACTTTGAAACTGTTTCTGAGTCTGCAATAATAAAGAAACTTTACAGACATGATGCAAAGTTTGATTCCTCACCATCTAAACTTGTATGCAAACCACTCTTTGACCCTGTGTGAATCTTTCATTGGCTGTTTCTTATTTCACAGTTTCCTCCCCTTATCTAAAACGTGTTGAAGCCTCTTCGCTTGCTGTTTTTACAGTATATTTCATCATTTGTGTTGCTTTGACAGTTGCTATTTTGGTGTCAGTTTGCATATCAGGATGCTTATATTTGTACCATTCACAATAGTTGCAGAGGGACACTTCTCTGAAAACTGAACTCCCAGCACATTTGTGATGTTTGGATGTTTTTCATATTTTGTTGACTGTTCATAAATCTGTGGTTGTGAAGCTGTGGGAAGTGGTAGATGTCTAGACAACAACAACCATCACACTCTCTGATTTTCACTTGGCCTACCTATCTTTTTTTTAACCGCTATTTCTTTTTCTTTCCGTGGAAACACGATTCTCTCTTTCCTCCCGCTGTTTGTCTCAAAAATATTTTCACCCTCTGTTTATCTCCTTTACTTCCTTTGTCTCCTGTACTGATCAGCCTGACAGAACAATAAACAGATTCATTTCTCAGATAGTTTGGATGCAAGGGCCCATTTTCCATTGCATAGACTTATTCTGTAGGTGATTGGGAGGTGTAGCGTTTATACTGCTGATGGCGTTAAAGGTCGATGTTGAGTTTATTGGGATTCCAGTCTCTGTTTTTGTTTAGAATAAGAGAAGTGATGCAAGCTGACTGAAAGTGTTCACATGCATATTACTGTAAATAAGCGTGTGTGCTTGTGCATGTGCCTGGCTTCTTCAGTTTGGTTTGCCCGCGGTGATTTGGTTCTGAGTCTAGGCCAGTGGTAAATAGCACTATGTGGGTTTTTAATTCCTGCTGTGTCTTTATTTCTTGGAGAACTTGGAGAGCAATTTCTTATCCTGCTGTCTGTTGTTGTTTTTTTAAACATCATTTGCCCCCATCATCCTGTGCAGTGAGGAATTTGGTGTATTTCAATTCAATGTCCAAACTTTTTACGGGATTAATATACAGATTCAAAAAAGTACAAAATAATCATCTTAACAAAGCAATTTAGTCAACGCTGTTGGATTAAAGTTTTGGGCATGTAGTAGTAGTAGTTTGAGTTTTCCCTTTTCCTCTTCTTCCGTAATTTACATTTCCCATGTAAACCTTTTCACCTTCAGCCTCTTTTTGTCTTCATATGTTTCCATAATTTCTTTGGACTTCTGCATCTTGACTCTTTGCAGTTTCCTGTTTTCACATGTGTGCTGAATAAAGGTTCAATTATCTGTGTAGCATGATGTGGATGACTTAGAATGCATGTGATTGGTCTGTGTTTACTCTGTACATACACTGATAAAGACAAAAAGCTGGTTAAAATAACCTTACTACAAATACGAGAGTAGTTCTGCAGAATATAACAGAATTGTCAACTCGAAAATAACAAACTACGTCCATTCTTTGAATCACTGTGGTTTGGCAGCGATGTAAATGGATAAGCTTTTAATAAATACTCCTCTGGCCTTGCAAGAAACCATCAAGCAGTCTTGATCTATGCATTGTTATCGCCACAGGCTAAGGATGAAATAGCTGCCACCATCACCAAGGGGGCAAAGTTTGTGGAATGAGTGCACTGAGTGGGATTTTTCTGTTTCTGCAGAGGTTGGAGTGCAAAAGAGCACACGGACTAAAATGCAATTCATGCATCTAAAACTATGTTTTTTATAAACTTGACACTGAGATATTTCCAGATATTGGAAATACTGGAAAGTCTTTTTCTTGCCTGTATCCTTGCTTGGCTGTTTTTTTTTGTCCAGCTGCGATTCCCAGTTTGTCGATGGCCAGCCATTTGTCTACAATGGCATACAACACTCTGCTATTGAAGCAACCTGCTGTACCGAAATATTACAACTTTTTCCCAGATGAAAGAAGATAAAACAATTTATTTCGGCTAATTTTTGCCTGTTTGAGTGTGGAAAATCTTGAATTAATCTACTCTTCTTTCTTTGCCTGTTTGCATGATAACACACATACATTCTCAGATGGTCAGTGTGCGTCTGCAGTAAGTGTTCGCAGCTGTTTTGGCTTGAATCTCGGCATGAAACAGCTTGGCAGTGTTGTTCTTGACTCGTGCTGTCCTGAATTAATAGTGTTCTTTCAGTCAACAGACAGTCGTCGAGATTGATGGCTGTTTTCCTTGTGACTCGCTGTGTTTTCAAGATCTTTGTGTTGTGTCTTGGTGGACCGAGTCGCCGAGTGGCTCGCTGGTTGCTGTGTGGGCCTGTTTTGTATGTACGTGTGAGAGAAAGGAAGAGTGACAGGCAGGAAGACAGAGGCAGGAAAATTTTGCGAATAGTGGACACTCCTGTTTGGTCACTGTCAGAATGTGTGATGACAGGTGGCAGCATGTGTGTGTGGGAAAGTGTGTGTTTACAGTGCTTCTATGTTGATTAGGAAATTAGCTTTGCACAGAGAAGCCACTGTTGTTATGTTAATTTATATAAAAAGTTAGAAAAGCTGGAGTTACTGAACTTTGACATTTTGGCATTTTTACTTAGACAGTCAATCAGGTATAAGAAGACATTACAGTAAATCAAGGGGCTGATCACAGACTAAGAATGACCCTTGTGTGCAAACGGCGTGTTGTTAGGACTCCTGTACAGCTTGTTCAGGGTATAGCGAAGCAGTATAGCCGGATAGAGCGCGGGGGTTTGAGAAGTTGACATTTCAATCACCACAACCCCCACGATCTGCGCGCGCGTGCACACACACACACACACACACACACACAATGCGCGTGTAGAAACCTCGAGCCATTTGGTTTGAGGCTGATTCCCTGTGACAGCCTAAATATTTGGCTGTGTCGGGCACCAAGGTAAATGCACCCCGCAAGAATGTTTTTACAGGGCGAGAGAAAGGGAGAGAGAGACAGAAGGGAAGCGAGGAGGGCGAGAGATAGGTTTTGGACAGAGATAAATAGAGAAAGAGAGAGAACGCACAGAGAGGAAGAGAAGGAGAAGTGTAGTCACGGTTTCATATGAATGTGGTCTGAGTGCTGGCCGCTGGTTTCTCTGTGATGTACATGGAGCATGTGCTCATTTTTTTATGTGCTGAAGTCTGGAGGCATAACTCTACTCCAAATAATTAATCAATAAGAAATTGTATCGACACACTCTAAGTTTAAACTTCAGCCTCCCAAGAGATCTATGAGGAAACAAAACATGCACATTAACTTATTCATTGAAAACATTTTTAAAAAGCAGACAAAACAAACATATTACTTTACTGATAACAGCTATTAGTGAAATCCTTGCTCATCTTAGATGACTTGGCTTTTATAAACACACTTGTGAAGTAAAAATTGCTTGCTGATGATTTTAGTATTTTAGTGATTTAAAATGAAACTGTGGGCTTAACCTGGCTATTAAAGGAGTTGTTCATGTCAGCATTAACTCACAAGGATCATAAGGATTAGGAAATATAAATGGTATATGAGGATACTTTTTCCCTAAAGAGAGAGAATACGTTTTTGGTCATTATTATTTTCAGAGCTTTGGGCCTGAGGACTTTTTTACTTTCTCCTCTTTCTTTCCTGTACAGGAAATCCTTGCCCAATACTTTCCTTCTTTTGTTGCATTGGAAAATTAATAAATCTTTCTTCAAAGGTCTGCTCTGAGTTCTGCAGAGCGGGCAGTAATCCATGATGATGAAGCATTTAAGCACACACACACACACACAAACATATAGGCACAGACACATACATGTACATATAAACACACTAAGATGAGACCTAATCTTGTACAGGTTATACACACGTACATACACGAAAACATACACACGGAGCGAGGAGGTCATTAGTGACCCGAGGAATGTAAGGGTCAAATCTTAAAAAGATCTGATAGAGGGGATCTATAGGATCAAAGGAGAGAAGGATGGAAAAAGAGGGAGTGAAGGAATATGCAGGATGAAAGAGGAGAAGAAGGGAGGTATGAAACGATGGGAGGATAAATGTGTGAGGGAGAGATGTGTAGGCAAGTCGGAGAAAATATGCTCAGGGGAGTTGGAAGGAGGGAATTGAAAGAAAGAAGCAACAATACGGATAAGTCAAACTGACAGGTGTGCGTATCTGTGTTTAAATGGTGGGTTTTCAGCAAGAAAGTGAAAAGGTTGCGCTGTGGTGAAAGATTTATGTGTGTGCGGTGGGTTTCTGTGCGGTGGGAGTGTCAGTGAATGTCTGCTGAATAAAACACTTTATTTCCACTTTTGCAGCCGCAATAGCCATTAAACAGCCGTTTCTTTACAAACATAAAGACAAAAATCATAAAACTGGCAGTATCTTCACTTTTTTTAACCACAGTCTTATAGAAAAAGAAACTTGCTATGTTTTCTTTCGCTTTTCAGCTTGTAGTTATGGTTTAAACCACCTTTTTAGTTTATTTAGGTTTTCTCTTTATTTTCATACACCTTTTCCTGGCTCAAAACCAATATTGGATATTTATTTGACCAGAAAGCAGCAGAAAAATACAAAATAAACACGTTATGTTGATTTTTTTTTCTCAAGACTGTTAGATGTTACACTGAAACGCGAAAGTTCGTTTTTCATGGTTTTAAACCTCTGAAACCTCTGAAACTGTGGAGTGGACAAATTGAGACTTTCAGTTTAAAATACACAATGAGACTATTATGAAAGAGAAAACAATCAATTTGAAATCAGTCACATTTTTTTAATCATCTTAGGTATTAGAAGTTCAGCCTGTTTTGTCTGGAAACTCAGATAAAAATAGACGTTACTTCCTGAACCCCATCACAATCAAATCACAGGGCATTGGTGTTTAAATGTTAACTACCTGAGGACAGCACAAGGTCTCCGAATCACTGTTTTGTGAAGACCTAGCAGTGCTGCTGTGCTCCTGATGGGTCTTGTTTTAGGGCTGACTGCTCTGACTAACATTTCGCTGATAACATCACTCATAAGTAATTCAGAATCCCCGTCTCTGCCTACTTCTGCCTGCATTCGTCTTCGTCTATACTCTCATCCTGAGGTTTCATCGATAACAACAGTAGTGAAAGTCTTTTCACTACTGTTCTTTTTCTCTCCCTTTTTTTCTTTGTTTTCTTCTCTATTATTGGTCTGAACCTTTCTCTTACTGTTGCTGGTATAAATCATACTCAGTGCCTGTTTCTGTCTTATTTATGTGCATGTATGACAAAGAGAAAAGGAGACTTGTATTACTGTGATAGCATCACAAGCAAGTAGGAAACCGAGGAGCTGTTGGGAGTCTTCATTTGTACTTGGGAGATTGCCTGGAAGATCTCTGTCTCACTCTCTCTCTTTCTGTGTGTGTGTGCACGCATCTGTCTGAGGACATGGTTTGTCAGCAGTGTGGATAGCCTACTTTATAAAACGTGTGTTACTCCATATGCTTTTTCTGCTCACTTAGGCACGCAAAAACAGAATATTTGGAAAAATCACAAAAAAACCACAAAGACGCTTGCACGCACCAGCACACATGCTCATCTTTAGTGTCTCATTAAAGCCCAGCTGAAAATTAAACTAGTCAAACACTCTCTAAATCTCAGTGCCAGCTCTTACAATCAGAATAACATAAATTAGCTGGAGGCTTTGCCATAAAAGGAATATAGCTTTGTGTTTACATGTTGGTCACATTATGCCAGATTCATATTATGACATGATCTCTCGTATAGTTTACATAGTCTATATATTTATATACAGACCAAATGTGTTGATGACATTGTTGGCGAGATTAAAGACGTAAAGCCATCTTATCTTTGCTTGTTATGATTATGGTGATTATGATGGCAGCATTAAGGCCGAAATATACTGAACCTAAAGTAACATGAAGCAGACCAGTGTTGAATGCTGCTGGCTGTTGTGCCGCTGTCTTTCCCTGGATACAAAAGAGGTCCTTCTCTAAACTGTGACACTATTCCTATATTATTCCTGTGTTATGGAATTAATTGTGCTGACTTATTTATGGTGCCATCACATTAGTACTGAATAGGTTTGTCACCAGAACTGAAAGTTTCGATACCTTTTGACACCAAACCAAAAAACACTGATACTCGAATACTAATTGATAAAGAAAAAGCACAGATTATATCGCATTAGATACTCATTTGCAGCAGTGTTGAAATCAACAGTGCTTTCTTCACTTCCACCAGCTGACGCTCTGCTTTACACAGCCCCACTGTAAGCTGACAGGCTCACAGCCCTTCCCCTCACTAGAAGCTGAACACATGAAAAGTAGTGCAACAAACTTGGTGATGCTTATTAAAAGACCAACAGCCCACTCTTTATCAACAGTTGTCATACATGTTAGCCTGGACACATGTTACCTGATTAATTACAGAGCTGCCGCGTGCTATCATTAAAATAGGGTCTAGTGGCTTTGGCTAACAATAAAATGCTAATGCTAATTTTGGACTTAGGGATATTTTATATTCAGTGCAGTGAATTGACGTCAAATCTGCTGTCACTAGCCACCGTTTCTTGGTCGTGCACTTATCAAGTTTTGTAACCTGCTTGAAGACATGACTGTGTTGTTTTTTTCCCCTGCTGTTTTAATGGTATATCAGTAGAAATGCTCAAACATTCACAGATTATATAAAGGGAGATGTTGGAACAGTTGAAAAGATGATACTTTGTGGACAAAACTGGAAAAAGCAGTTTTTTTCTCCTTGTTTTGATCTCTTCTTCTCCTACATCAGTGCACATGTAGTTCTCTGATCAGGAAAATAATGTAGTGGCTACCTGCTTTGCTGCCATAACAGAGAGCATAAATGAATGAGGCCGTGAAGCCAGCAACCTGGTGGGTATACTGGGGCCTTTAGAGAGCAAACATTATCAGTCCTGCTCATCTGTGTTGTTAATGGACAATGTTAGTTTGTCAAGATAGCAAAAATTATTTGTTTTTAAAAAGTATTGTGTTTCTTTTAAAGAAAGACACCTAGACAAATGATTCAGTAGATATATCTATAGCAGGAACTTTTCATTTAATTGTTTGTCCATTATCTAACTTTGGTGTAGAATGAATGACAAGGGATCTTTATTAATAGAAAAAAGCTGTAAAACGTATGAAAATATCCTGAAAAGTTCAAAATTAAAAAAGCCTTCCAGTGAAACGGACTGGCATCTTTGCTTGCCCGATTTTGACCCCCGGGCCTTATGTTTGACACCTCTGCTTTAGAGAAAATCAACATTTGGCTCTGGTACATGTTCCTTCACATGATTTAAAGCATCTTTCCACTTGGCTCGCAACCAAATGACAATTTTTACTAAATAGTTGAGGAGGTGTAACACCTTAACAATACTCTACAAAACTCAAAACCTTAAACTAAGACTCCAAACTCCAGGGCGAGAGCAGCAAGAGTTTTTTGAACACTCCAAATCTCCACATGTGGGAATCTGACCGTGATGATGTTTGCTCTAGATGCACACACCCACCCCACTCCATCTCCACAAGAGGGGAGATTTCCATGACAAAGGACAATTATTGACTTTCATTGGCTCCGCTTTCTTTGATATCAGCAAGGGGTGTGTCTGTGTGTCTGTCTGTGTGTGCAGGAGGGGGCGGGTTAGGGGACAGCAGAAGAAACAGGGGGATGTGATGAAAGGAGCCGAGTGGGGAAAAAGCACCCGCTGACCCGCAATGGAGTAGTAGAAGAGGACGATTACAGCAGAAAGAAAGGAATGATTTGTTAAGGTTTTCTTCCTTTCAGTCCTCCACTTTACTGCTTTTTTTCTGTTTCCTCACTTTCTGGTTAGTGTTTTCTTTCTGTCTGTCTTATTCCTTCCCCGCATTTTTTTTTGTACTTTAAGCTGCCTATATATGACTGATCCTCCCCCTCACCCACACCTCCGCTCCCTCCTCCTCTCCCTTCACTACCATAATTTAAGGGGCTGAAAGGCATGGCGAGCACAGAAAGAGGAGAAGGGAGAGCAGTGAAAAAGGGGAGACCCTGCAGATGAGGGCCTTCCTTCACGGAGATGGCACAGATGTGAGGGTGTTTTTGTGAAATGAGTCGGGGAGGGGCGGCGATAGGCTAATTTGCGTGGCATAAAGACGGGGGTCCTTTTCATATGCAGAGCTCCACTTTGATGCGCGGCCGATGAAAGCTGGAGGGAGCACAGAGGAGAGGAGAAGAGAGGGTGACGGAGGGGTTCTTTGTCCCCCTGACAAGAAGGCATCTGCTCCACGCTGCTCTCCTCTCCTGCTCTCTTCAGCTATAAGGAGGCTCCCACAAAGGGGAAGCCGAGGGGGAAAAGTGTCATCGGAGCACCTTAGAAAGCAGAACATAAAAAGCAAAAACATAACAAAAAAATAGCCGCTCAGGTCCGCCTTGCATACAGATACGCATATCGTTACAGAATTCAAGAGCTGAGGCTTCACACACAAACTGGTGAATTGCAAAAACATGCTGACATACTGTGGACAAATTTACATAGTTCCACTGCTAACCAAAAACGTATTCACTTTGACTCATTGTTCCTTTTGAGAAGCAAATAAACTATACAAAACTTTCTTCTGTCACTGGGATTGAGATCAATGGCTTCCAGGGTGAAAGGTGTGCGTTTGTGTGCATGTGTCTGTGTGTGTGCGGTGAGAGATCAGAGGGAGACCATGCACTGAGGTGACTGGCGGTGCTTTCTGTACGAACCCCTGTCTCAAGTCTGATGTGTAGACTGTACAGCTTTCTGAGCATGTGCGTGCGCTGATGTGCAATTGTGTATATCTATATTTGCATGTGCATGTGTGCATATGTCTTTCATCTCACCAGGCCTCTCTAACCAAACACTGGCTGATTTCATGCTCACACAAAAGCTGAATCTGTGCTGCAAAGCTGAAAGGGGTCCAGGCAGAAAAAAGTGTCCTTTTTAAAGTGGTTAATTCAATAGGACACGTAAATCAGAATTTTATGCCCAGTCTTGCCTAAAATTTAACATGTTTGCTGTTTGCTGACAGTGTCTGTCAGTCAGACTAGTATAGCTCAACAACTTTTAAATGGAATCCTATAAAGAGTGTACATAAAATAGTTTTCAGATAATGGATCATTTTAACTCTAAACCAGGCTGGACTCCAAAAGGCTAGGCATGCTGCGCTATGTTGAAACTGATAGCTCCTCTCCATTTCCCCACTGTGGCAGTTACCACTACATATCATCACAGCAAAAATCTTCCTTATGTGGATTCCTCGCTTCTCAAGATTTTCCGCTCTAGGTGAGCTATCCTCTCACCTTTTATCAGACATTTGTGTTTTTTTTAGCAGCAGAGCTCCTCTCTCTTACGGATAATTGACATTGTCTTGCATTGACAGCCACATGTGCTGTCATTTCTCTTGATCCTCTTTCTTTGTTGTTTTTGTTTTTTTGTGTTGCATTGCTCAACAGCTGATCTGGGAATATCTTTAACTCTCAATTTGATTCTCTTTGTTTGGCAGGCCTTGAAATAAAACCTCAGAGTCACAGAATGAAGCCTCCTGAATACAACTGTCATCATTAATAGCATTCTTCAGCTGCATGGCAGTTTTAGCAGTGGCACACTGCACAGCCAATAACTGTTCAAAGATTGCTTTGGCTTGTAGTTGAGAGGGCACTGTTTATTGCTGGTATCCAGTAATTACACCAGAACATACCAATGCTCACATGTATGTGTGAGGTTGCTGACTCGCTGCTTGTTTGATTGTTAGAAGTTGTATTTTACACATATAATTGACATTAATTTGCTTGATCTTCATATTTTTGACCCCAGAAAAACCTCTGGGTCTTAGAGGGAGGTAGAAATAAATCTTTCATTAATTGGTTATCCCTGTCTTATTTTAGGTGATCTTTGCCCTGAACCAGACTTTATTACAACAGGAGTCTTTAAGGGCAGGAAGCCTACAGGTCCCATATACCACTGAAGACCTCATCAGGCACTACAACTGTGGAGATCTCAACTCCATTATCTTCAATCATGACACATCACAGGTCAGATCATCCACAATCTCATCTTATCTTGTCTTGTCTTATCTGTAACTTTCAGTCTGTCTAATAAGCTTAGATTCATTTTGATCTTAGGTTTGTCCAACTGGCACAACCCTTAACCTTTTACTTTCACCCCTAACCTACTGACCCACCTCACCTTCTTCTTCCCCCACCCCACACACCCCCAGCGCACACATGCACTTTCTCCATACTTAGCTACTTCTGTTCTTTCTTTGCCACCATTGCTATATGTTTCTCCTGCCAATCTCATGAGATCTTTGTCAGTCCAAAGGCTTTTAAGTCAATTGTACCATCAGTCATGTAAAGAAAATAAATAAGTAAAAACCCTTGAACGATATGTCTTAAGAATTTCAGATTTTTTATTGATTCAACCTTAGTCAAAGGTTTGCAAATAACCTATAAATAAACAATCATGTCTTCTGTGTTTTACTTTCATGGCCAACTACCTTGGGAACTATAGGTCCCTAACTTCAATAATGTGACACTGCCACCCAATGAGCAGGCCACTGCCCAGGAAATAGACAGCTACTTCCGACAGGAACTCATCTACAAGAGAAATGAAAGGATGGGCAAGAGGGTCAAGGCTCTGCTTGAGGAACACCCAGACAAGAGCTTCTTTTTTGCTTTTGGAGCAGGTTGGTGTTCTCTAATCTACACAAAATACACACAGAAAAAAATGAACAGTGAACTCTGTGATCAGTGTTTGGAGTATCAGCTTTATAATATGCAGTGTGGGTTGTTGGTTTACTAGTGTGTTATTAGATACAGTAAATGCCGCTATATACGTATAATATCCCAAATCCACGAGTTCCTCCCCGTGGATACTTCTATGTGTATGTGTATTTGTAAAGTGGTAATGAGATCTTTCCTTCAGTCCAGACCAAAACTCCTGGACACAAATTTACTTAATTACCTTCAAAATGACTGAATGTGTGTGTGTGTGTGTGTGTGTGTGTGTGTGTGTGTGCGTGTGTGCGTGTGTGTGTGTGTGTGTGTGTGTGCATGGCGGGGCCTGGGGCTCACTAAGCCTTGACCCCTGTGGGACATGGTCCTGCTCCCGGCTGGATGCTTCTGCCCGTCTTTGGGATGTGGATGCTTGTTTGTTCTGGGGTGCGTGGCTGGATGTTCCAGTGTGGTTGTTGGCTTGCTCCCTTGGTGGCAGGGTAATAATAATTACTTTTATCCATTTAATATAATGACTTTAATTCCAGTTTTGTTTGAAGAGCACTCCTACAAAGGAGATTAGAGACTTCTTAGTCAGAGCAGCTTAGCAAACTCAGGTAGAGAAAGCAAAGACATCGTAACCTCCTAAGACCCGAACTCTTTCATGGCATGCATTTTTAATTTCTCTTTGCTATTTGGGCTGATTGGGACCGGATGAATGTAAAAACAAAGACTTACGTGATTTTTATTTTTTTTTTACCTGATTTTTGTTTCTGAGAAAAATGAGATCCACATATGAGGGCATTCGCTTTAAATTTCGATAGAACAATAGCAGTATAATGTCCTCATAAGTGGATATCAGACACTTGTAGAGCAAAATGTAGTATTTTGGTCTAAACAACTCAAAATGTGATGTCCACATATGTGGACGCCAGGTCCTAGGAGGTTAAGGAAGAGGTGAACAGAAGCCCCAGAAAAGCTGAATTTAGCTTGTCTTCCCAGAACTGAAAGGGCAGAGTCCAGAAACACACACATATATATACATTTATACATATAAGTGGGAATTCGTGTCTCTTACTGTTGTCTTTAAATAAAGAAAACAATTTTTTTGGATGTTATTGCATTGGATTTATGGAAACCGGTGCTGCTAATCAGCCCTATGAATGAATAACTCACTGACTGATAGATGGTCTTTATCAACTTTGAGTCCAAATAGTTTAGTTTAAAGGAGATCTTCTATAAACCATAATTTTATCAATGCAGGGTTAACCAGAAGCAGACTTGTGGTGTGTTTGAGTCATTTAGAAATGTCAGCATAATACTTTGAATTCTTTTAACACTACATAGCAACCTCATAAGTATCACCCATCTAATAAAAGAATCCAATGAAAACAGGGACGGTGATAAGAACAGAAATCAAGCATACTTCTATGTGTGTGTGTGCGTGTGTGTGTGTGTGTGTGTGTGTGTGTGTGTTCACTTTATGTGTGCATAAGTCCATCAGCCAGACTTTCTTTATTCTGTTCTGAAAATGGACAATCAATTGATTCATTCATTTTCTCTATCCTTTGAATTTGTCTTTGTTGTAAATCACTGATTGATCTATTGATTATATTTTGGACAGTTTTCTAATGTAATGTCCAACAATCAGCTTATTTTTGCATAAAGTGTTTACAGATAATTAATAACACATCTATAAACTATTTATTAGCCATCAATAAGGGGAGTCTTATTGAAAAGTAGCGCCATTACATTCTGAATTTGGCATGTCATAAAGTTTCAGTTCATTTCATACTTCTTATACAGAGCTGTATGAGAAGAGTGGACCAAATTGTATTAATTTCTTAATCCAATTTTGTTGTTTTGTTTTGTGTTTTTTTGCTTTTAAGCAATGTTACTGTGTAAACCTTTGGGGGGTCATTTTTGAGTAGAACAGCAGTGAGCTTTGAGCAGAAAGAGAGAGGCTTTCACAGACTATTGGTCTGCTGCAGGAAACAGATGAGGAAAAGCAGATGAACACACACACACACACACACACACACACACACACACACACAAAACCCACTCCCAGTGCCTAACAAGGAGTACATTTCAGAGCTATCCCCTAAGGAGGTGCCTTTACAAGGGCTTGGTCTCTGAAGGTGTGTGCCTCTGTGTGTATTTTTGTATGTATGGGTGTGTGCTTATATGTGTGTTCACTGTGCATGTGTGTGTCTGCATGTGAGCTGGTGAGTGAAAGTGATATGGCCAATCAGCCCAGAAGCATTGGTCTTAGACATATGGAGGGCAGGTTAGGTCGTTGTGTACAAGGAATGGGATGTGGCACACGATGGTCCACACACACACACACACACACACACACACACACACACACACACACACACACACACACACACACACACACACACACACACATTACACAGGCCCCTGGGTATCTGGGTAAAATGTGTCCTTAATTATCCCGGGTGGGGTCAGAGGACAAGCACACTCACGCACACACACCGGCTACAATGGAGCCCATTATGTCAGGGTACTTCGTTTCCCTGTTGCTATCAGCTGTGAGATCTGTCTTATCACTGACCTTATCATGTCCCTCTGATTCGTTAAAGAATGTTTAAACAGATTAAAGATTTTTTTATGTTCCACATTTTCAAAGCTTTAGGTAATCTGTGATTATGAATAATGTTAACTTTAGATTAAATTTGATTCAGAGGAATTAGAGTTGTGCTTTTTGAAACAGCAGTAGCATATTTGACATATTTCTTTTCCCGGGTAATGATCCCATTTGACTGCAGAGGTCGGCCTGCAGATTCCTGACTGACCTATGTGGAAAATTGTTGAGGGTTTTCATTTTTGCTTTCAGTAAGCTTTATTGCCACAACAACTTAAGTACACTGGAAATAAAATAATGACCTAAAATAACTTCAGCATTAACATTCTAATATAGTACAAAGTTAACTGTGATGAGGAAATATGGCTGTTTTTTTATATTTAATTTTTATTTACATGATCAACGCAGTTTGTCTGTTTGTCTGTCAGCAAGACAATTCACTCACTGGCCACTTTGTTAGGTATACTTCAGTAGTTCTGAAGCGCACTTCTACAAAGGAGATTAGAAGCGTTGTAGTCAGAGCACCTTAACAAGTTCAGATACAGAAAGCAAAGTCAATTTTTAAGTAACACGAGACAGAAAAGCTGATTTTTTTTTCTGGAACTGATGGGTAGTACATGGCACAAATTGAGCCTAATCAGCCAGTCACATGACACAAACTCAGTGCTTTTAGGCAGATATGTGCATATAGACATGCTAAAGTTTAAACTGAGCGTCAGAATGGGGAAAAAGGTAATTTAAGTGATTTTGAATGTGGCATGGTTGTTGGTGCCAGACGGGCTGGTCTGACCGTTTCAAAAAACTGCTGATTTGCTGGAATTTTCTTACACAACCATCTCAAGGTTTTCCAGAAAATTGTCTTACAAAGAGAAAATAGCGAGCAACAGTTCTCTGGATAAAACTGCCTTGTTAATGCCAGATGCCAGAGAAGAATGCTATGAATGCTTCAAGTTGATAGCAAGGCAACAATACTTTAAATAATTACTTATTATAACTAAGGTATGCATAAGAGAACCTCTATATGCACGCATTTAATGCAGATTGGCTACAGCAGCAGAACATTACACCGGGTGCCTCTCCTGTTAGCTAAGAACAAGAAATTGAGGCTACACTTCAAACTGGCTGGTGAACAAGCCGAACTAGGAGACGCATAGTCAAAGGAACCCGTAAAGGTTTTGTGCAGATATGTATACCTTCTGTCATAATTGAACAATCGTGCACTGGATTTGACCCACAGTTGTTATCTTTGACTGTGTGAGCCATATTATGTGAGTATTTAGGTGTTTTTGCATTGTACGAAAAAAATAAATAAATCCATGAATGGACAGTAGTCACACACTAGAGTAAAATGCTTTCGCACCCTAAATAATTTCCCATACAGGAACACATACACACTGATTTATACACCAAGAAAGAATTGCTTTGTTACACGTGGGTGGAAAACGAGGCCCTGCCAAAGTCTTTTACCTGAACTGAGCTGTAGGGGCTAAACTGACTGGTCAACTGAGAAATTGTTATTTAATTTCTTGTCATCATTTTCACACTCATGTTAAAAATTCACCAGAATGTGGCCTGTGATTGGTTTGCATCCCAGCTTTCACTGTTAGATAAACTTTGTTTTTCAGCAGTCTGGCCAGAATAGTGGTCAGGAAGGCAGCAGTCAAACAAACAGTAGCGGTCGCTGGTCAGTACCTCACACTACACTTTAAGGCCCAATGGAGCACACACATACACACACTCTCACTCTACACTGGCTGTGTCTCTCTTTACTCCCACCTCACACTTTGTTGTCTAGAGTCCTTTCTTCTTTTCCTTGTGCAAACTGCCTGTTAATGCAAGTTCACAGAGTGCAGTGGGTAAAGATTTGAAGAAGGAAAAGAGATGCGGTGATAAGAGCCAGTTATAACAGAGTCACATTCATGGTGCACAGACCTCTGTGACCACCCAGTAGTTCTGGTTGTTATGAGAAAATTTAAGGTAGAAAAAAGTTTCATACACCTGCAGCACAAAGTAACCTGTGTCATGCTTAGTGCCCCATCTTTCTGCTAAAGCATAAAAACCAGGCTTATTAGAGTAACAGAGACATTGCCCCAGTCTTTCCTGTCATCCTCATACAAAAACATGTCAATAAAAAGATTTTGACTATACTGGGATTTGAGCCAGCTTTCAGCGATTTGCCTTTTTAAAAATTTTTAAAAAGTTTTTTTAACAACATAACTCATAATGGTGTACATATAATATTTGCCAGTTCTTTAGTCCTAGAAGGAGCAGTGATTTTAGACTCAATATATTCTGCCCTTGTCTTGACCATAATGGTAAAACTATGAAGGTTTTTCCAGTTTTACTTTGCGTAGCTAAACAGCTATCCTGTCACAACTTTGTACTTTACTGTACTGTAAGTAAATACCTCCTAGAAATTTGTCTTTTCCCCCCACTTGTTTGTCTGAAATACCACGCCCATCACTCAACGTGAATGATGATGTTGAAAACGTGCCATATGTTCAGACAGACATATGGAAGTGGTTATTGCTCCGCTCCATAGGTACAGTAACCCAATCCATGTATACAATCTGAACCCTTGTTCCCTTTATAATCTCTGCCATACCCTGGCACGCTTGACTTTAATAAAATGGTGTGTTTACATATCGCTAAAGGCCGAGAGCGACGTTCTGCCTGCTCTCAAATGTTTTTTCTTTTTCCAGGCTGAACTTGAATACATCCATGTTTCAGCCTGAAGCTCCTTAGCACACCATGATTCCCCTGAAAATCTGCTCCAAAACCACAAATTTAAATATTTGCGGCAGTGTAATAGCCAGTGTGGTTGACAGGCTCTAACGGTTACTGTACTTTGAAATGTTTGACTCTTTTCACAGACAATTAAGGTTTGACTTTGGATCTTTTGCTGTTTAGGTTGGTACAGCCTTGCTAAAGTGAATACCCCTTGGTTAGTGAGCTGTTTAGTACTGTGGGTATGCCTGTAATAAATGGATGTTTTGGCTCATGAGCTGCAACTCATGACAGAAGTTGACATGAACTCATAACTCACACAAAGCACCTTGACAAGTCAGTATGTGGGTTGCTCTTGGTACTGGAATCCCTTGATGAACTGCTGAGTCCTCTAGTTTCAACATAAGCAAAGGGTACTAACATAGCCACATTTATAATGCATTTGTTTGCCAAATTATTTAAAAGCAACTTAAATAATAAGAATATATCTGGCATATTCCAATTGGAGCCCCCTCGAGCCAATGGACATGACAGTGAATCCAAATCCCACTACCATTTTAAGATGGTAGCGTGACAGTAACCATTTTCAGCTGCTACTTTATATCAGTTTTTATGTTAACAGTGAAGTTATGTGGCTTTTATTGACACATAAGTGCTGTACCACAAAAATAGAGTGAAGCCAATAAGATAACCGTACATATCTCACTGTAAATAACTCAGAAGCTTTTTTTTGTTATTTTATGATGTGATAATGATACAGTTATTATTTCACAATTATGTGAAATAATACATGCAGAAGCAAAAATGTTCTGTATCACATTTAATGTTATAGATAATCTCAATTGATATTTGGGATTCAGGTATTTGTTTTTGTTTAATATTTTAAAGCATTATTTGCTGCCAATGGTTGGTGCTGCTCTCCCAAAGTGCAGAGTAGGATTAGGATTAGGTTTAGCAGATACGATGACAGTCATATGGGAGACGGGGTACACTCTGGATAGGTTGTCAGCTAATCATATGGCATGAAGCAACCACTGACACTCACATCTACACCTACAGGCAATTTAGAGTCACCAGCTTACAAAGCATGCTTTAGTCTGTGGCAGGACTTAACCACTGGCACAGTGATAACATTGAGCCTTGGGGAGTCAGTAAGTTTGAACCCAGCGGTAACAGCGCTAACCACCGTGCCAACCCCATATAAACACAGGTTTGAATATTTCCCTCAATGTAAATATAGTTGTGATGAAGAGTTAAAACAAATTGATGCAGAATCTGTAGTTTATGATCCTGCTACACACTGCAATCAAACCATATTCAGCTCATTTGAAAAGCATTACATTATAACTGTTGTTACAACACTTTTTTGTGTAAATAAACTAAGCCTCTACTGCCCCTACATACATAAAATGGTAGCTTCATAGGATTGACTAGAGATTTCTCCAGGTTAAATCTTCCACATGCATGGCTCAGATCTCTGCTGTGTGTTTTTACTGTATGCACGGCATCACCGCTGCCACTGCCCCTTTGGTTTTTCTCGCCCAGATGGTGTGAAAGTCAAAAAAAATATGGTGCTTTTTTCACAGCAACCTCACACTCATAAACAGCCAGTTTACAACTGTTTGGGGTAGTCGCTGACACAAGTAACACACATGTCATCCAACACCATTAAAATCCAGACCAGACCTACCACACACCGGTTAGGGAAACAGGCAGCTAGGGCCAGACCATCTGCCAATCCTACATTAAGTCCCGGATTTAAGTTTGAATGACACCTTTATGCCTAACCTTTTTTTTAAGGTTTAGTTTATGATGATACATTTAATGATAAATGAAATTATCAGTTATTAAGATATTTAATCATGTTGATCGAATAAAACAACAGCTATCAGGTGTTTTTTTAAAAAAAAAACAAATCTGAAGAGGTGGACACGGTGTGTTTACCACCTCCAGAGTGGTAAACACACTGTGATGAGGTTTTGTGTCAGAAGAGAGGAACAACTAGCTGCTTTGAGTTCAGCCAGACAGACTTTTACTTATTATTTAAAACTGTGAGTAGTTTCTGTTTGCATGTATAATATTAAACTCAGCCCAGATTAAAAGACAAAACATTTTAGCAATCAGATGTTAAGATACCACGATCTGTAATGTATCATTAGCACATGCAATGTCTTCTTCCATGAGGATAAAAGAGCGATAAACCTGTCAGCCCCTCTGGGTAACTAACTGCTTGTTAAGCTGCTGAGTGAAGCGCTCCTAAATATATACATTTTGTTGAAGTCATCTGGTCAAAGGCCTCAGCCTCTGTACTTGAAAGACATATTTCCTACAGCTCACGCTTCTCTCTCGGCTGCAGCACTAAATGCTTGTCACAACAGTTTGCTGTGATTTATTAAAAGAGTTGAACTCCTCACCCACTGACCTCATTCAAACTCAGGAGTATTTCCTTATCCACCTGGAAAAAGGCTTTTTACATGCCTGCCCAGAGGCTCAGTTTCATTTGGACCAGAGGTAACTCGCTTCTATATAAAAGGGGAGAGGGAAAGAAAAATGACATCTTTAGCAGCAGCAGTGCATCTATTGATGATTTTGAGTGGAAATTTCTCATGTACAGTTCCTGTATGAATGAGTCTGTCTCTGGCTGTACGGTGACTCTGTACATTCAAACAAGCAAAGCAAGGTTTGACCTCAGTAACTTCTTTTCTGGCTTAGATTAGCTTTATGTGTCCTGTACACAGTGTTGGGAAGGTTACTTTTAAAATGTATTCCACTACAGATTACAGAATACATGCCCCAAACAGTATTTTGTAATGTATTCCGCTATGTTACTCAATGAGAGTAACGTATTCTGAATACTTTGGATTACCTAATATATTATCATGCTTTTTACAACTACATGAATCTACATTGCTGTGTGATTTATTACTTTTACTGAAGGTTACTCGCCATACCAATACCAACTAGATGTTAAAATCTTAATATAAAGTGAGTAACAGTAGGTGGACATTAGGTAAGGCTGCACTTTTTGCAGCGATCTCGTATAGAAAACTATTCCGCACGTATATAAAACAGGTCCACGGCTCCGAACCCTAACGGCATAAAACCGTAAAGAGACCTCTGGCTAATACGTCGGGTTCCGTGTCGGGATCGCAGCCGAATACTAGCTTTACTTTGTTGTCTGGGTCAACTTTGTATATATATATATTATATATTTACATGCTTCCATCTCCTGTTTCTGGTCGGTGACATCTCTTACTTTTCGACTCTCTTTCTTGCTCCCTCGCTCACAGACACATAACGGGTATGGCAGTCCATTCTCCCTGCAGCACGGACTACACTGCCCATTTTTTAGTAATCTTTTGGAAAATGCTACATTGGCTTCGATGTAGGAAAACTCATAGGAGACGTATTAATTTGGGTCTAATTTGATTTTGAAAGATGGCAAAAACTCACAGCTCAGGCTTCAGTCACACAGACCTTGAGACAGGTAGAGGACACCCTTGCAACCTCTGGCTGTTAGCGAAAAAAAATGTATTACCCAACTGGTTGGCAAGTGTTTGCTGGAGGTTGCTGGCTATTGCTGGCATGTAGCACCAAAAACCTCTTTGTGATGGTTTTGATTATGTTGCCATGGTTGCTCACAGTTAGAATCAAAGATGCTTGCGAACTACTAGCCGAGCTGCAGTGAAACTACTGCAACACAAACGAGAAATGGAGAATCTTCACCTTCAAAGTAAAAGTTGTCCCCTTGCAGCTGCAACCAAGATGTTTCAAAACGTGCACCTTTTACTTTTAAAGCAAATGGTGTCTGTTTCCTTCATTCATTGTTTTACAAGTCAGAATCTTCCATGCAAGCTACAGTGACAGCAGCAACCTGCCAGCAACCAAGCATTTGCCAGCAGGGTTTTGATGCAGCACCATATGTCTTTTGGTGACCTATTTCATTTTGAGATTGCCAGCAACCACTTTCCAACCAGTCTGGGGAACACAGATGTTTTCTTAGCAACCAGATGTTACCAGGGTTCACTGATTGATCTCTAGGTCTAACTGGAGTTTTAAGTTTCACAGACAGCCAGCAACCACTCACCAACCAGTCGGGGAATACAAACTTTTCCCTAGAAACAAGGGGTTGCCAAGGAGTTGCCAGCTGGTTTCTAGGTCTGCGGATTGGGAACTTAAGGCTTCACAATGGGACTTAACTAACCAATGGGTGATGTCACAGTGGCTTTCTCAATTTTTATCTGCAGTCTGTGGGATTAAGTAAGAGTTCAAACACATACCAGAGCTGACAGAGTAACCGAGCGAGGAGGAGAGTAGATCAACGAGGCACTCAGAGAGGTTACCTTTGCTCATGGCTGAACAAGGGAGCTGTACTTTACTAATTTAATTCAATTTATTTGGGACAGTGCATGTTAATGAACATACATGTAAAAAAAATGTCTAACTCATGATATTTCTCTGACCGCTTATTGCTGAAAGATTATTTCTGCTCAAGAAATGTAGGTCACTCTAGCTTTTACTATTTGGGGGAGGCCTTATGCTCAGGGGATTCTTTTCTGTAACATTAGGACCTGACACTTGGACACTTGGAACCTCTGCCTATGCAACTTCTATTTACATCTGCAGAAGTATGAAGGTTAGGCATACTGAAGCTGGGGAGTAGAAATCACCTTATCTGGAAAGAAGAGTAAACACAGACAAACTCTGAAGCGAGGGGCCGTCCTCTAACTCCCTGTGAGAGTATAGCCTACGGAACTGGACGACCTAGCCTGCCCTAACATGTGCTCATCTTTTTTTGTAGAAATACTTGATTGATGTCATTTCCATAACAAATGCATTTTTATTTTGTGTTTTACATCTGTGTCCTCTCAAAGATTATATCTGCAAGAGGAGAACTTGGTCTTACAATGTTCCCACAATACTGTTTGTGCAAAGAAGAAGCAAGGAAGTTAATGAACTACCGTTTTAGTTGAACAGAGTACAAATAGTCGTTAGCTTCATTAGAGTCCTAAAATGAATGACTTGATAAATGAGTGAGTTTCATGTGTCCTAAATTATAAGCATTAGGGAAATGAAGGTGCTGTCCTCCTGCTAAAGATGCAGAAAGAACAAAATAATCAGCTTAAGATGGTATGGTTTTAATTAACATGTGCTGAAATTACCCTTTTGTGGGTCATAACTTCTGTTTGGCATTTAAAAAGATCTGGAGTGAATGAGAGGTTTTAATCAGAAAAACATCATTTTTAGGTTTTGCCCAAGCTGCTTCGGATGTTTTAGCTGCTGCAGAAGTTAAACGTGGGTATGTTTTCTTATGAAGCTAAAATGAGAAAGCTGGAGGATGTAGGCTCACAGTTCAATGCAGGTCACAATCTTTTTAAATAGGTAGTAAAGGATAAAACAAGAGTGAACAACCGGGAAACTGTCTGAAAAAAGTGCTTTTGAATTTGTCAAAAAAAGGAGAAAAAGAAAAGTGATTGTGTTGTAAAGGCAACACGGCAGTCACAAACGTCCGGGGAGACTTTAAAATACTCTGTCCCGTGGATCTGCTTCTAGTTATAACACAGACCTAAAGCAAAGACAATATGCAGGCCTCGTGGACAACTGCTACAGCTCTTGCAGATTACTCAAACTAAATGGGCACAAAATTGCACTCCAAGCCACATGTTTTAGATGGAAGTCCTGTGAGAAAACGTCTGAGAAAAATGACGATCTGGAATTCTTTTTAAAAAGTGAGAGGGCATCCGACTCCCCTTGGTATATTTTTTTTCTGTGCTCAAACAGTTGAAAACCTGAGCAGAGACTCACAGCAGGATCGCAGAGGTTTGTGTGTGTGCGTGTCTTGTTTTTGTTTGAGAGGAAGTGGTTTTTGAGGCTACAGTATGCAACCTCCAGGAATACATTCTGGTGGCAGAGTGTAACATAACTGGCCATGTTGTGTAGACAGTTTTTCATTCTTTTGCTGTAAAAAAAACAACAACTGATAACTTTTGACAGTCTTTAAAACTTTCTGGCTTTTCTGGATTCAGTATAACGGTAATCAAAGTCTGCAGTATGTGTTGCTCACACAGAACAAAGCTTTGTGTCTTTGCTGACAAGTACACTCGTCTACCTTTTTATTAGCTTCCAGTGTCCTGACCATGAGATTGTGAACCACTGGTCAAACAGACCCAGAAGAAAGGATAATAATAATTACATACTCATACTCACTCATTTACCTGCTTATTAAATATCTCAAATCTCAAATATCTAATCAGCCAGTCACATGGCTGCAACATGTACATGCCTAAATACATTTGCATGTGGTTTCAGCCAGTTCAGCGTCAGAATTGTTTAGCGTCAGAATTTGTGAAGAATTTAAGTGACTTTGAACATGGAATGATAGTTGGTGCCAGATAGGCTGGTCTGAGTATTTTAGAAACTGCTGATCTCTAGGGTTTACAGAGAATGATCTGAAAAAGAGAACATGCCCAGTTGATGCCAATACAAAAATGCCTGTTGTATGCCTTGTTGCAACCAAGTTATGCAGAAGCGTATCTCTGAACACAACACATCGAACCTTGACGGACGATGCCACTCCTTTCAGCTAAAAACAGAAAAGTGAGGCCACAATTTCAACAGGCTCACCAAAGTTGGATAACAAAAGAATGGAAAGCTGATGCCTGGCCTGATGAGTCTCAATTTCTGCAGCAACAGTAGGGTGGAAGAGTGGCTCCATCCAGCCAGTGGTGGTGGTGTAATGGTGTGGTGCATGCCTACCATGCACGTCCCTTTGGGACCACAGTGTATCCATCTCCTGATTGGTTGCTTTCTACAGGATAATGCGCCTTGTCATCTCAAATCATCTCAAACTGTGACAACTCATGACAAAGAGTTCACTGTACTCAAATGGGCTCCACAGACATCAGTCTAAATCAGGGGTGTCCAACTCCAGGCCTCAAGGGCCGGTGTCCTGCAAGTTTTAGATATCACCCTGGGTCAACAAACCTGATTCAAATGATTAGTTCATTACCAGCCTCTGGAGAACTTCAAGACATGTTGAAGAGGAAATTTAGCCATTTAAATCAGCTGTGTTGGATCAAGGACACATCTAAAACCTGCAGGACACCGGCCTTCGAGGCCTGACGTTGGACACCCCTGGTCTACATCCAACATATGACCTTTGCAGTGTGGTAGAACAGCAGATTTATATTATGACTGTACAGCTACTTTCTGATGATATCATTTCAATATGGACCCAAATATGTGAGGAATGTGTACAGCACCTTGTTCAGTCTGTACCATGAAGAATTAGGAGAGTTCTGAAGAGAAAAGTTGGCCTAACCTAATACTAGCTAGGTGAACCTGGTGAGTATGTAAGCTTGTATAATATTGAACTTGCAATAGGCATCTTTTACAAAGCCCGTTTCTTTTTCTCAAAAGAATATATCTGCATATATCAAATTGCCTTCTCTTTCTTTATATAAATGTCTTCATTGTGCATACATTTTTCATCTGTCTCACTTTACCGTTTCAAAAAGTCTCTACCATGCAGCTGAAGAAACAATTAAATTTAACATGAAATCCAAAGACTGTATATCAGTAAGAGAGCGTTCTCAGTCACGGGTATTCAAACACACGGGTATTTTTTTCTCCTTCTTGGCGCTTGAGACGCTGAACTGGATATAAGCACTGGAAAGTGACGAGTACAGTTTTTTAGGAGCTTTACTTTGATATTTCCACTTTATGCTACAGTCAGTTCCAGGCTGTAGGTGGACAGGTGGCCCAGCACCATCCCCTATTAAATATTCTCTGAAACTTTATTTGTAAAATGAGACATTCAGTGGTAGGGACCTTCAGAATTGGCATTGCTCCGGTTTATTTTGTCAGAACTGCTCGCTTGTAAAGAATTTTCCAACTTTGATCACTTTTTCACAGTCAATGAGCCGGTGTGTACTCAAGTCCCTTAATGTCTTGGCAGAAGGAGCTAAAAATGAGGACTGCGCTGAGCGAGAGAGTGTAGACTATTGCAGCCTGACAGATGTAATCCCTAACACGGCTCCAAAGTGCTGTGTGCCACCACAAATTTTCAAGTGAGGGTTTATTTAAAAAACAACCTCACACCACATACCTCTTATGTGCCCTGTTTTTCATTTAGGCTCAGCATAAATTTAAAGCTGCAGTTCCTCAGCACAACCTTAAAAACTTCTTGCAGACCCTTGAGCGGTTATCACACTAATTATAAGCATGGTTCATGTTTAAAAAAAACAAAAAAATGCACAAAGCAAGACAAAGTAATTAAATGACAAACGCATTTAATGATCCGTCTTCATCAATTCTGTAAGTGCGAACAAAGTTGCAGCAAATTTGCACTAAGCAATGCAACTCCATGTACTTTCTCTCACATTCTCCCAAATAACATCCACATTAAAGAGACCATTATTCCGAAACACTTGTCTGGGACAGAGACGGTGATCATTAAATAACAAATTGGTGGTAACAAACAGTGTCAGATGAGATGAAGGCAATGTAATCGATTTCCTCTGAAGCACCTAAAACCTTTCTGATCCAAATTATGTGAACGAGGAGTTCACGTCTAGTTGTAATGTCTTCTCAAATTCACATTTCCTAATCTCCGTTTTCCCTAGTTTAGCTTGAGCTCAAGATATTTGGTTAATTGTTTGAAAACCACCACCAAGCTAACACCGCGCTTCAAACTGTCTTGTCCCCACTCATTTATTCAGGTTGGTGGTAGTAAGCCAACTTTGCGTGGGCACAGCTTCAAGATACAGTCTACAGAATCTCAATAGTTTGTTTTAGCTGTAAAACTGTGGCCTTAAAGGATGCTCTTGTCCTCTGCTATCACAGTCTGGCATCTGAAGTCTTGACATTCCTGTATTGCTTTGCAATCTGTTTTTCTTTTGTAAGAAGGATAAATCTGCTCTTTTGTTTCTGCTTCTGTCTTGAATTGCCTTGTTTTCTGTCTGCATTTATGTCTAGCTTCTTTGTTTTGCCTTCCCTGTGTGTCTCGCTTTTTCTTTGTCATCTCTACTTCAACAGCTGTGTCTGTTTACATAATCCTGATTGCTATCAGTTTGATTGTAAATTGTTTTATTTCACTGAATTAAGCCTATTAGTGAACTGTCTGTCACACAGTAACATGCCTGAGAGAAGTACAAGGAGAAATGTTTTGGTATTGGTGGAGATGTTAGCATTCTTTGGCCTAACTCTATAAAGGTACGTGGTGTGTGGCTTTCTCTTGTGTATGATCAGTCTTTCAAATTCTTACAGCCGTATCACAACCATCGTTTATCACAGCTTTCTTTTATCACTGGCATCTCCCTTTCAAAACCACATCCTGGAGGAGTTTGAATGAATGAGGTCTGATTGTAATGATGTAATATGTTGTCGAGTCTGACTAAAACAACACATGAAGCTCTACTGCTGTCCTCTGTGCTGGACTGCTCTGATGCTACAGAGTCCACCATTTTTAAAGTCTTTGTGGTAAGTTGTGTTTTTGAAGGACCTGCAAGAGATAAAACTGTACTGAGTTACAATGTAATATAATCTACAGTTAGAAAGTTGATGTACTCCAATAAAAGGCTTGAGACTTGGGTGGAGACTAAATCCGCTGGCTTGTATGCACACCCGTTTAACCAAAGCTGTCTTGGTTTTGGCATTCTCTCTTATGCTTTCACGAAAAGAGTACCCTTATCCTGCAGGGGGTTTGGATCAAAATGACAGCACATATTTGCATGTAACATCATGCTAAATTTATTCCAGGCAATGACATTGACATTAAAAAAAGTTTTTTTCCATGACTCATCCAATGGTAAAAAAAAATCACGGTGCCCACAAGGATATGAATAATGTTAACATTAAGAGTTTCAGCGCCACAAGCTGGCTGCATGAGATAATCTAGTGTATGCCTCTGATACAGGATTATTTGGGCTGTGATTTTAGACCATGGTGGCATCATAACATATCTTGCATAATAGCATTTTTGTAGATAGAAATTAAATGTCAAAAACTATAAAGTGAATATATATAAAGTGAAGTACTTTAGCATTTTATAGTTCATGTTTAAAAAATCAAATGTTTTAGCCCATTACTAGGTGGTTGCTAAGCTGCATGCTAAAGTCATGCATCACGAAAAGTACCTTGGATATAAATTGCATTCTACTTGTTGTGAAATTAAAATGATTTGATGGTTTTATATGTGTATAATATGTGCATAATTGGTACAAATTTGTACCAATTATCATCTGTAGACGGTTGCTTGGCAATATTTTGGTTGTTTATCTTTTGAATGTATAAGAGGAGTTGTGACTTTGTGCGTTGTAGGAAGATTATGAAAGTTTCATGTATGTAGAACAACAGCTGTTGCTGTGCAATCACACTGTGGTATTCAGATTAAACACTCAGTGGTTATTTCATGTATTTCCATTCTGTCACCTTCAACAGCAGTGTTATCAGTGTAGCTCTAGTACCAACTATGCATTTCTCTGGGTAGGTATTTGATTTGCTATTGTAAAATTCTCAGAGTCTCAACTGGATGAAAACTAGTGACTGACCACGCCACTAGAAAGTTTGTTTTGTTCAATAAAATTATACTATTCTATTATTTTAGTTAACAATATATCAAGTCATATTATGCCAGAACTTTTTATATGACCAGTACTTTGGTTTTATGACCCAAAGTGATTTTATTTCCCATCACCCTCAGCGTACTGTACTTTTATTTCTGTGGTCACTACTAACATTTTTTAGTTAAAGTAAGATGGAATACCTGCATCACATGAGAAATGCATCTTATTCAAAGTGTTAAGTAGATTTGCCACCAACTTTCCTTGCAACTTTTTTTTTTTTAAGAAGAAACAAAAATCACTGCATCAATATTTATTAATTATTTAATACTCATTTGTTTTGCTCCAATCTAAACTTTTGAGTCAGATTTTAGTTTCTTGAAAGTAAGCAGCACTTTTATGTAAAGCTTTTTTGATTTCATTTGTTGTACGCCAATTGTTCATTTTTTCCTTAAAATAGAAAGAAAAAAGTCGTGAAGCCTGCTTTAAAATCAGTGAAACAAACCATTCACAAAAAAGAAATCCAGTATTTTCAGCTGTATCCAATGAAATGTTTTATCCGTCTACAAATTATGATAGAATAATAAAGTGAAGATTGATAGACTGTATTACAAGGCACTGTGTGTAATTACTCTTAACTAGCTTGACAGTGTTTAATCATCATGCCTGTGGTTTGATATTACTTCCAACGGTGTCCTGTTCTTTTCAACCAAATTGCATGTGACTGATAATTGATGAGGTTTCAGTTTAATACAAGGAGGAATTGACTGTCCATCAAGGACATGCAAATCTATGACTTAACCAGAGATTAAAAAAGTGCAGTGTAAGCAGAGCCCGTATTTCCAGACACTTGATATGTGTGTTAATACTGAGCTGGCATTGTTTGAAAAACACCAGGATGGCTGTGTGATTTCTATGTGAGTTGATAACCAGTCATTTTCTTGTCATTTGCCTTTGACATGACTGTTGCCTCCATGGATGGCTAAGTCTCCTTGACAGTTGAAGGCACTGAGGTTTTGCTCAACTTTTAGCAGCTCAAAGAGCCAAAACTGATTTTCCAGTAAAATCTTTGGCAGGTTAGTACTTCCGACGTCCTAGAGATGTCAGATCATGAAATTCAGTTTGTTATTTTAATAGTCTGAATCTCTCTGTTTTTATAGCTCTCTTTGTCTCTGTGCTATAATTTATGCACAGTTGATGTTCAGGAAACCGCTGTAGCGTCAAATATCTGAACAAGAATAGAAAAACTGAAAATGACCATTTGAGCCAAAGATTGTGGCTCTACGTCTTGGCCAATAATAGTGTCTTCCCGAAAGAAGCAAACCAAACGCTCCACACATCAGATATCTTATTGTCATCGTCTTCAGTAAAAGGCTTTATTCAGTGCTCAGTGGTCATGATTATGGGCTGCTGGGTCCAGCTGACTAGCAAGGAACATGTGTACATAAACGGAAAGAAAAGGCTATGTAGGGCAGAATGTCCTCAGCGGTGCCTATACGTGTAGAGTTTGTTTATCCAGCATGCTGTAATGTTATGAGAACTGCTGCTTCAGCCTTAGTTACAAGTTGTAATGTAAATATTGATGTGTATGGAAAAGTAACAGCATTTAAAGCTTACCATATGTTCTAATAATTTGACACACTGATTCTGAAAACTGGATAAGCGTTTAAGGACAAATACTGCTGTGGTCCTTTTCTGTTAGAGTTAGCAAAACTGTATTTTGTTCATGTTACAGACAAATATTCACATTTAGCACTTAAAGTCATGTGAAAAGGTCCTGTGGCATGTAGAACCTAGCTTGTAACTAGCTAGTAGCACCACCTGTAGCAGCAACAACGAAGTAATAATTTTTTTGTATGGCTTTCTAAGTCTTTCACATGGTTGTGGAAGAATTTTGACCACTGTTCTTTACAGTGTTGATTCAGTTCCTTAAAGGTTGCAGATATTTCTTTACATATCCCTCTCTCAAGGTCCTGCCACCAGAGATGGGCAGTAACGCGTTACTGTAATCTGATTACTTTTTTAAAGTAACGAGTAAAGTAAGGGATTACTATCGCAAAAACGGTAATTAGATTACCGTTACTTTCCCGTAGGAACGCTGCGTTACTGCGTTACTAAAACCGTGATTTTTTGCGAGAATGTCTCATGACAGTGACGTAAGTGAGTGCGACGTTTGTGACAACAGCTGTGTGCAGATCAACAATGGATAATATATCGAGTGCGGGAGAGAGTATGAGCGTGCAGCGTTTAAAGCGTGGAAGTACTGACCTTACTTTGAGTTTAATTCCATAAAAAGTGACAAAAACATTAGTGTCCGCTGATCACTGCGTGGGAAGAAAACTTCTTTTTACAGCGAAAAAAACCCCTAAACAAGCACCGAGTGTGCAACGACATAATGGGAAATTCACAGAGAAACTCGCGGATTCTTCCACTGACCGCTGCGGCACACCTGCACCAGAGCACACCTCCGCCTACCCCACTCCTGCTTTAGAGGTGAAAATAGAGCAACAGGACTGCTAGTCTTTGACTTTATTTAATTTCTGCTGTGTTTTACTTGCATCTATTTGAAAGACTGAGTGTAAACACAAAAAATATTTTATTTTACCTATGTGCTAGAATGTGCAGAAAATAGGCTTAAATGTTAAACTAAAGTCAGAGAATGGTGCATATAATTAAATTTTTGCTTGATGCATAAAGTTAAAAGATTAAAACTGATAAAACAAGTTAAAAAGAGACTTTTCCATTTGATTACATTTTGTATGATGGATTATGCAGAAAAAGTGGAATTGGGCTGAAAGATCTATCGCTTTATCACCTATTCAGGTTGTAAATCGTGTTTTTAAAAAGTAACTAAGTAATTAATTACTTTTGAAAATAAGTAATCAGTAAAGTAA
The DNA here is from genome assembly GCF_057382095.1 of Aulonocara sp. 'chitande type north' Nkhata Bay. Lineage (NCBI taxonomy): Eukaryota > Metazoa > Chordata > Actinopteri > Cichliformes > Cichlidae > Aulonocara > Aulonocara sp. 'chitande type north' Nkhata Bay. The sequence goes on from NC_141350.1 coordinate 42,427,123, forward strand.
CGGGATTACTTTTTGGGGGAAGTAATCAGAAATTAGTTAATGATTACTTTTTTCAAGTAACTTGACCAACACTGTCTGCCACAGGACTCACAGTCTCACTTTGATTGGGTCATTGCAACAAACCTGATTTGTTTTGCCAGTGTTTGTTCTGTAGATTTACTGGTGTGCTTGGTATCTGCTATATCCCCAAATGTTGACCATTCTTTAGCTGTTAGATAGATTGCCTTGCAATTAGCCTTTAGCTCTAGACTCCGGGCCCTGTGGTTGCAAAACAAGCTAAAATCGTTACCAGAAGTTTGGTTGTTTGTTCATTTGCAACTTTGCAATTCCTAAGCTGTCATGTTCTTTTTTTTGAGAAGAGTCTTTCCCCTGGCAACCATGCCAAACGAGGCATATCTGTTCAGTTTTTTTCTAACTGTTTTGGCATGCTGAGAAATAGCTCCCGGTTTATTCGCAGCTTCTTTGAGCATTCCACGTTATGACGTTAGTGAGGAATTTGCAGGGAAGACTGTGGCATTATGTGGCCTCACGTTAACCTGTTATGTTAACACACATGCTCCAGACCACCAAACTGCCAAAACTATTGTTTATACAGAGATGCTCACACTTGCTGATGATCGGTTAATCGTGTGCATTTGATTAGCAGCATCTGCTTACCCCCTTGATTCCTATGGAAGCTTTAAGGGTGTACTTAGTATTTCACAGGACTATATAGAGTTACTTTCCTGGTTTTATAGTGTCAACCAGGAAAGTAATGTTATCTCAATATCATAATAAAAGTTCAATGAAGAGAAACATAATTTATTGAGATACAGAATTCAGTTATTCTATGTGGTGATGAGACTCAGATGACCCATTATAACAACAGAGTCCCGGCTACGATAGGATTTAGCCCAGGACCCCTTGGAGTTTAGACGCTAGTCGTGGTGCAGGTGAAGATGGAGGTTTGTATAGAGTTTTGAGTGACTACGGTGAGGCGGAGATGGGCTGAACAAATTAGAGCCTGAATGGCAGAATGACAAATGAGCAGTGATATTTACAGCACACAGAATGGAGGCTAACTGGCTTACAGAAACCAGACAAGAAAATGACTGGACTAGAGCAATGATGTCGGCATTGAGTTTGACAGTGTGGGAAAGTGGATGTAAGAACTAGACTAGCCGCTGATGTATCCATCTTTCCAGCAAAAGTCTTTGCAACAATGCAAATGACTACCTTGTAACAGCTTTCAGACACAATGTTTAAAGAGTGTTTTGAAAGATTTTAGTTTTCATGTTTATTGTTAGACTCTGCTGGTAGATGATTATAAAAGATGTCACTTTTATATAACCATAACATGAACTGGTCCATGGTACTCCAACTCAGAGGTCCATTCATGTATGCATGTAGCTCCACGAAGGAAGTTAGCTGTGAATGAAAGCTTTCAGGTCACAGGTCTTTATCTGTACCATTCCCCCCCTTCTCAGTGGTACAAAATAAACCATACAGTGAATATATTGTGCAATAGGACACAAAGTAAAAGCCAATTTCATAAATGTAAAATGTATGAAATTGGTCTAAATGAGTAATCAGTGAAAATATGTCAGATGTCACACATGTTATTCTAGAAGTGTGCTCTTAAAACTGTGGCGTGGGCTGTATGCTGGGCGGCAGCCTGCAGCTCTGTTTTGAATGGGACCCTATAAATATAAACTACTGCTTATGTACCCAACCCAAAACAACACGTAACAACACCTTAACTTAGAAAACTCTAAACTTAATTAGTAATGAGAAACATGGTGAGTCAGTAGACTCCAACATTTCCAACTTTTATAACTATGGTACAAAGATATGTTTGTTTTGATTTAGCTTGAGACAACCAGGAGTTAAACTGTGCTGGAGGCAGCCGTAGTGGAGCTCTGCTTGTTGATACCTTTAGATATTATCTCTCTCGTATGCAGTAGAACACTGCCTTCCTTTTTTCTGTCCATCCACCCATTTCCATTTTCTTAACCACTTATCCAATTCAGGATCACTGGGGGGCTGGAGCCTATCCCAGGAGTCACAGGGCGAGAGCAGGGTACATTATACAGGGCAGTGGTAACTTTAGTAATTTTTTTATCCATACAAATTACACATACTAAGAAGAATTTGCTTTCACTGAAGAATCATATTTTATGGTATATGCTTACATCTGGGTGTGGCCTTGTGTATGTTTTGTTAAGTTCGTGTAGGCTAACCTTTTCCATTAAATTAGTGAAAATATTGCTTCATCTTATCATCAAAAGGCACAGAGTGTACTAAAATGAAATGTATCCAAAAGTAAGAATCTTAGATTTTATTTATCTTAATTAAAATAAATATAATTAATGAGCAATGTTGTTACTCTGGACAATTCACATTAATATAACACAAATGAAACTAGTATCTACAAAAGAAACAGCCTATAAGGTTAAAGCCAGTGGCCAAATGTTACAGCATACACAGGCCATATTTCATCAAAATCCAGAACTAACACATAATTTTCTTTTCCCACTTTATACCTTTTTCCTGGGGCATCAATCATTTTTAATCAAAGATGTCTACATTTTGTTTTTGTTTGTAATTTCATGAGTTGGGCGCACCATTAGAGTGCAAGTTTCCCATGTTTCATGCTAAATGGAACACTTATAAAATGGTCTTTGTGTGAAGGGTTTGCTGCATGGCATCCAAAAAAACGCCTAAAATAAAAATGTCCCTCTGAAACAAGCATGTGAAAGTTTAAAGTCTCACCACTTGTGTTTTCTATTATATTGATTAAGCATGCCCTAAAATCTGCTTTAAAGCATTGGCTACATGTTGATAAGATAGCTTGTTATTAAAAAATATTTATTATTTAAAGCACACAAATGTCACTTTCTATTTTATTTTCTTGTGCCACAGGATTAAAAAAAAAAACTTTTTTAAACTCAGGAATAAATGAACTCTAATTTTTTTTCATCTTGTCAAACATGCTCTCACTCCCCGTGAACACACTGGCCTTTGGGGACATGACAGAATTGATGGCTTACCTCCTTAGCGCTTGCGTGTGTGTACGTATGTGTGTGAATTGTGCTCCTTTGAAGTTCTGAAGTCCGCCCATCTCTCTATGGCTCTATATTGTGCTCAACAGCTCCATTTATCCCACCTTAATCCCCTGACTTAAACTTGCATAAATCACGCTGAGTTGTTTCTAAACCTGGGCAAGCTGGAAAACAGTGTCTCTGTCTCTGTTTCGTTCTGGTTCAGCTCTCATTGTGAGTTTAAGGGCTTCTGGATATTTAGCCGACCATGCTAATGATTACTGGACAAGTACAAAAAATGTCTTTTTATGTGGCAACTGCGTTTTTTCTCCTACACATTTTAGCAAACCTGAATTAGGTAAATGTGCCTTAAGACAGAGAAAACACAAGATATGAAAGCATAATTAATGGTATTTTTTCTGTTTATACATTAGAAATATACAGTTAGCTTGTAGCGTAGGAAAAAGAAAAGGCTTTAGAAGAAAATAGGGCTCATGGGATCAAAAAGACTTCTAAGACTAAACTCACAAAGTTCACACTCACAAATCGTTTAACTGTTTTACTCTAGCAGATCATATGCAAACATTGTAGAAGTCCCTTCTCTGGCCTTTTTCTATGGCTGGGACATAATGTGACATTGTTTTAACCAGCATTCAGTCCAAGTCTCTGGGCAGCATCACGACACCCATAGTGCATCTAAGCTAACCTCTCTCTATCGATGGCTCTAGGCCAGATTAAAGTGCTGGGGCTCATTGTTTACACAGCTCTGTGGTGCCACGGCTGAGCAGGCCCAAACAATGGACCCCTGCTCCCTTTTGTCAGAGTGAGAGGAAGAATGGAGACCTCTTGACATGGCAACCTGAAGCCTCAATGCCCCTACTTCACCTAGCTGAGAGGGTCACAACGAGAATGAGAGGGGAAAAAAGGAGAAGAGGGGAAGTTGGACATAAGAAAGAAGGAGAGCAGAGAGAAGAAAATGGAAAGGGAAGAAAAGAGATATAATATGGAAGGTAGAAGATTAATTAAGAATGGAGGAAGAAAGCTCGAAGTAAAGGACGTGGAAGAGGAATGGGAAAAGGAGAGGCAATGACAAGTGGATAGGAGATGCAGAGAAAAGCAACACTGAACTTACTTATGTAGGAATCATAAGTTTTGTAATGATGACAGAAGCAGATATATAAATGTATGCGTAATAATTTGATTGGTGATATCAGGCTTGCTTTTTGTTTTACTCTTAAGTTAAACGAGAAAGAGAACTAACAGAGCTGGTGCTGTCCTGACAATGTTCCGCTTATTTTAGTTTGAGATGGCTCATCATCTCCTTTCAGAACAGCAAATTTATCATTTTCTACTTATTGGTTGTAGGTCACTTTCTGGGTAACAACACAGTTATTGACGTGCTTCGTCGCCAGGGATATGAGGTGGAGCACACACCTGCTGGGCAACCCATAAACCGGTGAGTTTGCTTCAGTCTAATCATCATCATAATGCTGCTTGTTTAACAGGACTGGACCGTAAGACATCCATGGCTTTTAGATGCAGTTTCTCATATACTATATGGTGTTTTCGGTAACATCTCCCCGCCTGTGTGCTTTTTGCAAGTCTTCTCTTGTTTCAGCTTAGATTGTACTGGAAGATAAGTGTCACAAATTCCCCGCTGGCCACCAATGAAGTGGTGTTGAAAAGGCCAATTTAAGTAGGGTTCTCACCTCCTGCTGTGAAGCATGTAGTGCAGTCTACCTTGGCACACTGAGGGTGGTAATCTCGCTTTAAATCTGTGTTCTTGTTCCTGTGTCTGAGTGAATGAATAGGTAATTCTACTTTCTCACACACAGCCCCCGTGTTTGATACGGTATTATGAGCCTGAGATGAACCCACATCTTGCCTGTTCATAGACTACCTTGATGTTGTCTTGAGAGAACAGACAGCCTTCATTATATCCATGTATAACAATTTATTATTCGACTTCTCATTAGTATATCTGACATCACAGTTGTTCAGGTCTAAGTGCATTTACTCTCTTTGTTACCAGTATTGGTTTATTCATGGTGATTAACGTGTCTTGAAAGGAAAACTAGTGTCAAATAGTATCAAAAAGAAGAGTTTAGGTTTTTCTGTCATGCTTCCCAACTTGTAATTTGTTCTTCCACAAAAAGAAGCTATGTTAACTATTAGACTGTAGTTAGTTTTTTGTCCTTCCATTGCATCCTGAATGGAGAAAGAATGGAGACCTGTTTATAATAATATATAATATTAATAATTAATAATACTTTTTTCTCGACTTCGCTCTGCTCGTGATTTGAAAGTGTATTTCTCCTGCTTGTTTCACTGCCATTTACTTATTATGATCAAATATTCACTTTAAACTGTCATGTTAATATTTTATTGGCAGGCTCTTTAACAGGACTGTCAGGTGGAATAAACTCCTGGCCTGCATAAAAACACTCTAACCTGCTTTCAGCACTTTGCTACTTTTGCTCAGCATTTTCTCTGCACTTGTAGACTCTCCCACGAGACTATAATGCCATGTTTCAGTGACCTCACAGGAAAATGTGATATTTATTTTGCCTGTAACAGCAAAACAGACCTTGTCCTTACATTCTTTGGTGTCCATGGCAATATCCTTGGACAAGGCACAGAGGCTGTAAGATGTGCTCAGTTTGTTTCATCTGCATCTTCTTTGGTGCATTATGAAAGTTCCATTTATGGCAAAGCCCTCCAGACAATCATATGCAGGGTGAAATGTGGGCAGGCTGCAGTGTGAAGTGTGAAACCAACACTGGCTTCATCGCCAGTATAGTCCAGCATCACCTTCGTATCCATGATCATTGTTAATTGGAGCTCATATAGTTCACCACACTTGATGAGTTCTTCAACAGTGATCTCTTTTTGTCCCACGTGATTTGATTAAAACAGCCCCAAAAATGTGTTTTCAGCATAAAGATTTCAAGTTTTTGCTTTTGCTTCGGACAGGCAAACATCATCTTATAATCTTCATATGGTTCCTTGCCTTGTATCCCCAGTTTTCTGCTTCTGATCACCTAGGCAGGGTAACTACTCTTCTTCTTTTGCAGACAGGCTTGGCACCATCGTTGGCAGGATTAAAGATGATTAAAGACTAAAGTTGATGATTTTATTATAAAAGTGACATGCAACGAACCCCTTTTCTCTTTCTTTCTAAAGCATCTTACCCTACTGTAATGTGCATCCTCTAGGCGATCATCATCTGGACCCGTCTCACCAGAGCTGGAGGACCATTACGATGAGTCGCCTCAGCTGGAACCTTTCTTGCACGAGCTTCCTCACAAAGAGGAGGGTCAGGGGCATACTCTGGAGGAGGATCTGTTACCCCACATGCTTCTGCCACCAGATAGCCTGGAGGTTCTGGAGAAATCTGAGAGAAAAATGCTAAAGAAAAAGAGGAGGAATAAGCAGAAGAAACAGCGGCACAGGCATTTTAATGACCTCTGGGTTCGGATAGAGGAGAGGTAAGATGAAAGAAAGAGGGGTAAAGAGGTGAAGGTCTTTCTTCTCTATATATGGGTTATCAATGACTAGAGATGAAAGGCCACAGGTGAAATGAGAGTATGATAGCAAGAGCTCAGAAACAAGCCAGAGAGGATGTAAAGGGAAACTCACACTTGTATATAGAATAAAACTGACACTTCCTGGTGCAGTGCTGCAGGCTCAAACAGCCACCATATCACATCACCATGCACTTCATGCAGTTTGCATAAACTTCAGCACATACACATATGTGCCCTGCAGTGGTATATGAGTCCTGACTAGTTCCAAGCTAGTGTAGGTGTCTTGGTTATGAAAAGAGCGACCTGGGAATTCCTGCTAAGTATCGGGATTTGGTCTCACAGTAGCTCCAGGCAGGAACTCACAGGACAGCACGATAAGATCACCTTTCAGACAAAGAAGAATCTTTTGCACAAGGTGTGGTCTGCCATGTGGAAACATCCCTGCATTTTTTGCAATGGCAAAACACAGTTTTGTCATTGGGTTGGAAGCAGTAACGCTAATATGAACTTCAACACATAAACAGTCCTAATCTATTCAGTCACACCTTTGGGGAATTTAAATTTTCCATGGCCTTGCCCAAATTTGGGTTGCAAGAGAAAAGACAAAAGGACAACATGTGATCTTGACACAAAACAGAGAAATTTTTATCTTAATTGAAACAGAGAATGGGTGAACAGCTAACATTAGCGTTATTCAGATGTAGATCTGGACTTAAGAAGTTGTTGCAGGCAGCAGTTTGTAAAACTGAACTTGTGCTACCAGTATTTATTATTTCAATATGCAGTATGCACTAGTCCAAATTAGTGATGGAAAGAAAAAGCTAAACAAATAGTGTCACTTCTTCATGTGAACAGAGGAGGTTTGTGAACATTTGTGTACATTATTTCTGCAGAAGTGTTTTCTCTAAATCCGCAAGATCCTGTATTTTGAGCAGAAATGAAACGGACTCTTTGTGCATGGACGTTACAATGTTATGCACGTTCTTGTATATTTTAATGTCTAAAAAGGTGGCTGAGTAAGAGAAAGTAAGGCAATTTGAGAAAAAGAAGCAACTCCAGTCTCACAGTTCTTTGTTGTGTGGCCATGGTATGTCACACCTGGTTTCTTTGCGCCTCTTAAGGCCTTTTCACACAAACTAAAGTTAATTTCTCTAAAACTATGCCCCTTGAGTATTTGGCTGAATGCAAATAAGTATGAAGAGTAATGTAAATTTGGGGCAAAGTGGCATTATGTTAGGAGTGTTTCTTTTTAATAAAAATGGAAATGCTATGATGTCTGTGTGGTTTTGACCACCTCAAAGCAGTCATTGCCTCACAGACACTTCAGTCTGTGTAATTTGGGGATGAAGGAAGAGTAACAAAGGGCATAATAGCTTTCAGGTTTATTGGCAGTTGGTCATGTGACGATCAGTGATTTGAGCACCCAGAAATTCTGTCAGAGAACTTTTTCTTTGTGGCTTTCATCATCATTAATGTTTCCATTGTTGACTTTCTGCAGTCTGCATATTTTCTCTGGCAATTTTTGACAATGTGTGGATGTGGAGAGAGGCTGGTTTTCCTGCTGATCCTGCCACAATTTCCCCTACAGTACCAAAGAATTGTACAGTGCAGAAACAAAACAAAATGCTTTTTGTTTAAAAAAAAAAAAAAAAAGTAAAAGTCTGGAATTAATAAGACCCTACCCAGTCTGTAGTGATTCTAAATTGCAAAATGGGAGCCAGTGCCTGTAGAAAAATTATGGTGTAGTTTACTAATTGCAGCATACAGAGTTTTAAAGCCTCTGAAATTAAGATCTGATGTTGTTTTGTTTTTCCTGTAATAAAAAGAGTGAAAAAAATCAATGAATGTAAGCAAACGTTAATGTCACAGCAGTGAAGATGGGTTCATTGTGAAAGCCGTCATTCAGTTAACCCTTTAAAGGCTAAACCATGATGTAGTTGACAGAAATTAAATTATTTTGCATTAATGAGTGTTAATTTGTGTCAGTGTGCAATGCGCAGCGTCATTGTGCAACCAATTTTTTTTTCAGTTGGGGAGCGCCTGGGGGGGGGGGGGGGGGAGTATTACCCACACTAATACTCATTCCCTTTGCCCACAAACCAGTGAAAGAAATGCAAATACAGAATGAATGCAGGATCCTCGTTAATTATACCAATTAAAATCATTCTGTTTTGTGTTCATCATTTACGACCCATCATTCAATTGAGAGATATTATAAATCTTCATTATTAAATCCATGTTTTTGCCTCTTTTCTCTCTACAGCTCTGTGGTGCAGTCCCCGCCTCCCCCAATGGTTCGCATCATCAATGGTTACATCACGGTGCAGCCGCCTGACAGAATCCAAAGCCAGTACAACTATCATCGTGTTCCTTCAGCAGCACCAGCGCCTTCGATCTTCTCGTTGTCTTTACTGAGCTTTCACCTCACACTACCTATAGTGATCTCACAGATATGGACTGTGGCCCTCTAGTAAAATGGTTATAAGGACTCTAAATAAAACTGGTACACGTACGCGGTTTCAAATATACTGCTCTTAAAAAAAAGTCTGGTCTAGCTGTTCACTCCATGGATGTTTGGGCACAGAAAGTTTGCTATGTTGGAAGTGAACTGGAAAGGTGTGGCAGTAGGGCTCATCTCTTTACAGATTGGGCTTTGATGTGCATGCGAGTTCATATAACTTGAAACATAAAGGTCTGAGTTTCACTTAATTTACACAGAGTGAGCACAGAGTATGCAGTAGGGAAAACAAGAAGCTCAAACTGAGGTAGTGTTATCACTAATTACACAACTCATCAGTGCCTTGCTGGGTTACACAGTTACAGTAGACAGCTATTAGTTGCTCTGAAAATTTGAGAAATCACTTAAGTAATTTTTCAGCTTAAATATTTTCTCCAACAGCAACTGGGACCACATGTCCTTTGAGTATCTCTGTGAGAGTACGTGGGCGTGGGACAAACAACGTCTATCGGCTCTTAAACCCACTGGGCTTGCAAACACAAGTGCTCAGACTTTAATTTATTCTTCTATTTTAGAAGAATCTGATTTGATTACATAAAAACCTGCTGCGGGGAGAAAATTGTGCATACGCCTTTTGAATATTATAGAAGTATTTTAGAATTATTAAAAAAATTAAGATTATCAGAAGCATTGTTGTTTATATGGAAAAGTATAAATAGATATGCAGTATATTTTCAAAACAAAATCAGGAACTAACCACCATAGCCCCATGTCATGTGTCTCACTGAAATTACATTTTTGAAAGGGACAGGTGATTGTATTGTACTTTATTAGTGTTATCGACTGCTTTGATGTATATGTTTGCTGAAAGAATTTATGTGGATGTGTCTGGGCGTGTGTGCGCGCGTGTGTTTTACATAGCATTCATTCATTTTTTATTTATTTAAAACTGTAGTGTTGCTGTTAGCCATGTGAAACATTCCCTGTGGCTTTTGTTTTTATATATTTCATCTCACCATGATGCCAAAATGACTTGTTTTTCAAATGTTCTTTCAGTGTAATTTCAAATGCATATCATGGCAATAATAATTAAACTGACTACATGAGCAGACCGCGTAGTGCTTTACGACCTTCACATTTCATTTATGGCACGAGATAGCAACAATAAAATATTTATCTGGATGTAAAATTGGTCTTCGATGCTCGTTCTTCGCTGTGAAGCAAATCAGTGGAAAGTCAGGGGAGAGAAATTTTTACAGCAAAATAACCAGTGTTATATTAAGTATAGATCAAATTATTTTATGTACCTTAAAGGTGTTACTCATCACAACGAAGAAACGAACAGCTTCCCAACACTTAAAACCTTTTGGATTCCTTCAAAAATCTTTTTATTTAATGGTCAACAGGTTTACGCTCCAGTCCCATTATCATGTGTATAACCCTCAGTTCCAACAGGCAGCTGTTTTCAGTGATCAAGCGTTTAGCAGCTAAATTGCGCATATCTGTTTCTAGTTGTTGTTTTTCATCAGAGATGTATGAATATTAATGTTAATGCTGTGTGCCCTATGTCTGCTGGATGTATAAATAGCCATCTGTTAGCTAACATGTTTTTTAGGTCCATCAGCTTTAGGTACAGCAGTATCAACTGAACAAAGGAGTGGGCACACACACGTACACATGCTGCCCTCCTGATGGGTTCATGGCATGTTTATGTGATGTTAATGTGATAAGACAGCTATTAGAAGTTGTTTGACGTGTGCATGTGGTCTGTCACAAACAAGACAGCTGCTCTGCTGGCAAATATCTTTCCTTCGAGACACAAACAGGAAACCGGAGCAAACTGGCTCTTTAGATGTACAGGAAATGAGAGATAATTGATTTGTTACATTAACAGGAAACGCTGAGTGACTTGTTAGTTTGTGCTTTTATTTAGGAGTGGCTATGTGCTTGATGTGCTGACATGCATGAGCAAAATTAGGGCAGTGATTCTGAGTTATTCTAAGTGTTATATTGGGTAACAACAAGTACAGTACAGCCCATGGAATATGCTAACTTTATCTGATGCTTTCTGATTGTTAAAGACAAATTTATGCTTGTTTTTATTTAAAAAGCAAAAAAGTAAGATGCATGGAAAAAGTAAATCACATCCTTACAGCTTTTCACACATTTGTGCATGTCTTGCACTAAAAATACTTTAGTAAATCATCACTCTGTAAGTGATATCAGCTACAGGGTTGAATTCAAACTGCTGTTTTTTTCAGGACTGGCTCCACCAGCATCGGTGTCCTGGAAGAAGAAGGTGAAGGCACTTACAGCAGCATCACAGGATGATGACAGGATGCAGCAGGTGACAGGAAAGGCAGCCGTGGGTGTCACTTATAAGTCTGTGCATAATGTGTATTTTTGTCTTACTGTCTGGAGACAATGTGATGGCTCTTACACACTTTGTCTTCTTACCAGGAATATCAGCACCATCACAACCTTTTAAAAGATAAAACATTTCCATCCATCGCTACATTTTCTTTTACTTACCCAATTCAGGGTTTTGGGGACTGGAGCCTGTCTCATGGCAAGAGGTGGGGTACACTCTGAACAACTTGCCAGTCTCTTGCAGGTCTCACACAGACACACACTCACTCACTCGCTTTCAGTACTTACAGATATTGTAGACTCATCGCTTAAAACGTGGATGCCTTTGGACTGTTGGAGGAGATCACATAGCCTGCATGCTGGATTCAAATCTTGGACCTTGTTACTGTGAGGTGATAGTGCTGTTATGCTGCTATACTACAGTATAGCAGCAATATATAATAGCTGTAATAGCATCATAACAGCTATTATGTAAATTTCCAGTTAGGAAACAAGGCCAGCAGACAGATCTCCCAAAATTATTATTACACTACATATTATCATTACAAGCACAGCATAGCTACTTTCAGATGTGCTCTTACTGACAAGAGCAGCACACAGCAGGTAGCTGTTTGACTGGCAGATTTTTGATTTATTCATTTCTTGCCTTTTCTGTCTTTTTTCCTCACTCCAATTTCCTCTTATGTGCTCGTGCAGATTTTCTTTGCATGGATCGTACACACTCTCTCATAAAGGAGACTGCAGGCTTTTTCGGGACAGACAAATCACTGAATCACTGATTCAATTCTAAATCTTATATTGGATCAACAAATGCTAAAAAATAACATGAAGGTGTCCAAAGGCTGAACTTGTTCCATTTGGGTATCTGAAGCTCAGTTAAAAAACAACCAAGGAATAGCTTAGAAGACGAATAAAGTCACGTAGCAGAGTAATCACAGCTGAGATTTGAATCCCATTGAAATGTTGTTGGCAGGATTTGAGATCTTGCACTGAAGGAATTTAACATGGAAAAGTAGTGAACATTTTCAGAGGCTATATCAGAGACTGCTATGCAATTATGCAAAATGGCTGCAACGAGCTATTTTAGCTCAAAGAGCTAATGTTAACTTCTGAGGCTAAGAGGGCACTTCCTTTTCACAGAGAAGAATTATACTTCAGCTTCAACTTCTGTTCACTAAAAGCCTGAAACAGACATTTCTCTGCGTGTCATTGTTCAGCCTTTATCTGCTTTGTTTGTCCAAATAGGTCAAAAGGCCAAGAATAACAGAATGCAGGGATATAATATTTAGCTCTGAGGGCTTTTTAAATTCTTATTCTATAAACAATTTAGGCCTACTTTTGACTTTTTTGCTGATCAGGTCAGGTCATTAATCTTTTTTTTTTTTTTAAACTTAAAGAAAATGAACCCCAGACTTTTGCCGCTGACCTTATGCGAGAATGTGGAACTGAACACTGCTACCTTTCATGGCGTGATGCGTGTTTGGAGAAATGTAGAGAGAAAAAGCAGACTGATTGTATAACTAAAGTCATAACTGGAGCCACTGCAAAAGCTCGAAAACATTAACCTTACATCATGTTGATGTGCGACTCCAAACGACATTTGTCTTGTGCTCCGTGTAACACAAAACTTTAAAAACAACAGACCTTGTAAGTCACTCAGTCATTACATAAAAGAACAAACAAATAGGTGCGGGTCACTCTGCTAATTGCCTCCCTTTGAGTGCTTTTGCTGACAGATGTTACAGCTCATTTACTATTAAAAACACTGTATAATGAATGGTGTGAATTACATAAGTCAAACTGTGGACCATATGAGTGAACTAGTGTCAAGGTAAAATCAATTCAAGACTTTAAACCAAGACGAGAATCCGCTTATACACACATCAAGTGGCAATTTCTTTCATTTCAGTTTAATTTTTTCTTACATGTTTTAGTTCCCTTCTCATTTCAAGACTTTAACCAAGAATTAATACAAGCATGCAAAGGCTATTTGATAACAGCTGAACCAAATACCAAACTCAAGAATTCAATACTGCACATCACGACGAGTTGAATTAGAATAGCATTTCGTCTAGAGTTGGTAATTATAGTGCAATAGATATGCATGTAACATGTGGCAAATGCAAAGCATTACCTGCAACGTGAATATGAGGAATTTGTTCATTCCGATCCTTTTTAACATATGATTCTGAGCATGTTTGGGGGATTTTTGATCTAATTATACCCTTATTTATCACTATATGAAGCAATATCCTCTTGCCAAACATTGATTTGGGAAAACACAATCAAATAAGAAAGCAGGTCTTAAAAAAATACACGCTACACTGAACTGGAGGTGCGCTTTCCAGATCGGACAAACCCATGCGAATTGAAAGCAGATGGCGATGCATCCATCTGTTTCTGGAAAGCAGAAACCTAAAAGGTAAAACCAGCCACAACTTAATTTTTTTTTTTTTTTAAATTAACATGCTTACAAAAAAAATAATCTGAGGTTGCCTGTTATTTACAGGCAGAATAAATATCTAATCCCTTGTGAAAACAAGATCTAACCTTGAGTTTTCTCCATTTGTTATTGCACATGACGCAAAAAGTTCTATTTTCTGCACTAAAAATGTATTGGTTCAAATTGATCAGAAATTCTCAGCTTGTTATTTCTGTTAAGTTCCTCCCATAATACCAATCACCCAGAAAAGCTTTTATCTACCCTAGTCTATTTGTGCCTTTGTGACACAAGGTCAAATCACTTTCTCACTGTTAAAACAAGCACTGAATGCTATTGTTTATCTGATGTAGCTCTTGCACAATTGAGCCTATGTTAGGTGGATCTGTCTTTGGCTATTATCGCTGCATCTGTCTAAGAGTCCTTGCACTGTGTTAGCTGCGACCCATGGAAATAAGTGCTTTTTTGCCTGAGTCCTCAGTATATATTTACATACTAAATCTCTCTGTGGTTACATGTGTTATGAGTATTGGTTAGAGCTTTGACCAGTGGGAACTCATATTGTAAACATGCAATATTGGAGAACAGTCAATTCTTAGATCAACTATCAGTAAAATAGTAAATTTTGTATATTTCGTCTCTGCTCTTGATTTACATTTCTACATTTTTCTTATATTTGCCAGTTCCAGCATAATTCATCAACTTTCACAGATGAACAAAACCTGCTTTTGTTAAATGCAGCAATGTATCGCAAATCGACCTTTGCAAACTGGGCATGTGTGACATTACACATGATTTTTGCCAGGGGCCCAAAAGAATTGCTTAGAGATGGAAGTTTTCACTGGGTGGAATTGCCCAGAAATAGGCCAGACTGAATAAAACATATGAAAGCCCAGGAGTTCAAGTATTTTGTAAGGAGGTGATCATAACAGTTTTCTTAAACTGCTTTATAAATCAGCCCATTTTTATTCGCATAAAATGTGAATAATATTATCATATGACCATAAAAAACTGATTTGATTTTCCACCACCAGCTACCATCACCACTGACTACTTTATAAAATAAAAAGTTGAGTGATAACTCCCCCAGTATTGGGCATTTAAAGAGGAACTAAACACCAATTTTAAACTATGTGGTGTATTAAGTATAACAAGCATTTATATTTCTGTAGAAATACTGCAAATTATTTAGGCCTTTATTTTTAATCATTAAAAAACAATTATTAAAAATAAAACATTTTTCTACTTTGTTTTTGATACACTTCAATTGTATAAGAAATAACTACTAATCATCAAAACAGCCAGGTCATCCCAATACACCTAAAATCCATATTTCAGTTCATTTGGAGATTCAGAGCAAAAACATTGTTTATGTGTCTCACTGCCTGTCAGGGTTGCTCAGAGTATGATTGTCAGCATATAAACAAATCTAAAATTTTTTGTGCTGGCACTGCACCACAGGGTGTCAGTCAGCTGCAGCTTGGATCAGTGGAGCCCATTCACAGGAGTGATTTTCCTGACGAGTGTTGTGGATAGAAAGAAGCCTACACTGGGAGCTGTAACCTGGAGTCATGGCACGCACGCATTTGGAAACACTGCTTCTCAAAACCAAAGCACACAAACACTCATGGTTGATATCAAAATATTGATAGTATATATAAAGTAGTATCATAGACGCCTTTCTGTCTTCCTGTTGCTCATATGTCAACATGCGTTTTAAACCATTCATTTAGTAGGTTTCCCAGTTATGCCAAACGCACATGCACCCCAAGCTGAAGTATGAAGACCACTAGGTGGTCCTCTCTACTCTGTCCTCATTCCACTTAGGAACATTTTTTGACTACTTCATGTGTCAGTGTTTCTATTCTCCCCCCAACAACAAGCCACATTACTAGCCTGTTACTTTATAACCTATTTATGAGCTATTTCACCCCCCCCCCCCCCCCCCCCTTTAGTAAGCATTACACAATATCCCTGTCCTCATTTTTAGAATAATGTCATCCAATGCCATGTAGTTATTTACAATTATATACTAAAGAACTGAAGGACTGAGCTGCATCTTTCTTTTAATGGGAATGACAGCAGTGGATTTGCGTGCAATGCTGCCCTCTGTCTTTGAACTGAGGTACTGGATTTCAGTTAATTTGTGATTCTCCTGACATAGTGACTGTGCAACTACTGCAAAACAGTAATAATATATGTAAAAATAATTAAGCTTATATTTACATTTTTTGACATGGGTTTAAATAAAACAATAAACAAATAAATCTCAATTTTATTTATTTATTTATTTTTTTTTTTTGGGGGGGGGGGGGGGGGGGGACAGTGTTAGCAAGACTACTTTTGGCTTTTATGCCACTGTGCCTGCTGTTCAAGCAGACAAGCAACTCCATTGATATATAAAACATAATTTTTTACTGGAAAAAAAAAAATAATAAAAAGAATAGTCACATTTTTGATAGCACCTTACCTACTGTTTCCTGCAACTGGATGTCGATGCATGTCACTCAAGGGTAGGTACATTATTATGTCCACCTGCATAACTACAACTGATCGATGTCAAGTCTGGCTCATATGAATAAATTCTCTTTTTCATTCTCTTTTTGTGTCCAAGCTTTTGGACAGATAAACATCAAATGCCGTTATAACAGTGTAAACATATGCAAAAGCAAAAATCTATCTGTGCTTTACATATTGTTGATAAACCTTACTCCAGTACAAAAGGCTGAGATGAACTTAGTCTGCCTTCCTAAAACCTTAACACCAACTAGTTCTGAACAAGCTATACCTTGGTAGGCTAGTCCGGCACTCTCATCTGACAGCAAGACGGTTCCTTGTTAGAATCTCTAAGTCAGTTTAAGTCTTTTTGTACATCCTCAATGGACCTGGGTAGATTCTGCATGAAGCACTGTATGAGCATGCAGCTATAGGGTGATGTAAAATCTAAAGTACTCAGAGTTAAGACTAGAAAAGTACTATATAAATTTGAGTCTATGTACATAACTACAACAGAATAAGATTAAACACTTAAAGTACAGTAAAGTAAAGTTGAGGATATAAATTGGCACAGGGATCATTAGAAGATTATGAAGTGTATAAGCCATTTTTCTTTTCTTTGCAGTCCATCAAGTGCTCTTCTCTTGTTCAGGGTCCCTGCTGTCACGTTCCAGCCATCCTGCTGACTGACTCCTCTATGACTGAAGCTTCCAACTCATCCTGGACTGGCAAAATCTCATTCTTTGCCTTCATTTTTTTAAGTAGTGACATCTCGACATCTCCAGTAGACCTTGTGCCTTAGCTACATCTGAGTGACAGCCAGGACCTTTACTGTTCTCCCCTTTCATACTTTGAAGACATGAATAACTGCCGCAGAGACTTTTGAGTTGCAGAACTTTCAGCATTTCAATACTTTCCTATTATGGGTGAACTTACATTCTTCATTTATGCTCAGATATATTGCCAGAAGTATTCACTCACCCATCTAAAGTATTTAATACATGTGTTTCAATCACTTCCACGGCCACAGGTGTATAAAATCAAGAGGTGAGGCATGCAGACTGCATCTGCAAACATTTGTGAAAGAATGGGTCGCTCTCAGGAGCTCAGTGAATTGCAGGATGGTACTGTGAAAGGATGCCACCTGTGCAACAAGTCCAGTGTGAAATATTCTCACTACTATTCCAAAGTCAGCTGTTAATGTTATTCTTCAACGTGATTGGGCACGATTGTAACTCAGCCACAAAGTGTTAGGCCAAAAATCACTGAGCGAAGTCAAAGGATGCTGAGGAGGATACTGGTCGCCAACCTTCTACAGAGTCGATCTCTACAGACCTTCAAACTTCATATGGCCTTCAAAGTATCTCAAGAACAGTGTGTAGAGTCTCAGTCTGTGTGTGTCTCTGTCTGCCAATCCAGTGGAGGAGGAAAACAGTACTTGTCTGACTGCGCTACGTCAAGTGCAAAGTTTATTGGAGGCGGAATTATGGTGTGGTTTAGTTTTTTAGGAGTTGGGCTCTGCACCTTAGTTCCAGTGAAAGGAACTGTTAATGCTTCAGCATACCAAGAGATTTTGGCCAATTTCATGCTCCCAACTTTGTGGGAACAGTTTGAGAACGACTCCTTCCTGTTACAACATGACTGCGCATCAACGCACAAAGCAAGGTCTATAAAGACATGGACGAGTGAGTTTGGTGTGGAAGAACTCGACTGGCCTGCACAGAGTCCTGACCTCAACCCACCAGAACACCTTTGGGATAAATTAAAGCGGAGACTGCGAACCACGCCTTCTCATCTACCATCAAATATATGCTGATAATGCAAAGGGGAACATGTGGAACCTTTCATACCAGCTTTGAGACAAATGTCAGGTCCTCCATAAAAGCTGTAGACTCTTGGGCACTGAGCCTCAGCAAACTCTACCTGCATGTTTATGGTGGCTCATCAAAGGATCCTTAAAAAGGGTGCATCCATTTCCCAAGTTCAGTTACGGGGTGGGTGTGTCACCCTGTAGTTAAACCTAGAGGACAATATGTAAATGAAATCTTGTTTGCTTTAACTCTTACTCTTTTATATCCTCATTGCTTCTCCTCAACATCTCTCTCCTTCAGAGCAATTTTTATAAACCATTTAATTTACCCCATTTGGCTCAGTGTTGAGTATCTTTATTGGCCATCTCCTGGATCTCCTTTCCAGCAGGAAAATGTACTTCTTTGGACATGTTTAATAAATATCTAATGCAGTTTATGCTGAAGTAATTCTATAGTTACAAACCTGAATTTATTTTAAAATATGTCCAAGAATTAGTTGTTCATAGGGGAGTTTTGAACAACAGAAAAAAAGATTTAGGTGAGTTTTATAATAAATTCTTGCTTTTATTTATCTTTTATAACAGGAAGCACTTCAAACTGACTTGGGTGAAGTATGTCTACAGAAATAAAGTAATTTCTTTTATATATTTGGTTTCATTCCAATGGATTTATCCACAAGAATCGCTAATTTTTCATATGTTCTTTTTAAGAGGGCATTGGAGAAACGTTTCACACACAGCACAAATAATACTATTACTTGGTACAGTTGTTCTGAGAAAATTATGTACAGAATTTAAGGACCTTGCTTTAACCTTGGGATAATAAAACAGTTTTAACAAGGGGACTGATGAGATACTGTCTTCATCAAAATCAAACCACATTTTATTCATGTGTGTAAATTGCCCACGCACCAGTCCTAATAACATCAGCAGTGTTTTTTTGGTCTCTGAATGGAATGAGGGAAAATGAACTTTACTCCCAGGTAAAGCCTTATTATGTTCACCCATAGATTCAGCTGAACACACTGCCAAGAGATGGTATTCATTTATGAGCTTAATATGCAGGAGATAAGTTTGTTTGTGTGCAGTAGCTTGATTGCCCCAAACCTAATCAATTAAGAAGCCAAATATTTTTGATTTGTTTGACTTTGAGAGGCTGCATTTAACAATAGCCATCCTACGTATCGCATTTTTTTTTTTTTTTGCCTGTCCCGTTTGGCTCTTTTGCCATCAGAATTGTTGTCTAAAGGCAAAGAAAGATGCCCAACGGATTTACTTTACCAAATGGACCATCCCAGCCTTGCCGTAATGGTCCATTTGATTCACCTTTTATTGTTTATTTTATTTTCACTTACTGAATACGGGACAGACTTGACTGGGGGAAAGAAGGGGAGAAAGAAAGAGGGAAAGAGAAACAGCTGAGAAGAGGGACGGGGGAGAAGGGCAAAAAACAAAAACCAACTGAATGGGCAGAAAAAAAAAAGAAAAAATATGCATATATCAATCACCTGGATCACCTGCTGAGAAAGAAAAAAGAAAACAAGCAGAAGAGAACAAGAGTAATAGAATAAACAACATCACAATGATATATGGGAATATGACAGTAAATACTAAATATTAAACATTATTGTGCAGCACATAAGATCAACAGAACACAGTGTGCTTTGAGGTAGGAGCCAAAAAGGGTGTAGTTTGTGGGTGTGATCACCCGTGTGTACACCTGTGAGCATGGACGCGCTTGTTTTTTGTTTTTTTAAAAGGTTCCTTCATGTAATGATCTGCTAGAGGGTGTGGGGGGGCCACAGCCCCGTCCTCCAGGGCATGAAGCAGGTATGGAGGAGATCAAAACTCCAGACATCCAGAGGCCCCCAGAACACAAGAGACCAAGGAAGACCAACAGAGGGGCAGCCGCGCCACTGTCCCGGAAAGAGCTGAGGAGAGTCCCAGATGAGGGCTCACTCAGCAGCCGCGGAGCAGAAGCCAGGGGGAGTTGCAGTGACGCGCCCGTGAGCTCTGCCGGCAGCCAGCCGTGCCTGAGTGAGCCGGTGTGTACCTGGACGCCCATCCCCAGACACAAAGAACCAACGCACCGATGTCTGAGGGAGTCCGCCACTGGCAGGGGAAGTGGTGGTGGGGGGAGATAGGCCTCCAAACCTTGGAGGGCCTGAGATGTCCCCAGAGAGGTGACGTCTGATACCCAACCTGACATATAGACACAGACATACAGGCACACACAGACACAAACATCCATTCCCACCCTCATGCTCTCATATGCACTTACTCCAAACTCAACCAACGTGGAGACAGACATAAAGAGACGCTGTACACACGATCACACTCCCCAAGCGTTAAAGTTAAGGTTAAGATTCTTTATTTGTCACATGCATAGTTATACAAGTATAACACACAGTGAAATGTAGCCTGACACGCTCCTCGACATGTGCAAAAAAATTGGGGGGGGGGGGGGGGGTGTAGAGGAAAAACATTATATATATATATATATATATATATATATATATATATATATATATATATATATATATATATATATATATATACACATATAGTATATACATTGGGTGAATGTGCAGTAGTAGCAGCAAGCAGGTGAATTCTGTACATTAATATGAATAGACATCTGACTATTTTACAGGATAGACAATATAAACATATTTAAAATTAAAGGAATTGAAATGTACATTGTGCCTTGGTTTAGTGTCAGGAAGAGTCCTGTCTCAGTCAATTATAGATGATGTAAGACAGGGCTCTAGAGTGCGACCAATTTGGTCGCAAATGCGACTTAAAATGCAGGCAGGAGTAAACAGGTCATCGGAGGAGGCCGAGATGATCATTAAGTTTAACATCGCCTACAATATTGCAAAAGAAGAAGTTCCGTTTACTAAGTTCAAGTCAGAAATAACTCTTCACAGGAAAAATGGCTTGGACATAAACCCCACATACAGCAATGATGTTGCGTGCGCCCAGTTTATAGGCGTAATCGCTGACACACTGAAAAAAAAGACGTCAGTGGAAATTGCGAACAGTACATACATGGCCTTCCTGATCGATGGAGACACAGACATCGCCACAAAAGAATGTGTCATTGTGTACGCTCGTATCTTGCAAAAAGGAAGACCAGCGAATATACTGATTGGACACATTGAGGTCCAGCATGCCCATGCCCAAGGTAAGCCATGTCATGTCACGTAGCCTATGTATATGATTAATAATATTACGTCGTGTTACTGAATTAACCATATCTAGCATGTTCTTATCATTGAAAATTAAACATAGCAATAATACATGAATATAGAAACTCAAACTGAAAAAGACTGCATTGTAAACTCTTGATCTGATAAGTAAATGGTATTTTTTTTAAATTTGTTTAGGAATTTATGCTGCCTCAAAGAAAGCATTTGCTGCTCTTGGGGACCAGTGCAGTAACTGGTTGGATAAAATCATTGCTATGGGGGCTGATGGAGCTGCTGTTAATTTGGGCAGCAAAGGGGGTGTCAAGTTAATCATTTTGAAAGGTTGTTAGTTAATCATTTACAAATCAAAAAAAACGTGAACATGTAAAACTGCGGTGTTAAGTAATGCAGTTTAAAAATTTGGGTACGCCTAACTTTTGTGCTTGTACGCCTAAATTTTGTGCTGGTGCGCCTAAATTTTATTTTTAGGCGCACCAGTGCAACCATGGCAAAAAGTTAGTCTAGAGCCCTGTAAGAGGGCGGGTGTGTGTGTTTAGGGCACGGATGGCTTGGGGATAGAAGCTCCTCTTGAGTCTCTCTGTCCTTGCCCGGAAGATGCGGAAGCTTCTACCAGATTGCAGAAGTTGGAACAGTTTGTTGCCAGGATGGGACGGGTCCTTCAGTATCTGCGCTGCTCTAGTCCGGCATCTCCTGGTGTAGGTGTCCTGAAGCGGGGGGAGAGCAATCCTGCAGCAGCGTTCTGCTGTACGGATCACTCTTTGGAGAGCTTTTTGGTCCTTCACACAGCTGTTCCCAAACCACGATGTCATGTTCTGTGTGAGGATGCTCTCCACAGCGCCTGTATAGAAAATCCTGAGGATCTTTGGAGAGACCCTGAACTTCCTCAGTTGTCGTAGGTGATACAGGCGCTGCCTAGCCTTTTTGGTCTGGACCTGAATGTGGGCAGCCCATGTCAGGTCTGAGGAGATGTGGACACCAAGATACTTGAAGGACTGCACCCTCTCCACTGGAGCTCCATTGATGATAATGGGCTTGTAGTCTCTGTGCTGACCCCTTCTGAAGTCCACCACCAGCTCCTTGGTCTTGCTGACGTTCAGCTGGAGGTGGTTGTCCTGGCACCACGATGCCAGATTCTTCACTTCATCCATGTAGGCCGCCTCATCGTTGTTGGAGATGGCACCCAACACCACTGTGTCGTCAGCAAACTTCACAATGGTGTTGGAGCCATGGGTGGCCACACAGTCTGAAGTGTAGAGGGAGTAGAGCAGTGGCGAGAGGACACATCCCTGAGGTGCTCCTGTGTTGATGGTGATGCTGTTGGAGAAGCACCTGCCCACCCTCACCACCTGAGTTCTGCCAGTGAGGAAGTCCAACACCCATACTCTACGAACCGGGTCTAGGTACCCTTGCCCCTGGAGGGGGGAACTGCACCCAGACCCAGGTTGTGTTACCCTTTTCCCTGCGGTGGGGAGAAGCAGACCGCCCCGACTCCGCAGCAGCAGGGAGGCCCCACACTCCAGACCGCAGTCGGACGGCCAACTCCTCCTCCTAGCCCCCCCGCTCCAGCAGGCCACAGAGAACGGGGGTGAGAGAAGACTCCAAACCTCCCTCCACCCGCTCATTGTAGTGTTGATGCATGTGTGTTCTAAGGTGCATTTAAAACCCAGGAGGGCATGGAGCTACCTGCCAGAGAGCAGCAGGTAAGCGCATGGTCCCTCCTGCTAGCCCTCAATGTCTACGTGTATTTAAAATTGAGAGGTGGGCAACGACGCCAGGGGTGAGGTTGTACACCCCGATGGTACTTTGGATTCCGTGTATCGTGCCCACCCCCAAGATCCTATATGTATGTGTAATGAGAGTGTGAGTAATGTGAATGTCTAAGTTGTGGGATAAAATTGAGGCAGAGGCAGCCAGAAGGGGACAGAGGGGGGGGGGGGGGGGGGGGGGGGGGGGTAGCCTCCTCTGCACCCTACGTATCGCATTTAAGTAAATCCATTAGATTTCAAATACATGCCTGTAGGTCTGCCTCCTGTGAACTTAGTATTTAACAATTTAAAGTGCATTATGTTCGTCTCCTGTGGTGTCTCTCATTTTATAATCCTCCCCCCATTATTACTTAACTGGCATAGAAGAAGCCATACAAAGGTAAATGCCCTTCTTACTTCCACATCCCCCGCACCTGCTACCATCCCTTGTGTTAATGGTGCAGTGGTGTTTTGAAATGAGTACCTATTAAAATGCCATTATTAGATAAAGGGAGGGATGTTGTCCGTGGCACAGGTTTATTGGGAAGTAAATGTAAGCCCCTACATGCGAAACACCTCATTAATCCTGCAGTTATTTACGACCCTGCAGCACAGAGGCAAGTGCAAAGATGAAATCCCTGCTCATCTAAATATTGTCTCAGCTGATAAGATTAACTCTGCTCCTACTCATACATGTGGGTGCAAAGGGACTTAACACTTCAAGTAATGACCTTTACGGATTCCTGCAGAGAAACTTTCTTACGCTTAAATCTCACATAAACAGAACACAGAAAGCCCAAAAAAAAAAAACCCCATTGCTGAAACGACAACAAAACCCTGCAGTATTATTTGGGATAAACTGCATTCAATATTATGTTGACTTTAACAAGAATAAAGAGGTACAAACTTAAAAGAGTGTATTTTTGGTGTGAATTGGAGAATTGGAACAAGTTTTTAAAACAGCACTGATCTTGTAGCCTACGGAGTCCAAAAATGCTGCCATTAAATATGCATGTGAAGCAGTAGGTGACCATAAATTTATCACAGCTCTTCGTGTCTAATATTCTTCCACGGATTCAACTGCAATTTCTTCTCGAGAGGCTCTGTTTTGAGAAAAAATTGCATCAAATGAATTTGGAAAACCTGCAATAAATAATACAGAAGTGGTGCAAAAATTTAGCAAACATCAAAGCCAAACAGTCAAATTCCACAGCTCTTTATACACCAGTCAAAGTGACACTGTAACTGCGATGTTTAATAGAATTTGCATTGTTCTTTTCTCACATCGACATACATGAATCTTTTTTTGTGCTTTTCCACAGCCATTGCTTAATGATCCTCTTCTTGTTCCGTATCCAAGTTCATTCTGGATGTTCAGTGGGATTCACCTGAAGTCATCCGTCATCCATCTGCTAGACTAACAAGAAGCACTTCAAAACACCAACCTCCGCCAAGGCATCACACTTTCTGGGCGGTGTTTACTTTTGACAGTACAATATTGTATCTGGTATATATCAAGGCTGTTTTGGGTTTTTTTTGTTCTTTTCATACCTACTTTGGAAGTTTGTAGAGCAGTAAAAGTTAGACAAGGGAAGCATGACAGATGTTTATTCTGAGTGTTTTGAAAGAAAGAAGGATGTGAGATGTAAAAGTGATGTCAGAGGTCAAATTAGGGAATTTTAAATTAAATAAAAATTTTAAATAAAAATACAAATGGGGGTATTTTAAATTTGTAATTTTTATATGATTCTTTTTATATGTTGACAATACACAACACACTTACTAGTTTCTAGAGTTTGTTTTGTCCATTTTTGACATATAAATCATTAAGCTGGTGGATGTAAGGCACCCCTACAAAGTGTCATCTGTATTCAATCAAAACTTTTCAACCAATCGTGTTTACAGACAGCAAGAATGGCACATGTGCATGCAATGACTGCAAAAAACACAACCTCCTTGGCGGAGGAAATAAACATCAGAGTAAAAGTGTATCAAAAGATACAGGATAAAGCTGTATTTTTGTTTTTATTTAAATTCATATACATTACAGACAGTTTTCTGTTTTTAAGTGAGAAATAACCTTAATATCCATCACCTCACCACTTTCAATGAATATAGACAGAATAAAAAAAGGTGCATTAAATACAGTTTGCGGCATACTTGCAACACTTTAGAGATATGATCATTAAGCATGCTACATGCTGCTAAGGGCATTATGATTTGAAAGGGTTACGTTACAAGATGTACCTGCCTGAAGTTAATCGTTTTTACATTTACCCTGTTATTCAACTAAACACAACAATGTTCTTTAAATTGTCTGCCATGCAGCAAACTGATTGATGTGTGGCTTTGATTGCAGAGTAGGATGCACAGAATGGCAATGAATACTACCTGTCAGATAAGAGTCGAGGCTAAAAAAAAGAGTTTGCAGTATAACCCCTCTCAAGACTTTTTTAGCTTTTTACTTTAGGCTGAATCCATTACTTTTTTTTGAAAGACGGATGGCAGTGCTACCAGCCCCTCTGAAATTCCTGACCATTTCTTTTTCCCACCTTCCAAATGTGAGTGTGAAGTCTTTCCAGCTTCCCTGTCTCCTCACCTTAGGTTCTTGCCAAGCAACTGGAGATAACATTATTAAATATACAATTACCTAGGACCAGGCCCCCTCTCTACCAAGATCAATTTCCAGTCAGAAGCTGTAAAAAAGTAGCTGAAAGCTCTGTGAAATGAAACTGAAATAGCACCCGGCCCCTCACAAAACACCCATAAATATGGAGGTTCCTCTTGAAAAGTCTTATTTACTGGGAGCTTGTTACTGAATTTAGGGAGAATTCAACCATTGCGGATGAAGGTCTAATCATCACGTACCCTCTGCTAGATAAGCTATGTAAGATCTCTATCTCTAAGTTGTTTGAAAATAAAATAAATGTTGTGCTCGTGGTCAACTATACCCTGAGATACTGTGTAAACAAACGCATCGCAGTGAAATGTGAAGATGGCTCGAGCCTCCAAAACAGCACAAGAGGGCAAATTAATAGTCTATGTTTGCCTGGCTGTCAGACATTGCCCTGTTGAGACTGCAATTAAAACAAAGGGTGTTTTGACCCTGCCTTTCGTACCACTCTAATTTCTGCCGCAGTCTCTCTGCTTGGCATTTGAGTATAAGATTACATAGATAGAAAGGCATTCTGCATGAAATGAAAAGTTACCTTCGCCTTTTTGAGGGGAATGCATGCAGCTATTTGTCATTCTGAAGCTTTTTTCAGCTCCGAAAAGGTGACCGTAACACTTAAGGCTTCTATAGTTCAGTGTGTTGTGATTTAAAAAGCATGTTTTTGTACTGACATTCAACTTTCGCAGTCTTTCTTCATTCTGCATTCAAGTAAAAGCTTCTTCTTTTTTTATAAAAAAAGTGGCACAGTCTTGATTGCTGTGTTGTTGTACGTTCACCTGGCAGGAAAAAACACTTTTCTCCGTTTCATTTGGTTTCACAGGGACAGGAAAGAAACACTCTCCAAGCACAGTTCTTTTGTCCATCAGGTCCCACAGATCCAAAACCATTCTCATCATGTTTTGTCATGGATATCCACATATCCACATATCCATGAGGGAAATTAGGGAAATTTTCATCCAAATGCGGTGTGGCAATTTATTCCTGGCTGACAACAAGCTGCCAAAAGAAGCCTAGATGACAACTGCACTTAAAAAAAAGAAACCAGAGAAAATATATTATAAAGCAAAATACCTTTTTTGGCCTCTTCAGAGGAAGTGTGCTTTCTCTGTTTTTCTGTGAAAGACTGACCTTAATCTTTAGCATGTGAGAGTAATCTAATTACCAGTAAACATAGTACATTATTGAAAGACTGAACAAAATGATCTTGTAATTTTTATGTATCAAACCTTCTCTTGTCTTTACCCTACAATGTTAGGATCTTGGCCTGTTGCTCTTACGTTGACAGTCTGACTTAAAATTAAGATTGCTTTGGGATAATAAGAGAAAAGAAGAAAAATCGGTACTTTTATCCAGACATGAAAAATCTCACGAAAAAAAAAAATAGAAAGAGTCAAGGATAATCCAATCAATCAAAAGGAATCATTTTTAATAGCTTAATCATTTGCCGCATATCCATCTAGGCTTAACGGCATGGCAGAATTGATCTTTTATTAGAGCTGATCTTGCTCGCACGGTGAGGCAGATGATTGAGCCTTATGCAACAGCCCAAGGCTCCTCTGGTATTCAAGAGTGAGGCTGAGATAACTGACACTGACAAGGCAAAGCTGGAGTAGATGAACCTCATCGACTCCTGGAGGCATCGCCGATCACAACCCCGACAGTGCTGGAGAGAGAGGAGGAAGACAGACCAGAAGACTGGAGGTGTGAAAGTGCATGTCAGTGCTGATACGTAAAATGCTCCCAAAGCAGGTAAGACTACCTCTGTGTAGAGCTGATGAAGATGATAGAAGGCTGTGGAAGACTGCAGTGATCCATAACATAAAAAGATGAGGCGGTTTCATTTTACCAAGGGGGCAAAGGAGGACCAGCTATGGGAACTTGCTACCACGTTGAAATGTTTGAACACTAGATGGCAGTTTGACACAGAACACTATTGTTTTGTGGATGCCTTGCTGCAAAGCATAAATTTATTTACCAACAGATACGCTGTAACTGTTGTTGTTTAGTGATGCAGATTGAAGAGAAGATTTTGATTATCCTAAGCCTCGTGATTTCATGATCTCGTAGATATTAAAACCCACTTCTATTAGCGTGTGTGTTTGTGTAGGTAGATGAGCATCACGGCAGAAAAGTCTTTTGACTTTTATGTTTTTGCCACGCCTTGTTTATTTTAAATCAAACACTGTTTCTAAAAAAAAAGATGAAACAAACAAAAAACTATCTAAAGGTTAAAAAAAAAAAAGATTAATTTCACAGGTTCACAGCTTTTGCTTTTATTGAGTTTTTACTACGCAATCCACAGAGAGAAACGTGCGCTGTAGGTCTGTTTGTGTGCACAGTGTTTTTGGCATATCATACAGAGACATTTTTTTTCTTTACCTTTTTGGCCATGTGCGTAGGAAAGAGTCTTGTGACATTTACAGCCCTCTGGGGGGAATGAGCACTCACCTGGCAGACTCTGTATTTATTAGCAGATGACTAACTTGGTATTTATCTGATGCTCCATTTCAGCCTCATACCCAGCAGCAAGCAGTGACCATGGCCAAGTCAACTTATCAGGCAGGCTAGGGTAAATGTCTACTCCACAGCTCCACTGTGATCCATCCACAGCACCTCTGTGCTTTGTGTATATACCCTGTTGCTATTTCCTGAAGTTTTCATTAGATTCAGTGCACACAGTAGACTAAGAGTCCCAGCTTCATCACATTTTTCTTAAATCTCCAGTGACCACATGGTTCTCCTGGTCCCAAGTGTCCGTCCCCTGTCAGTTTGATAACTAAACTAAGCTAAATATACTACGATAATAAAGTGGCATGGTTTGTCTTTTGTCTGAAATATTTTTAAACAGAACTGCAATCAGTCAATCAATCAAATAGACACAAACTAAACAAAGGGTTTGAACTAGAGGTTGATATAACTGCACATTTTTCCATTCGCAAACCAGCTTTAGAGCTGTCCTTAGGGAAGGTTTTGAGAACACAGTGACCATATAAAAGTGGCTAAAACCAGAACTGAATTCAAAACATATTCATTGTTCCCTCTCTAAACCGCTGGCACATTTATTCAACAGACCCTTCAGAAAAATAATATTAATAATAATAACAAGCTGCACAGTTATAGGGCTGAACGATATATCGCATTTGCGATAATATCGCGACATGATCAAGTGCAATTTTCTAACCGCAAAGGCTGCGATTATACTGCGATTATATTATACAATTCATGGGCTGCATCCTCCTGAGGCCACATTTGTAGACCGATTACGTCACAGCGACGCGCCGAAGGCTGTCCAAATTACTACCATATCCCAGAATTCATAGCGCGGCCCAGCCAAACTCCAGTTTCCAGCAATGGCGGCCGCTACTAAGTTTTAAAATTACTCATACTAATCTTTCTGGGTCACAAAATAAACTTTTAACATATTTTCAGGCGA
Source organism: Aulonocara sp. 'chitande type north' Nkhata Bay (assembly GCF_057382095.1). NCBI lineage: Eukaryota > Metazoa > Chordata > Actinopteri > Cichliformes > Cichlidae > Aulonocara > Aulonocara sp. 'chitande type north' Nkhata Bay. Next base: position 42,456,308 of record NC_141350.1, read on the forward strand.
GAAAGTAGTTGTGTAAACATCAAATATCTGCTCGGTTTATCAAGATATCCCATATTTGCAAAAGTGCTTCGACGTTTTCAGAGGCGTCTGCTACCCACCAGCTCGACAGCTAGCCGGGAGCTCGAGGGTTACTGATGCGGCCGAGAACGGCACAACTCCCGGCACATCATTTTCAGATCACCGCGGAGTTTCGCTGCTCGGGTTAAACGTAATATATAAGTCACTTAGACAACCTAAAAATGTTATTGTTGGGCTTTTTTCAGTGTTTTGTTTGTTCGTGAGTAAATCGGTTTGGCTGAGATTAAAGTTATTAGATTAGATAAAATAAAACTTTATTAATCCCCCGGGTGGGTTCCTCCTTGGTTTTCACACAGCTGACTAAACGTCAAACAGAAAACTTATTAAACAGAAGTATGAGACAGTCGAGAATTTACACCAGTGTCTGGTTATATTTTAGATAGCAAGAAGCAGACGGCCGAGTTTATTAAACTCCACCGAGACAGCGGTGACGCTAATCAGAACTAGACCGTCCAATTTCACGCCTTTAAACTTTAAAGGCGTGTTTGTGTGTGTGTTTATACAATTGCTATTATGTTTGCACTTTATGTGTAATGTTACTGACTGCAGAGATCAGTAAGATGTGTGTATTTTTTATTTATTAGTTTTATTTATTTAATATTATTTTTTAATTGAATGACTGTCTAGTAGTTCACAGATGTCGAAAAACTGAGTGTGGTAAAGCCACTGATTTTTTTTATGTATATTTCTGCAATCTGCACATTGTACTGACTTTCATTTTAATGTTTACACCAGGGTTCCTTGTCAGCACTTTATGCTCAGATGTTTGTAAGCTAAAAATAAACTATTGTGTATGTTCAAATATACTGTTGTGATTGAAGAAGTTAAATAAAAATGTCAGTCATCAATTCATGCATCACCTCATGTCATCATAACAGAGGTCTGTCTTCCAGGAAAGAACAGTTTAAAATTAATGTAATATAGTATTGGCCATACTATATGATGTATTGCTTGTCTTTGTTTAATAATACAGAAGACAAATACCTTAAAAAAATAATCGCATATCGCATCGCAATCGCAATATTGGGGCAAAAAATCGCAATTAGATTATTTTCCATAATCGTTCAGCCCTAACAGTTAGAGGTCTTTGCACTCAGCTGAGACCTGTGAATGGAAAACAGCATGAAAACAGCAGAACGTTTAATCTACCCTCATTGTAAACTACAAGAGATTTGATAATGTAAACTCTAATGGCACATCAGCCCAGAAACCTGGAGGGACCCCAGTGCGTGAGGAACACAACAAAAATTTGATTTGCCTTTTTCTATCAGCACTCGTGTGTATATATTTAATAAGAAGGAAAATTGCTTACAATTAAAAATACTGCAAGATTTAAGGCGTCACGGAAAGAACTTTGTTCACAAAGAATTTGTCCCTGAGCCAATAAGCAACCTCAGATATGAGTTTTCATTTATGTTTGTTCAATATCAGTACAGACAGCAAATTAAAACTGAAGAAGAATAGATTGATGTGACGTGATTAAAATACAGCTCATGATTCTGATTTCAATCTTTTAGTACAAAGATTGCATTCAGTAGTGAACAAGATCTTCTAAAGGGAAATCACTGTCATTCTTCATTGGCGTTTTTTCAATATACTTCTCTTGCCTTCTTTTTACCTTCCATTTTATGCACTTTGCATCTGTTTATTTATTTATTTATGAAAGTTCTCCTTATGTCCTTAAACTCTTCTCTCAGCACATATTTAGATTTAATTTCCTGGGGAAAAAAGGAAGCTGTGTAGGTGGTATGTCCAAACCTCCAGTTATTAACTCCAGCAGCAATTCTGATTTTCATAAGAGAATCTCAAATAAGCCTTGGGGCAGTGAGAAAGCCTAAAACCAGATGCAGTAGGAGTAACAATCAGTTGGATTTTATTTTTGAAACTGTTCTTATTTTGTCTACTTTTTCGACCTGTGCTCATTTTTGGTTTGTTTTTTAGCTTCTTCTTTTTTAAACCAGATGCTCAGTGCACACATCAGACAAACAGAAGGAATTTTTTTCAGTGTGTTCCCCCTTTTTTCTGTCTTTAAAGAAAAAGAAAAAAACAGGTGGACAAAGGCAGAATATATGTGAGTTTAAATCACTTGCACATAGATGATTGGGGTTTTGGGGGTAGAAACTGACATTTAGAGTACTGCTTAAGACCTGTTGGTGGCAGTGTTGATGCTTCCAGCTCTGTGAGAAGCTGTACTTTGGTGAACCCTTGCCACACACGTGTCTGATAAATGATAGGGACAGAGCAGTAAAGCCCAACACCGAATGGTGGCTTTAAACTGAATTTGATTTGGGGGTTTGGAAAATATATTTATTCTATGCTAGTGAATCACAATTCATGAGCTGAAGCTGCCACTCCAGCGCAGACACACACAAAAAAGCAATGATTAAAAAGAAAACAAATCCAAGGTAATATATTGATTATTTTTGTTTTGTTTTTGTCATTATTTCATTCAAATCATTATTGATAATCCATATATTAAATTTCCTAACCATCACACCAGACAGTCCTTAAATATATCCTTTCCATTTTTCACACTGTGTGGTGGACTGACAATCTGGATAGACATTTTCCTGGTGGGCCTCTCACCCCGTAGGTCTGCAGTGAGTCTATAGTGATAAGGACAGATTCATAGTGTTGAATGGTTCACTCCATCCAGGTACATGTGCTGAAGAAATGTTAAAAACAAACAAACATATCATACAGTATGTCTGCTGCTTTCTCTCAGCACGTTTCCCTTTCTATTTTGCAAACTGTCTTGGCTGTGAAAATCAGCATCATACTGCTGTACTTTACCTTTTATAACAATCAGGATTTTATTGACTTATCTGAAATGGTTAATTTCATGAAAGCACTTATACTTCCCACTTAATCCTGTCCTTTATGGTTGCCCATCAAATGATTTTAATGGGCTCTACCAGTTCAAAAGTTTACAGTGTGAAGCTGCTGTTTGATTCTCTGACTCCAAATCAATACGGCATCATTAATGGATAGCTAATCTCTCTACCCAGACCTCACATACAAATGCATGGGTAACATGAAATTTTAATGCATGGGGTACCCTTTAGTTCAATTATTAACTTGAGTGTTAACATTGTTGAAGGGTAAATTTTAACTCTTAAGCTTTTTCTAACCATACCCAAGTGGTTTTAGTGTCTAATCTGAGAAAACAACAAAGGAAAGTACGTACAGAATAACTGCTGGGAGCAGCCGACAAACTTCATGATTCAGAATTATGAATGTGATTAATCAGGACCACAATGGTGGACTGATCAGACATCTGATGAGTAGACAATGGTATAGAGACTATCGTAGCTAAAAAAAAAAACAACAACATTTTTTGTGTTCGATCTTTAATGTTACACACTGTGAGGTTTCAGGTCTATAAACTATCAAACACCAGGAACACCAACAAATGGGACTGCAATCAGGCCCATGAGAGATTGGAAAATGACCCAGTTTTTGTAATTTACCCTCTGTACACCACCACAGTTGATTTTATATCAAACAGCCACTACTGATGGTTTGTTCTGATTGAGTTGTAGACTTTCAACATTAATTTGAGCGATTAAAGGGAGGGATAGAACTTTGTATTTGGTAGCTTTACTGTGGAACTCTCAACATGAGGTTCAGAAACCAAAATAAATCTATCAGAGATAGCAAAAACTTGAAAAGTGGCCAAACCTATAATTGGTTACATTTTGGAAATGAAGGAATGCGCTGTGCTGAGCAAAAGATCTGAAATACCCCGAAAGATTACTAAAGTAGAATTTAAAAGAAAAAAAGAAAAAGAAAAAAACCCTTTACAATATTGTTAACAACACTCTTCATGAGCTAGCCGTAGAATTGTTAGATTCTACAATCAAGAGGTGCCTTATTCTGAAAAAAGTCTTTGGACAGATGAAACCAAGATTAGCTTGTACCAGAATAATGGGAAGCCAAAAGTATGGAGAAGCACGGAAACAGCTCCCGATCCAAAGCATAGAACATTATCTGTCAAACATGGTGGAGGTAATGTTATGGAATGGGCACATATGGCTGTCAATGGAGCAAGTTAACCATTGTTTAGGGTTCAGGGCTGTACTCTCTTATGCTTGACAGCGCAAATGACCCAAAGCATACTTCAAAAGCAACCCCAGAGTTCCTAAAGGCAAAGAAATGGTCAAGTCAGTTACTTAATTGCAATTTGCAAACCAAGAAAACAGAAATTTCAATTACTGAAGACAATACTAAAAGCTGAAAGACCCCAAATAAGCAGCAAATAAGGTGACTGCAGTAAAGTTCTAGGGAAAGACATCTCAAGGGAGGGACCACATCATTTGCTCATGCCCATCTGTTCTAGACTACAGGCACTCATTTCTTTTATTCTTAAAAAAAAAAATCCATTTTAGTCTGTCCAGTTACTTTTGATTG